>NC_066580.1:269311446-269629325 GCF_024323335.1 Lathyrus oleraceus
TAATGGATACATGGGAAAAGAGCTAAGATTGCTTTCAACATTATAGGATGGGTTGAAACACTCCAAATACATGTCTTTGAATTAAAATCGCATATACATATACTAATTACTTACTACACCAATTCATCATTGAAAGAATCATTTATCCTTATTTCGTACCTTTTTGTAAAAAATATCAAATATATGTGTTAAACACTAATACAAGAGAATATGAAAAAAAATTGAAAAATTTTATTGATTTAAATTGTAATGTATTGGTATTTGAGTTTTTTAAATCTAATCTTTCGTAAATATAATGTATTGAGAATTGAAGTTTTTTTTAATATAATTTTTTATACATATAATGTATTGATATATGAGTTTTTTTAAATCTAATTTTTTGTAAATAAAATGTATTGATATTTGAGTTTTTTTAATCTAATTATTTGTAAATATAATGTATTGATATCAAAATATGTTGTTTAATAAAAATTACAATGAAAAAAGAAATAAAGAAAATGACAGTTTTTGTAGACAAAAATGGGTTATACTTATGAAAAATAAACCGAATAGAGAAATTAACGTGGAGCTACTTTTGTTAGAAACATGAAACCTGTTAGATTGATACATATCAAAAGAGCTAAGTTTGCTTTAAACATTATAGAATGGGTTGAAACACTACAAATGCATGTCTTTGAATTAAAATGGCATATACATATACTAATTACTTAGCTACTTTTGGTAGTTTGTTTTATCATAGTAGCCTTCTAAAGGTGACTATGTTTACTACACCAAATCATCATTGAAAGAATAATTTATCCTTATTTCATACCTATTTGTAAAAAATATCAAATATATGCGTTAAACACTAAAATAAGAGAATATGCAAAAAAATTATGAATATTTTTGTTGATTTAAATTGTAAAGTATTGATATTTGAGTTTTTTTATAACTAAGAGATGGATACATGGGAAAAGAGCTAAGATTGCTTTCAACATTATAGGATGGGTTGAAACACTCCGAATGCATGTCTTTGAATTAAAATCGCAAATACATATACTAATTACATAGCTACTTTTTGTATTTTTTTTTATCATAGTAGCCTTCAAAAGGTACACCAATTCATCATTGAAAGAATCATTTACCCTTATTTCGTACCTTTTTGTAAAAAATATCAAATATATGTGCTAAACACTAAAACAAAAGAATATGCAAAAAAATTATGAATAATTTTATTGATTTAAATTGTAATGTATTGATATTTAAGTTTTTTAAATCTAACTTTTCGTAAATATAATGCATTGATATTTGAATTTTTTTATATCTAATTTTTTGTAAATCTAATGTTTTGATATTTGAGTTTTTTTAAATCTAATATTTTGTAAATATAATGTATTGATATTAAAATTTTTTAAATATAATTATTTGTAAATATAATGTATTGATATCAAAATATGTTGTTTAATAAAAATTACAATGAAAAAAAGAAATAAAGAAAATGACAGTTTTTGTAGACAAAGATGGGTTAAAGTTATGAAAAATAAAACAAGTTAGTGAAAATAACGTAGAGCAACTTTTGTTAGAAACATGAAACCTAATAGATGGATACATGGGAAAAGAGCTAAGTTTGGTTTCAACATTATAGGATGGGTTGAAACACTCCAAATACATGTCTTTGAATTAAAATCGCATATACATATACTAATTACTTACTACACCAATTCATCATTGAAAGAATCATTTATCCTTATTTCGTACCTTTTCGTAAAAAATATCAAATATATGTGTTAAACACTAAAACAAGAGTTTATGCAAAAAAATTATGAATAATTTTATTGATTTAAATTGTAATGTATTGGTATTTGAGTTGTTCAAATCTAATCTTTCGTAAATATAATGTATTGATAATTCAATTTTTTTTAATCTAATTTTTTATAAATATAATGTATTGATATATGAGTTTTTTTAAATCTAATTTTTTGTAAATATAATGTATTGATATTTGAGTTTTTTTAAATCTAATTATTTGTAAATAATGTATTGATATCAAAATATGTTGTTTAATAAAAATTACAATGACAAAAGAAATAAAGAAAATGACAGTTTTTGTAGACAAAAAGGGTTATACTTATGAAAAATAAACCGAATAGAGAAATTAACGTGCAGCTACTTTTGTTAGAAACATGAAACCTGTTAGATTGATACATATCAAAAGAGCTAAGTTTGCTTTAAACATTATAGGATGGGTTGAAACACTACAAATGCATGTCTTTGAATTAAAATGGCATATACATATACTAATTACTTAGCTACTTTTGGTAGTTTGTTTTATCATAGTAGCCTTCTAAAGGTGACTATGTTTACTACACCAAATCATCATTGAAAGAATAATTTATCCTTATTTCATACCTATTTGTAAGAAATATCAAATATATGCGTTAAACACTAAAACAAGAGAATATGCAAAAAAATTATGAATAATTTTATTGATTTAAATTGTAATGTATTGATATTTGAGTTTTTTTATAACTAAGAGATGGATACATGGGAAAAGAGCTAAGATTGCTTTCAACATTATAGGATGGGTTGAAACACTCCAAATACATGTCTTTGAATTAAAATCGCATATACATATACTAATTACTTACTACACCAATTCATCATTGAAAGAATCATTTATCCTTATTTCGTACCTTTTTGTAAAAAATATCAAATATATGTGTTAAACACTAATACAAGAGAATATGAAAAAAAATTGAAAAATTTTATTGATTTAAATTGTAATGTATTGGTATTTGAGTTTTTTAAATCTAATCTTTCGTAAATATAATGTTTTGAGAATTGAATTTTTTTTAATATAATTTTTATAAATATAATGTATTGATATATGAGTTTTTTAAATCTAATTTTTGTAAATAAAATGTATTGATATTTGAGTTTTTTAAATCTAATTATTTGTAAATATAATGTATTGATATCAAAATATGTTGTTTAATAAAAATTACAATGAAAAAAGAAATAAAGAAAATGACAGTTTTTGTAGACAAAAATGGGTTATACTTATGAAAAATAAACCGAATAGAGAAATTAACGTGGAGCTACTTTTGTTAGAAACATGAAACCTGTTAGATTGATACATATCAAAAGAGCTAAGTTTGCTTTAAACATTATAGGATGGGTTGAAACACTACAAATGCATGTCTTTGAATTAAAATGGCATATACATATACTAATTACTTAGCTACTTTTGGTAGTTTGTTTTATCATAGTAGCCTTCTAAAGGTGACTATGTTTACTACACCAAATCATCATTGAAAGAATAATTTATCCTTATTTCATACCTATTTGTAAAAAATATCAAATATATGCGTTAAACACTAAAATAAGAGAATATGCAAAAAATTATGAAATTTTTGTTGATTTAAATTGTAATGTATTGATA
Organism: Lathyrus oleraceus; assembly: GCF_024323335.1. Classification (NCBI taxonomy): domain Eukaryota; kingdom Viridiplantae; phylum Streptophyta; class Magnoliopsida; order Fabales; family Fabaceae; genus Lathyrus; species Lathyrus oleraceus. The sequence goes on from NC_066580.1 coordinate 269,314,868, forward strand.
TTTGAGTTTTTTTTTATAAACTAAGAGATGGATACATGGGAAAAGAGCTAAGATTGCTTTCAACATTATAGGATGGGTTGAAACACTCCGAATGCATGTCTTTGAATTAAAATCGCAAATACATATACTAATTACATAGCTACTTTTTGTATTTTTTTTATCATAGTAGCCTTCAAAAGGTACACCAATTCATCATTGAAAGAATCATTTACTTATTTCGTACCTTTTTGTAAAAAATATCAAATATATGTGCTAAACACTAAAACAAAAGAATATGCAAAAAAATTATGAATAATTTTATTGATTTAAATTGTAATGTATTGATATTTAAGTTTTTTAAATCTAACTTTTCGTAAATATAATGCATTGATATTTGAATTTTTTTATATCTAATTTTTTGTAAATCTAATGTTTTGATATTTGAGTTTTTTTAAATCTAATATTTTGTAAATATAATGTATTGATATTAAAATTTTTTTAAATATAATTATTTTTAAATATAATGTATTGATATCAAAATATGTTGTTTAATAAAAATTACAATGAAAAAAAAGAAATAAAGAAAATGACAGTTTTTGTAGACAAAGATGGGTTAAAGTTATGAAAAATAAAACAAGTTAGTGAAAATAACGTAGAGCAACTTTTGTTAGAAACATGAAACCTAATAGATGGATACATGGGAAAAGAGCTAAGTTTGGTTTCAACATTATAGGATGGGTTGAAACACTCCAAATACATGTCTTTGAATTAAAATCGCATATACATATACTAATTACTTACTACACCAATTCATCATTGAAAGAATCATTTATCCTTATTTCGTACCTTTTCGTAAAAAATATCAAATATATGTGTTAAACACTAAAACAAGAGTTTATGCAAAAAAATTATGAATATTTTATTGATTTAAATTGTAATGTATGGTATTTGAGTTGTTCAAATCTAATCTTTCGTAAATATAATGTATTGATAATTCAATTTTTTTTAATCTAATTTTTTATAATATAATGTATTGATATATGAGTTTTTTAAATCTAATTTTTTGTAAATATAATGTATTGATATTTGAGTTTTTTTAAATCTAATTATTTGTAAATATAATGTATTGATATCAAAATATGTTGTTTAATAAAATTACAATGACAAAAGAAATAAAGAAATGACAGTTTTTGTAGACAAAAATGGGTTATACTTATGAAAAATAAACCGAATAGAGAAATTAACGTGCAGCTACTTTTGTTAGAAACATGAAACCTGTTAGATTGATACATATCAAAAGAGCTAAGTTTGCTTTAAACATTATAGGATGGGTTGAAACACTACAAATGCATGTCTTTGAATTAAAATGGCATATACATATACTAATTACTTAGCTACTTTTGGTAGTTTGTTTTATCATAGTAGCCTTCTAAAGGTGACTATGTTTACTACACCAAATCATCATTGAAAGAATAATTTATCCTTATTTCATACCTATTTGTAAAATATCAAATATATGCGTTAAACACTAAAACAAGAGAATATGCAAAAAAATTATGAATAATTTTATTGATTTAAATTGTAATGTATTGATATTTGAGTTTTTTTATAACTAAGAGATGGATACATGGGAAAAGAGCTAAGATTGCTTTCAACATTATAGGATGGGTTGAAACACTCCAAATACATGTCTTTGAATTAAAATCGCATATACATATACTAATTACTTACTACACCAATTCATCATTGAAAGAATCATTATCCTTATTTCGTACCTTTTTGTAAAAAATATCAAATATATGTGTTAAACACTAATACAAGAGAATATGAAAAAAAATTGAAAAATTTTATTGATTTAAATTGTAATGTATTGGTATTTGAGTTTTTTAAATCTAATCTTTCGTAAATATAATGTATTGAGAATTGAATTTTTTTTAATATAATTTTTTATACATATAATGTATTGATATATGAGTTTTTTTAAATCTAATTTTTTGTAAATAAAATGTATTGATATTTGAGTTTTTTTAAATCTAATTATTTGTAAATATAATGTATTGATATCAAAATATGTTGTTTAATAAAAATTACAATGAAAAAAGAAATAAAGAAAATGACAGTTTTTGTAGACAAAAATGGGTTATACTTATGAAAATAAACCGAATAGAGAAATTAACGTGGAGCTACTTTTGTTAGAAACATGAAACCTGTTAGATTGATACATATCAAAAGAGCTAAGTTTGCTTTAAACATTATAGGATGGTTGAAACACTACAAATGCATGTCTTTGAATTAAAATGGCATATACATATACTAATTACTTAGCTACTTTTGGTAGTTTGTTTTATCATAGTAGCCTTCTAAAGGTGACTATGTTTACTACACCAAATCATCATTGAAAGAATAATTTATCCTTATTTCATACCTATTTGTAAAAAATATCAAATATATGCGTTAAACACTAAAATAAGAGAATATGCAAAAAAATTATGAATATTTTTGTTGATTTAAATTGTAAAGTATTGATATTTGAGTTTTTTTTATAACTAAGAGATGGATACATGGGAAAAGAGCTAAGATTGCTTTCAACATTATAGGATGGGTTGAAACACTCCGAATGCATGTCTTTGAATTAAAATCGCAAATACATATACTAATTACATAGCTACTTTTTGTATTTTTTTTATCATAGTAGCCTTCAAAAGGTACACCAATTCATCATTGAAAGAATCATTTACCCTTATTTCGTACCTTTTTGTAAAAAATATCAAATATATGTGCTAAACACTAAAACAAAAGAATATGCAAAAAAATTATGAATAATTTTATTGATTTAAATTGTAATGTATTGATATTTAAGTTTTTTAAATCTAACTTTTCGTAAATATAATGCATTGATATTTGAATTTTTTTTATATCTAATTTTTGTAAATCTAATGTTTTGATATTTGAGTTTTTTTAAATCTAATATTTTGTAAATATAATGTATTGATATTAAAATTTTTTTAAATATAATTATTTGTAAATATAATGTATTGATATCAAAATATGTTGTTTAATAAAAATTACAATGAAAAAAAGAAATAAAGAAAATGACAGTTTTTGTAGACAAAGATGGGTTAAAGTTATGAAAAATAAAACAAGTTAGTGAAAATAACGTAGAGCAACTTTTGTTAGAAACATGAAACCTAATAGATGGATACATGGGAAAAGAGCTAAGTTTGGTTTCAACATTATAGGATGGGTTGAAACACTCCAAATACATGTCTTTGAATTAAAATCGCATATACATATACTAATTACTTACTACACCAATTCATCATTGAAAGAATCATTTATCCTTATTTCGTACCTTTTCGTAAAAAATATCAAATATATGTGTTAAACACTAAAACAAGAGTTTATGCAAAAAAATTATGAATAATTTTATTGATTTAAATTGTAATGTATTGGTATTTGAGTTGTTCAAATCTAATCTTTCGTAAATATAATGTATTGATAATTCAATTTTTTTTAATCTAATTTTTTATAAATATAATGTATTGATATATGAGTTTTTTTAAATCTAATTTTTTGTAAATATAATGTATTGATATTTGAGTTTTTTTTAAATCTAATTATTTGTAAATATAATGTATTGATATCAAAATATGTTGTTTAATAAAAATTACAATGACAAAAGAAATAAAGAAAATGACAGTTTTTGTAGACAAAAATGGGTTATACTTATGAAAAATAAACCGAATAGAGAAATTAACGTGCAGCTACTTTTGTTAGAAACATGAAACCTGTTAGATTGATACATATCAAAAGAGCTAAGTTTGCTTTAAACATTATAGGATGGGTTGAAACACTACAAATGCATGTCTTTGAATTAAAATGGCATATACATATACTAATTACTTAGCTACTTTTGGTAGTTTGTTTTTATCATAGTAGCCTTCTAAAGGTGACTATGTTTACTACACCAAATCATCATTGAAAGAATAATTTATCCTTATTTCATACCTATTTGTAAGAAATATCAAATATATGCGTTAAACACTAAAACAAGAGAATATGCAAAAAATTATGAATAATTTTATTGATTTAAATTGTAATGTATTGATATTTGAGTTTTTTTATAACTAAGAGATGGATACATGGGAAAAGAGCTAAGATTGCTTTCAACATTATAGGATGGGTTGAAACACTCCAAATACATGTCTTTGAATTAAAATCGCATATACATATACTAATTACTTACTACACCAATTCATCATTGAAAGAATCATTTATCCTTATTTCGTACCTTTTTGTAAAAAATATCAAATATATGTGTTAAACACTAATACAAGAGAATATGAAAAAAAATTGAAAAATTTTATTGATTTAAATTGTAATGTATTGGTATTTGAGTTTTTTAAATCTAATCTTTCGTAAATATAATGTATTGAGAATTGAATTTTTTTTAATATAATTTTTTATAAATATAATGTATTGATATATGAGTTTTTTTAAATCTAATTTTTTGTAAATAAAATGTATTGATATTTGAGTTTTTTTAAATCTAATTATTTGTAAATATAATGTATTGATATCAAAATATGTTGTTTAATAAAAATTACAATGAAAAAGAAATAAAGAAAATGACAGTTTTTGTAGACAAAAATGGGTTATACTTATGAAAAATAAACCGAATAGAGAAATTAACGTGGAGCTACTTTTGTTAGAAACATGAAACCTGTTAGATTGATACATATCAAAAGAGCTAAGTTTGCTTTAAACATTATAGGATGGGTTGAAACACTACAAATGCATGTCTTTGAATTAAAATGGCATATACATATACTAATTACTTAGCTACTTTTGGTAGTTTGTTTTATCATAGTAGCCTTCTAAAGGTGACTATGTTTACTACACCAAATCATCATTGAAAGAATAATTTATCCTTATTTCATACCTATTTGTAAAAAATATCAAATATATGCGTTAAACACTAAAATAAGAGAATATGCAAAAAAATTATGAATATTTTTGTTGATTTAAATTGTAATGTATTGATATTTGAGTTTTTTTTATAACTAAGAGATGGATACATGGGAAAAGAGCTAAGATTGCTTTCAACATTATAGGATGGGTTGAAACACTCCGAATGCATGTCTTTGAATTAAAATCGCAAATACATATACTAATTACTTAGCTACTTTTTGTATTTTTTTTATCATAGTAGCCTTCAAAAGGTACACCAATTCATCATTGAAAGAATCATTTACCCTTATTTCGTACCTTTTTGTAAAAAATATCAAATATATGTGCTAAACACTAAAACAAAAGAATATGCAAAAAAATTATGAATAATTTTATTGATTTAAATTGTAATGTATTGATATTTAAGTTTTTTAAATCTAACTTTTCGTAAATATAATGCATTGATATTTGAATTTTTTTTATATCTAATTTTTTGTAAATCTAATGTTTTGATATTTGAGTTTTTTTAAATCTAATATTTTGTAAATATAATGTATTGATATTAAAATTTTTTTAAATATAATTATTTGTAAATATAATGTATTGATATCAAAATATGTTGTTTAATAAAAATTACAATGAAAAAAAAGAAATAAAGAAAATGACAGTTTTTGTAGACAAAGATGGGTTAAAGTTATGAAAAATAAAACAAGTTAGTGAAAATAACGTAGAGCAACTTTTGTTAGAAACATGAAACCTAATAGATGGATACATGGGAAAAGAGCTAAGTTTGGTTTCAACATTATAGGATGGGTTGAAACACTCCAAATACATGTCTTTGAATTAAAATCGCATATACATATACTAATTACTTACTACACCAATTCATCATTGAAAGAATCATTTATCCTTATTTCGTACCTTTTCGTAAAAAATATCAAATATATGTGTTAAACACTAAAACAAGAGTTTATGCAAAAAAATTATGAATAATTTTATTGATTTAAATTGTAATGTATTGGTATTTGAGTTTTTTAAATCTAATCTTTCGTAAATATAATGTATTGATAATTCAATTTTTTTTAATCTAATTTTTTATAAATATAATGTATTGATATATGAGTTTTTTTAAATCTAATTTTTTGTAAATATAATGTATTGATATTTGAGTTTTTTTAAATCTAATTATTTGTAAATATAATGTATTGATATCAAAATATGTTGTTTAATAAAAATTACAATGACAAAAGAAATAAAGAAAATGACAGTTTTTGTAGACAAAAATGGGTTATACTTATGAAAAATAAACCGAATAGAGAAATTAACGTGCAGCTACTTTTGTTAGAAACATGAAACCTGTTAGATTGATACATATCAAAAGAGCTAAGTTTGCTTTAAACATTATAGGATGGGTTGAAACACTACAAATGCATGTCTTTGAATTAAAATGGCATATACATATACTAATTACTTAGCTACTTTTGGTAGTTTGTTTTATCATAGTAGCCTTCTAAAGGTGACTATGTTTACTACACCAAATCATCATTGAAAGAATAATTTATCCTTATTTCATACCTATTTGTAAGAAATATCAAATATATGCGTTAAACACTAAAACAAGAGAATATGCAAAAAAATTATGAATAATTTTATTGATTTAAATTGTAATGTATTGATATTTGAGTTTTTTTATAACTAAGAGATGGATACATGGGAAAAGAGCTAAGATTGCTTTCAACATTATAGGATGGGTTGAAACACTCCAAATGCATGTCTTTGAATTAAAATCGCAAATACATATACTAATTACTTAGCTACTTTATGTATTTTTTTTTATCATAGTAGCCTTCTAAAGGTACACCAATTCATCATTGAAAGAATCATTTACCCTTATTTCGTACCTTTTTGTAAAAAATATCAAATATATGTGTTAAACACTAAAACAAAAGAATATGCAAAAAAATTATGAATAATTTTATTGATTTAAATTGTAATGTATTGATATTTAAGTTTTTTAAATCTAACTTTTCGTAAATATAATGCATTGATATTTGAATTTTTTTTAAATCTAATATTTTGTAAATCTAATGTTTTGATATTTGAGTTTTTTTAAATCTAATATTTTGTAAATATAATGTATTGATATTAGAATTTTTTTAAATATAATTATTTGTAAATATAATGTATTGATATCAAAATATGTTGTTTAATAAAAATTACAATGAAAAAAAGAAATAAAGAAAATGACAGTTTTTGTAGACAAAGATGGGTGCAAGTTATGAAAAATAAAACAAGTTAGTGAAAATAACGTAGAGCAACTTTTGTTAGAAACATGAAACCTAATAGATGGATACATGGGAAAAGAGCTAAGTTTGGTTTCAACATTATAGGATGGGTTGAAACACTCCAAATACATGTCTTTGAATTAAAATCGCATATACATATACTAATTACTTACTACACCAATTCATCATTGAAAGAATCATTTATCCTTATTTCGTACCTTTTTGTAAAAAATATCAAATATATGTGTTAAACACTAATACAAGAGAATATGAAAAAAAATTGAAAAATTTTATTGATTTAAATTGTAATGTATTGGTATTTGAGTTTTTTAAATCTAATCTTTCGTAAATATAATGTATTGAGAATTGAATTTTTTTTAATATAATTTTTTATAATATAATGTATTGATATATGAGTTTTTTTAAATCTAATTTTTTGTAAATAAATGTATTGATATTTGAGTTTTTTTAAATCTAATTATTTGTAAATATAATGTATTGATATCAAAATATGTTGTTTAATAAAAATTACAATGAAAAAAGAAATAAAGAAAATGACAGTTTTTGTAGACAAAAATGGGTTATACTTATGAAAAATAAACCGAATAGAGAAATTAACGTGGAGCTACTTTTGTTAGAAACATGAAACCTGTTAGATTGATACATATCAAAAGAGCTAAGTTTGCTTTAAACATTATAGGATGGGTTGAAACACTACAAATGCATGTCTTTGAATTAAAATGGCATATACATATACTAATTACTTAGCTACTTTTGGTAGTTTGTTTTATCATAGTAGCCTTCTAAAGGTGACTATGTTTACTACACCAAATCATCATTGAAAGAATAATTTATCCTTATTTCATACCTATTTGTAAAAAATATCAAATATATGCGTTAAACACTAAAATAAGAGAATATGCAAAAAAATTATGAATATTTTGTTGATTTAAATTGTAATGTATTGATATTTGAGTTTTTTTTTTATAACTAAGAGATGGATACATGGGAAAAGAGCTAAGATTGCTTTCAACATTATAGGATGGGTTGAAACACTCCGAATGCATGTCTTTGAATTAAAATCGCAAATACATATACTAATTACTTAGCTACTTTTTGTTTTTTTTTTATCATAGTAGCCTTCAAAAGGTACACCAATTCATCATTGAAAGAATCATTTACCCTTATTTCGTACCTTTTTGTAAAAAATATCAAATATATGTGCTAAACACTAAAACAAAAGAATATGCAAAAAAATTATGAATAATTTTATTGATTTAAATTGTAATGTATTGATATTTAAGTTTTTTAAATCTAACTTTTCGTAAATATAATGCATTGATATTTGAATTTTTTTATATCTAATTTTTGTAAATCTAATGTTTTGATATTTGAGTTTTTTTAAATCTAATATTTTGTAAATATAATGTATTGATATTAAAATTTTTTTAAATATAATTATTTGTAAATATAATGTATTGATATCAAAATATGTTGTTTAATAAAAATTACAATGAAAAAAAGAAATAAAGAAAATGACAGTTTTTGTAGACAAAGATGGGTTAAAGTTATGAAAAATAAAACAAGTTAGTGAAAATAACGTAGAGCAACTTTTGTTAGAAACATGAAACCTAATAGATGGATACATGGGAAAAGAGCTAAGTTTGGTTTCAACATTATAGGATGGGTTGAAACACTCCAAATACATGTCTTTGAATTAAAATCGCATATACATATACTAATTACTTACTACACCAATTCATCATTGAAAGAATCATTTATCCTTATTTCGTACCTTTTCGTAAAAAATATCAAATATATGTGTTAAACACTAAAACAAGAGTTTATGCAAAAAAATTATGAATAATTTTATTGATTTAAATTGTAATGTATTGGTATTTGATGTTTTTAAATCTAATCTTTCGTAAATATAATGTATTGATATTTGATTTTTTTTAATCTAATTTTTTATAAATATAATGTATTGATATTTGAGTTTTTTTAAATCTAATTTTTTGTAAATATAATGTATTGATATTTGAGTTTTTTTAAATCTAATTATTTGTAAATATAATGTATTGATATCAAAATATGTTGTTTAATAAAAATTACAATGAAAAAAGAAATAAAGAAAATGACAGTTTTTGTAGACAAAAATGGGTTATACTTATGAAAAATAAACCGAATAGAGAAATTAACGTGGAGCTACTTTTGTTAGAAACATGAAACCTGTTAGATTGATACATATCAAAAGAGCTAAGTTTGCTTTAAACATTATAGGATGGGTTGAAACACTACAAATGCATGTCTTTGAATTAAAATGGCATATACATATACTAATTACTTAGCTACTTTTGGTAGTTTGTTTTATCATAGTAGCCTTCTAAAGGTGACTATGTTTACTACACCAAATCATCATTGAAAGAATAATTTATCCTTATTTCATACCTATTTGTAAGAAATATCAAATATATGCGTTAAACACTAAAACAAGAGAATATGCAAAAAAATTATGAATAATTTTATTGATTTAAATTGTAATGTATTGATATTTGAGTTTTTTTAATATAATTTTTCGTAAATATAATGTATTGATATTTGAATTTTTTTTAAATCTAATTTTTTGTAAATATAATGTTTTGATATTTGAGTTTTTTTAAATCTAATATTTTGTAAATATAATGTATTGATATTAGAATTTTTTTAAATCTTATTATTTGTAAATATAATGTATTGATATCAAAATATGTTGTTTAATAAAAATTACAATGAAAAAAAGAAATAAAGAAAATGACAGTTTTTGTAGACAAAGATGGGTGCAAGTTATGAAAAATAAAACAAGTTTGTGAAAATAACGTGGAGCAAGTTTATTTAGAAACATGAAACCTAATAGATGGATACATGGGAAAAGAGCTAAGTTTGCTTTCAACATTATAGGATGGGTTGAAACACTCCAAATACATGTCTTTGAATTAAAATCGCATATACATATACTAATTACTTACTACACCAATTCATCATTGAAAGAATCATTTATCCTTATTTCGTACCTTTTTGTAAAAAATATCAAATATATGTGTTAAACACTAATACAAGAGAATATGAAAAAAATTGAAAATTTTATTGATTTAAATTGTAATGTATTGGTATTTGAGTTTTTTAAATCTAATCTTTCGTAAATATAATGTATTGAGAATTGAATTTTTTTAATATAATTTTTATAAATATAATGTATTGATATATGAGTTTTTTTAAATCTAATTTTTTGTAAATAAAATGTATTGATATTTGAGTTTTTTAAATCTAATTATTTGTAAATATAATGTATTGATATCAAAATATGTTGTTTAATAAAAATTACAATGAAAAAGAAATAAAGAAAATGACAGTTTTTGTAGACAAAAATGGGTTATACTTATGAAAAATAAACCGAATAGAGAAATTAACGTGGAGCTACTTTTGTTAGAAACATGAAACCTGTTAGATTGATACATATCAAAAGAGCTAAGTTTGCTTTAAACATTATAGGATGGGTTGAAACACTACAAATGCATGTCTTTGAATTAAAATGGCATATACATATACTAATTACTTAGCTACTTTTGGTAGTTTGTTTTATCATAGTAGCCTTCTAAAGGTGACTATGTTTACTACACCAAATCATCATTGAAAGAATAATTTATCCTTATTTCATACCTATTTGTAAAAAATATCAAATATATGCGTTAAACACTAAAATAAGAGAATATGCAAAAAAATTATGAATATTTTTGTTGATTTAAATTGTAATGTATTGATATTTGAGTTTTTTTTTATAACTAAGAGATGGATACATGGGAAAAGAGCTAAGATTGCTTTCAACATTATAGGATGGGTTGAAACACTCCGAATGCATGTCTTTGAATTAAAATCGCAAATACATATACTAATTACATAGCTACTTTTTGTATTTTTTTTTATCATAGTAGCCTTCAAAAGGTACACCAATTCATCATTGAAAGAATCATTTACCCTTATTTCGTACCTTTTTGTAAAAAATATCAAATATATGTGCTAAACACTAAAACAAAAGAATATGCAAAAAAATTATGAATAATTTTATTGATTTAAATTGTAATGTATTGATATTTAAGTTTTTTAAATCTAACTTTTCGTAAATATAATGCATTGATATTTGAATTTTTTTTATATCTAATTTTTTGTAAATCTAATGTTTTGATATTTGAGTTTTTTTAAATCTAATATTTTGTAAATATAATGTATTGATATTAAAATTTTTTTAAATATAATTATTTGTAAATATAATGTATTGATATCAAAATATGTTGTTTAATAAAAATTACAATGAAAAAAAAGAAATAAAGAAAATGACAGTTTTTGTAGACAAAGATGGGTTAAAGTTATGAAAAATAAAACAAGTTAGTGAAAATAACGTAGAGCAACTTTTGTTAGAAACATGAAACCTAATAGATGGATACATGGGAAAAGAGCTAAGTTTGGTTTCAACATTATAGGATGGGTTGAAACACTCCAAATACATGTCTTTGAATTAAAATCGCATATACATATACTAATTACTTACTACACCAATTCATCATTGAAAGAATCATTTATCCTTATTTCGTACCTTTTCGTAAAAAATATCAAATATATGTGTTAAACACTAAAACAAGAGTTTATGCAAAAAAATTATGAATAATTTTATTGATTTAAATTGTAATGTATTGGTATTTGAGTTTTTTAAATCTAATCTTTCGTAAATATAATGTATTGATATTTGATTTTTTTAATCTAATTTTTTATAAATATAATGTATTGATATATGAGTTTTTTTAAATCTAATTTTTTGTAAATATAATGTATTGATATTTGAGTTTTTTTAAATCTAATTATTTGTAAATATAATGTATTGATATCAAAATATGTTGTTTAATAAAAATTACAATGAAAAAGAAATAAAGAAAATGACAGTTTTTGTAGACAAAAATGGGTTATACTTATGAAAAATAAACCGAATAGAGAAATTAACGTGGAGCTACTTTTGTTAGAAACATGAAACCTGTTAGATTGATACATATCAAAAGAGCTAAGTTTGCTTTAAACATTATAGGATGGGTTGAAACACTACAAATGCATGTCTTTGAATTAAAATGGCATATACATATACTAATTACTTAGCTACTTTTGGTATTTTTTTTATCATAGTAGCCTTCTAAAAGTGACTATGTTTACTACACCAAATCATCATTGAAAGAATAATTTATCCTTATTTCATACCTATTTGTAAGAAATATCAAATATATGCGTTAAACACTAAAACAAGAGAATATGCAAAAAAATTATGAATAATTTTATTGATTTAAATTGTAATGTATTGATATTTGAGTTTTTTAATATAATTTTCGTAAATATAATGTATTGATATTTGAATTTTTTTAAATCTAATTTTTTGTAAATATAATGTTTTGATATTTGAGTTTTTTAAATCTAATATTTTGTAAATATAATGTATTGATATTAGAATTTTTTAAATATATTATTTGTAAATATAATGTATTGATATCAAAATATGTTGTTTAAAAAAATTACAATGAAAAAAAGAAATAAAGAAAATGACAGTTTTTGTAGACAAAGATGGGTGCAAGTTATGAAAAATAAAACAAGTTTGTGAAAATAACGTAGAGCAACTTTTGTTAGAAACATGAAACCTAATAGATGGATACATGGGAAAAGAGCTAAGTTTGGTTTCAACATTATAGGATGGGTTGAAACACTCCAAATACATGTCTTTGAATTAAAATCGCATATACATATACTAATTACTTACTACACCAATTCATCATTGAAAGAATCATTTATCCTTATTTCGTACCTTTTTGTAAAAAATATCAAATATATGTGTTAAACACTAATACAAGAGAATATGAAAAAAAATTGAAAATTTTGATTGATTTAAATTGTAATGTATTGGTATTTGAGTTTTTTAAATCTAATCTTTCGTAAATATAATGTATTGATAATTGAATTTTTTTAATCTAATTTTTTATAAATATAATGTATTGATATATGAGTTTTTTTAAATCTAATTTTTTGTAAATAAAATGTATTGATATTTGAGTTTTTTTAAATCTAATTATTTGTAAATATAATGTATTGATATCAAAATATGTTGTTTAATAAAAATTACAATGAAAAAAGAAATAAAGAAAATGACAGTTTTTGTAGACAAAAATGGGTTATACTTATGAAAAATAAACCGAATAGAGAAATTAACGTGGAGCTACTTTTGTTAGAAACATGAAACCTGTTAGATTGATACATATCAAAAGAGCTAAGTTTGCTTTAAACATTATAGGATGGGTTGAAACACTACAAATGCATGTCTTTGAATTAAAATGGCATATACATATACTAATTACTTAGCTACTTTTGGTAGTTTGTTTTATCATAGTAGCCTTCTAAAGGTGACTATGTTTACTACACCAAATCATCATTGAAAGAATAATTTATCCTTATTTCATACCTATTTGTAAAAAATATCAAATATATGCGTTAAACACTAAAATAAGAGAATATGCAAAAAAATTATGAATATTTTTGTTGATTTAAATTGTAATGTATTGATATTTGAGTTTTTTTTATAACTAAGAGATGGATACATGGGAAAAGAGCTAAGATTGCTTTCAACATTATAGGATGGGTTGAAACACTCCGAATGCATGTCTTTGAATTAAAATCGCAAATACATATACTAATTACTTAGCTACTTTTTGTATTTTTTTTTATCATAGTAGCCTTCTAAACGTACACCAATTCATCATTGAAAGAATCATTTACCCTTATTTCGTACCTTTTTGTAAAAAATATCAAATATATGTGCTAAACACTAAAACAAAAGAATATGCAAAAAAATTATGAATAATTTTATTGATTTAAATTGTAATGTATTGATATTTAAGTTTTTTAAATCTAACTTTTCGTAAATATAATGCATTGATATTTGAATTTTTTTTATATCTATTTTTTGTAAATCTAATGTTTTGATATTTGAGTTTTTTTAAATCTAATATTTTGTAAATATAATGTATTGATATTAAATTTTTTTAAATATAATTATTTGTAAATATAATGTATTGATATCAAAATATGTTGTTTAATAAAAATTACAATGAAAAAAAAGAAATAAAGAAAATGACAGTTTTTGTAGACAAAGATGGGTTAAAGTTATGAAAAATAAAACAAGTTAGTGAAAATAACGTAGAGCAACTTTTGTTAGAAACATGAAACCTAATAGATGGATACATGGGAAAAGAGCTAAGTTTGGTTTCAACATTATAGGATGGGTTGAAACACTCCAAATACATGTCTTTGAATTAAAATCGCATATACATATACTAATTACTTACTACACCAATTCATCATTGAAAGAATCATTTATCCTTATTTCGTACCTTTTCGTAAAAAATATCAAATATATGTGTTAAACACTAAAACAAGAGTTTATGCAAAAAATTATGAATAATTTTATTGATTTAAATTGTAATGTATTGGTATTTGAGTTGTTTAAATCTAATCTTTCGTAAATATAATGTATTGATAATTGAATTTTTTTTAATCTAATTTTTTATAAATATAATGTATTGATATATGAGTTTTTTTAAATCTAATTTTTTGTAAATATAATGTATTGATATTTGAGTTTTTTTAAATCTAATTATTTGTAAATATAATGTATTGATATCAAAATATGTTGTTTAATAAAAATTACAATGAAAAAGAAATAAAGAAAATGACAGTTTTTGTAGACAAAAATGGGTTATACTTATGAAAAATAAACCGAATAGAGAAATTAACGTGGAGCTACTTTTGTTAGAAACATGAAACCTGTTAGATTGATACATATCAAAAGAGCTAAGTTTGCTTTAAACATTATAGGATGGGTTGAAACACTACAAATGCATGTCTTTGAATTAAAATGGCATATACATATACTAATTACTTAGCTACTTTTGGTAGTTTGTTTTATCATAGTAGCCTTCTAAAGGTGACTATGTTTACTACACCAAATCATCATTGAAAGAATAATTTATCCTTATTTCATACCTATTTGTAAGAAATATCAAATATATGCGTTAAACACTAAAATAAGAGAATATGCAAAAAAATTATGAATATTTTTGTTGATTTAAATTGTAATGTATTGATATTTGAGTTTTTTTATAACTAAGAGATGGATACATGGGAAAAGAGCTAAGATTGCTTTCAACATTATAGGATGGGTTGAAACACTCCAAATGCATGTCTTTGAATTAAAATCGCAAATACATATACTAATTACTTAGCTACTTTATGTATTTTTTTTATCATAGTAGCCTTCTAAAGGTACACCAATTCATCATTGAAAGAATCATTTACCCTTATTTCGTACCTTTTTGTAAAAAATATCAAATATATGTGTTAAACACTAAAACAAAAGAATATGCAAAAAAATTATGAATAATTTTATTGATTTAAATTGTAATGTATTGATATTTAAGTTTTTTAAATCTAACTTTTCGTAAATATAATGCATTGATATTTGAATTTTTTTTAAATCTAATATTTTGTAAATCTAATGTTTTGATATTTGAGTTTTTTAAATCTAATATTTTGTAAATATAATGTATTGATATTAGAATTTTTTTAAATATAATTATTTGTAAATATAATGTATTGATATCAAAATATGTTGTTTAATAAACATTACAATGAAAAAAAGAAATAAAGAAAATGACAGTTTTTGTAGACAAAGATGGGTTAAAGTTATGAAAAATAAAACAAGTTAGTGAAAATAACGTAGAGCAACTTTTGTTAGAAACATGAAACCTAATAGATGGATACATGGGAAAAGAGCTAAGTTTGGTTTCAACATTATAGGATGGGTTGAAACACTCCAAATACATGTCTTTGAATTAAAATCGCATATACATATACTAATTACTTACTACACCAATTCATCATTGAAAGAATCATTTATCCTTATTTCGTACCTTTTCGTAAAAAATATCAAATATATGTGTTAAACACTAAACAAGAGTTTATGCAAAAAAATTATGAATAATTTTATTGATTTAAATTGTAATGTATTGGTATTTGAGTTTTTTAAATCTAATCTTTCGTAAATATAATGTATTGATATTGAATTTTTTTAATCTAATTTTTATAAATATAATGTATTGATATTGAGTTTTTTTAAATCTAATTTTTGTAAATATAATGTATTGATATTTGAGTTTTTTTAAATCTAATTATTTGTAAATATAATGTATTGATATCAAAATATGTTGTTTAATAAAAATTACAATGAAAAAGAAATAAAGAAAATGACAGTTTTGTAGACAAAAATGGGTTATACTTATGAAAAATAAACCGAATAGAGAAATTAACGTGGAGCTACTTTTGTTAGAAACATGAAACCTGTTAGATTGATACATATCAAAAGAGCTAAGTTTGCTTTAAACATTATAGGATGGGTTGAAACACTACAAATGCATGTCTTTGAATTAAAATGGCATATACATATACTAATTACTTAGCTACTTTTGGTATTTTTTTATCATAGTAGCCTTCTAAAAGTGACTATGTTTACTACACCAAATCATCATTGAAAGAATAATTTATCCTTATTTCATACCTATTTCTAAAAAATATCAAATATATGCGTTAAACACTAAAACAAGAGAATATGCAAAAAATTATGAATAATTTTATTGATTTAAATTGTAATGTATTGATATTTGAGTTTTTTTAATCTAATTTTCGTAAATATAATGTATTGATATTTGAATTTTTTTTAAATCTAATTTTTTGTAAATATAATGTTTTGATATTTGAGTTTTTTTAAATCTAATATTTTGTAAATATAATGTATTGATATTAGAATTTTTTTAAATCTAATTATTTGTAAATATAATGTATTGATATCAAAATATGTTGTTTAATAAAAATTACAATGAAAAAGAAATAAAGAAAATGACAGTTTTTGTAGACAAAAATGGGTTATACTTATGAAAAATAAACCGAATAGAGAAATTAACGTGGAGCTACTTTTGTTAGAAACATGAAACCTGTTAGATTGATACATATCAAAAGAGCTAAGTTTGCTTTAAACATTATAGGATGGGTTGAAACACTACAAATGCATGTCTTTGAATTAAAATGGCATATACATATACTAATTACTTAGCTACTTTTGGTAGTTTGTTTTATCATAGTAGCCTTCTAAAGGTGACTATGTTTACTACACCAAATCATCATTGAAAGAATAATTTATCCTTATTTCATACCTATTTGTAAAAAATATCAAATATATGCGTTAAACACTAAAATAAGAGAATATGCAAAAAAATTATGAATATTTTGTTGATTTAAATTGTAATGTATTGATATTTGAGTTTTTTTATAACTAAGAGATGGATACATGGGAAAAGAGCTAAGATTGCTTTCAACATTATAGGATGGGTTGAAACACTCCAAATGCATGTCTTTGAATTAAAATCGCAAATACATATACTAATTACTTAGCTACTTTTTGTATTTTTTTTATCATAGTAGCCTTCTAAAGGTACACCAATTCATCATTGAAAGAATCATTTACCCTTATTTCGTACCTTTTTGTAAAAAATATCAAATATATGTGTTAAACACTAAAACAAAAGAATATGCAAAAAAATTATGAATAATTTTATTGATTTAAATTGTAATGTATTGATATTTAAGTTTTTTAAATCTAACTTTTCGTAAATATAATGCATTGATATTTGAATTTTTTTTAAATCTAATTTTTTGTAAATCTAATGTTTTGATATTTGAGTTTTTTTAAATCTAATATTTTGTAAATATAATGTATTGATATTAGATTTTTTTAAATATAATTATTTGTAAATATAATGTATTGATATCAAAATATGTTGTTTAATAAAAATTACAATGAAAAAAAGAAATAAAGAAAATGACAGTTTTTGTAGACAAAGATGGGTTAAAGTTATGAAAAATAAAACAAGTTAGTGAAAATAACGTAGAGCAACTTTTGTTAGAAACATGAAACCTAATAGATGGATACATGGGAAAAGAGCTAAGTTTGGTTTCAACATTATAGGATGGGTTGAAACACTCCAAATACATGTCTTTGAATTAAAATCGCATATACATATACTAATTACTTACTACACCAATTCATCATTGAAAGAATCATTTATCCTTATTTCGTACCTTTTTGTAAAAAATATCAAATATATGTGTTAAACACTAAAACAAGAGTTTATGCAAAAAAATTATGAAAATTTTATTGATTTAAATTGTAATGTATTGGTATTTGAGTTTTTAAATCTAATCTTTCGTAAATATAATGTATTGATAATTGAATTTTTTTAATATAATTTTTATAAATATAATGTATTGATATATGAGTTTTTTTAAATCTAATTTTTTGTAAATAAATGTATTGATATTTGAGTTTTTTAAATCTAATTATTTGTAAATATAATGTATTGATATCAAAATATGTTGTTTAATAAAAATTACAATGAAAAAAAGAAATAAAGAAAATGACAGTTTTTGTAGACAAAAATGGGTTATACTTATGAAAAATAAACCGAATAGAGAAATTAACGTGGAGCTACTTTTGTTAGAAACATGAAACCTGTTAGATTGATATATATCAAAAGAGCTAAGTTTGCTTTAAACATTATAGGATGGGTTGAAACACTACAAATGCATGTCTTTGAATTAAAATGGCATATACATATACTTATTACTTATCTACTTACTGTATGTTTTTATCATAGTAGCTTTCAAAACGTGACTATATTTACTTATTTCATACCTATTTGTAAAAAATATCAAATATATGCGTTAAACACTAAAATAAGAGAATATGCAAAAAAATTATGAATATTTTTGTTGATTTAAATTGTAATGTATTGATATTTGAGTTTTTTTATAACTAAGACATGGATACATGGGAAAAGAGCTAAGATTGCTTTCAACATTATAGGATGGGTTAAAACACTCCGAAAGCATGTCTTTGAATTAAAATCGCAAATACATATACTAATTACTTAGCTACTTTTTGTATTTTTTTTATCATAGTAGCCTTCTAAAGGTACACCAATTCATCATTGAAAGAATCATTTACCCTTATTTCGTACCTTTTTGTAAAAAATATCAAATATATGTGTTAAACACTAAAACAAAAGAATATGCAAAAAAATTATGAATAATTTTATTGATTTAAATTGTAATGTATTGATATTTAAGTTTTTTAAATCTAACTTTTCGTAAATATAATGCATTGATATTTGAATTTTTTTAATCTAATTTTTTGTAAATCTAATGTTTTGATATTTGAGTTTTTTTAAATCTAATATTTTGTAAATATAATGTATTGATATTAGAATTTTTTTAAATATAATTATTTGTAAATATAATGTATTGATATCAAAATATGTTGTTTAATAAACATTACAATGAAAAAAAGAAATAAAGAAAATGACAGTTTTTGTAGACAAAGATGGGTTAAAGTTATGAAAAATAAAACAAGTTAGTGAAAATAACGTAGAGCAACTTTTGTTAGAAACATGAAACCTAATAGATGGATACATGGGAAAAGAGCTAAGTTTGGTTTCAACATTATAGGATGGGTTGAAACACTCCAAATACATGTCTTTGAATTAAAATCGCATATACATATACTAATTACTTACTACACCAATTCATCATTGAAAGAATCATTTATCCTTATTTCGTACTTTTTCGTAAAAAATATCAAATATATGTGTTAAACACTAAAACAAGAGTTTATGCAAAAAAATTATGAATAATTTTATTGATTTAAATTGTAATGTATTGGTATTTGAGTTTTTTAAATCTAATCTTTCGTAAATATAATGTATTGATATTTGATTTTTTTTAATCTAATTTTTTATAAATATAATGTATTGATATTGAGTTTTTTTAAATCTAATTTTTTGTAAATATAATGTATTGATATTTGAGTTTTTTTAAATCTAATTATTTGTAAATATAATGTATTGATATCAAAATATTTTGTTTAATAAAAATTACAATGAAAAAAGAAATAAAGAAAATGACAGTTTTGTAGACAAAAATGGGTTATACTTATGAAAAATAAACCGAATAGAGAAATTAACGTTGAGCTACTTTTGTTAGAAACATGAAACCTGTTAGATTGATACATATCAAAAGAGCTAAGTTTGCTTTAAACATTATAGGATGGGTTGAAACACTACAAATGCATGTCTTTGAATTAAAATGGCATATACATATACTAATTACTTAGCTACTTTTGGTATTTTTTATCATAGTAGCCTTCTAAAAGTGACTATGTTTACTACACCAAATCATCATTGAAAGAATAATTTATCCTTATTTCATACCTATTTGTAAGAAATATCAAATATATGCGTTAAACACTAAAACAAGAGAATATGCAAAAAAATTATGAATAATTTTATTGATTTAAATTGTAATGTATTGATATTTGAGTTTTTTTAATCTAATTTTTCGTAAATATAATGTATTGATATTTGAATTTTTTTAAATCTAATTTTTTGTAAATATAATGTTTTGATATTGAGTTTTTTTAAATCTAATATTTTGTAAATATAATGTATTGATATTAGAATTTTTTTAAATCTAATTATTTGTAAATATAATGTATTGATATCAAAATATGTTGTTTAATAAAAATTACAATGAAAAAAAGAAATAAAGAAAATGACAGTTTTTGTAGACAAAGATGGGTGCAAGTTATGAAAAATAAAACAAGTTTGTGAAAATAACGTAGAGCAAGTTTGTTAGAAACATGAAACCTAATAGATGGATACATGGGAAAAGAGTTAAGTTTGCTTTCAACATTATAGGATGGGTTGAAACACTCCAAATACATGTCTTTGAATTAAAATCGCATATACATATACTAATTACTTACTACACCAATTCATCATTGAAAGAATCATTTATCCTTATTTCGTACCTTTTTGTAAAAAATATCAAATATATGTGTTAAACACTAATACAAGAGAATATGAAAAAAAATTAAAAATTTTATTGATTTAAATTGTAATGTATTGGTATTTGAGTTTTTAAATCTAATCTTTCGTAAATATAATGTATTGAGAATTGAATTTTTTTAATATAATTTTTTATAAATATAATGTATTGATATATGAGTTTTTTTAAATCTAATTTTTTGTAAATAAAATGTATTGATATTTGAGTTTTTTAAATCTAATTATTTGTAAATATAATGTATTGATATCAAAATATGTTGTTTAATAAAAATTACAATGAAAAAAGAAATAAAGAAAATGACAGTTTTTGTAGACAAAAATGGGTTATACTTATGAAAAATAAACCGAATAGAGAAATTAACGTGGAGCTACTTTTGTTAGAAACATGAAACCTGTTAGATTGATACATATCAAAAGAGCTAAGTTTGCTTTAAACATTATAGGATGGGTTGAAACACTACAAATGCATGTCTTTGAATTAAAATGGCATATACATATACTAATTACTTAGCTACTTTTGGTAGTTTGTTTTATCATAGTAGCCTTCTAAAGGTGACTATGTTTACTACACCAAATCATCATTGAAAGAATAATTTATCCTTATTTCATACCTATTTGTAAAAAATATCAAATATATGCGTTAAACACTAAAATAAGAGAATATGCAAAAAAATTATGAATATTTTTGTTGATTTAAATTGTAATGTATTGATATTTGAGTTTTTTTATAACTAAGAGATGGATACATGGGAAAAGAGCTAAGATTGCTTTCAACATTATAGGATGGGTTGAAACACTCCAAATGCATGTCTTTGAATTAAAATCGCAAATACATATACTAATTACTTAGCTACTTTATGTATTTTTTTTTATCATAGTAGCCTTCTAAAGGTACACCAATTCATCATTGAAAGAATCATTTACCCTTATTTCGTACCTTTTTGTAAAAAATATCAAATATATGTGTTAAACACTAAAACAAAAGAATATGCAAAAAAATTATGAATAATTTTATTGATTTAAATTGTAATGTATTGATATTTAAGTTTTTTAAATCTAACTTTTCGTAAATATAATGCATTGATATTTGAATTTTTTTTAAATCTAATATTTTGTAAATCTAATGTTTTGATATTTGAGTTTTTTTAAATCTAATATTTTGTAAATATAATGTATTGATATTAGAATTTTTTTAAATATAATTATTTGTAAATATAATGTATTGATATCAAAATATGTTGTTTAATAAACATTACAATGAAAAAAAGAAATAAAGAAAATGACAGTTTTTGTAGACAAAGATGGGTTAAAGTTATGAAAAATAAAACAAGTTAGTGAAAATAACGTAGAGCAACTTTTGTTAGAAACATGAAACCTAATAGATGGATACATGGGAAAAGAGCTAAGTTTGGTTTCAACATATAGGATGGGTTGAAACACTCCAAATACATGTCTTTGAATTAAAATCGCATATACATATACTAATTACTTACTACACCAATTCATCATTGAAAGAATCATTTATCCTTATTTCGTACTTTTTCGTAAAAAATATCAAATATATGTGTTAAACACTAAAACAAGAGTTTATGCAAAAAAATTATGAATAATTTTATTGATTTAAATTGTAATGTATTGGTATTTAAGTTTTTTACATCTAATCTTTCGTAAATATAATGTATTGATATTTGATTTTTTTTAATCTAATTTTTTATAAATATAATGTATTGATATTTGAGTTTTTTTAAATCTAATTTTTTGTAAATATAATGTATTGATATTTGAGTTTTTTTAAATCTAATTATTTGTAAATATAATGTATTGATATCAAAATATTTTGTTTAATAAAAATTACAATGAAAAAAGAAATAAAGAAAATGACAGTTTTGTAGACAAAAATGGGTTATACTTATGAAAAATAAACCGAATAGAGAAATTAACGTTGAGCTACTTTTGTTAGAAACATGAAACCTGTTAGATTGATACATATCAAAAGAGCTAAGTTTGCTTTAAACATTATAGGATGGGTTGAAACACTACAAATGCATGTCTTTGAATTAAAATGGCATATACATATACTAATTACTTAGCTACTTTTGGTATATTTTTATCATAGTAGCCTTCTAAAAGTGACTATGTTTACTACACCAAATCATCATTGAAAGAATAATTTATCCTTATTTCATACCTATTTCTAAAAAATATCAAATATATGCGTTAAACACTAAAACAAGAGAATATGCAAAAAAATTATGAATAATTTTATTGATTTAAATTGTAATGTATTGATATTTGAGTTTTTTTAATCTAACTAATAGATGGATACATGGGAAAAGAGCTAAGTTTGCTTTCAACATTATAGGATGGGTTGAAACACTCCAAATACATGTCTTTGAATTAAAATCGCATATACATATACTAATTACTTACTACACCAATTCATCATTGAAAGAATCATTTATCCTTATTTCGTACCTTTTGTAAAAAATATCAAATATATGTGTTAAACACTAATACAAGAGAATATGAAAAAAAATTAAAAATTTTATTGATTTAAATTGTAATGTATTGGTATTTGAGTTTTTTAAATCTAATCTTTCGTAAATATAATGTATTGAGAATTGAATTTTTTTTAATATAATTTTTTATAAATATAATGTATTGATATATGAGTTTTTTTAAATCTAATTTTTTGTAAATAAATGTATTGATATTTGAGTTTTTTTAAATCTAATTATTTGTAAATATAATGTATTGATATCAAAATATGTTGTTTAATAAAAATTACAATGAAAAAAGAAATAAAGAAAATGACAGTTTTTGTAGACAAAAATGGGTTATACTTATGAAAAATAAACCGAATAGAGAAATTAACGTGGAGCTACTTTTGTTAGAAACATGAAACCTGTTAGATTGATACATATCAAAAGAGCTAAGTTTGCTTTAAACATTATAGGATGGGTTGAAACACTACAAATGCATGTCTTTGAATTAAAATGGCATATACATATACTAATTACTTAGCTACTTTTGGTAGTTTGTTTTATCATAGTAGCCTTCTAAAGGTGACTATGTTTACTACACCAAATCATCATTGAAAGAATAATTTATCCTTATTTCATACCTATTTGTAAAAAATATCAAATATATGCGTTAAACACTAAAATAAGAGAATATGCAAAAAAATTATGAATATTTTTGTTGATTTAAATTGTAATGTATTGATATTTGAGTTTTTTTATAACTAAGAGATGGATACATGGGAAAAGAGCTAAGATTGCTTTCAACATTATAGGATGGGTTGAAACACTCCAAATGCATGTCTTTGAATTAAAATCGCAAATACATATACTAATTACTTAGCTACTTTATGTATTTTTTTTATCATAGTAGCCTTCTAAAGGTACACCAATTCATCATTGAAAGAATCATTTACCCTTATTTCGTACCTTTTTGTAAAAAATATCAAATATATGTGTTAAACACTAAAACAAAAGAATATGCAAAAAAATTATGAATAATTTTATTGATTTAAATTGTAATGTATTGATATTTAAGTTTTTTAAATCTAACTTTTCGTAAATATAATGCATTGATATTTGAATTTTTTTTAAATCTAATATTTTGTAAATCTAATGTTTTGATATTTGAGTTTTTTTAAATCTAATATTTTGTAAATATAATGTATTGATATTAGAATTTTTTTAAATATAATTATTTGTAAATATAATGTATTGATATCAAAATATGTTGTTTAATAAACATTACAATGAAAAAAGAAATAAAGAAAATGACAGTTTTTGTAGACAAAGATGGGTTAAAGTTATGAAAAATAAAACAAGTTAGTGAAAATAACGTAGAGCAACTTTTGTTAGAAACATGAAACCTAATAGATGGATACATGGGAAAAGAGCTAAGTTTGGTTTCAACATATAGGATGGGTTGAAACACTCCAAATACATGTCTTTGAATTAAAATCGCATATACATATACTAATTACTTACTACACCAATTCATCATTGAAAGAATCATTTATCCTTATTTCGTACTTTTTCGTAAAAAATATCAAATATATGTGTTAAACACTAAAACAAGAGTTTATGCAAAAAAATTATGAATAATTTTATTGATTTAAATTGTAATGTATTGGTATTTGAGTTTTTTAAATCTAATCTTTCGTAAATATAATGTATTGATATTTGATTTTTTTTAATCTAATTTTTTATAAATATAATGTATTGATATTTGAGTTTTTTTAAATCTAATTTTTTGTAAATATAATGTATTGATATTTGAGTTTTTTTAAATCTAATTATTTGTAAATATAATGTATTGATATCAAAATATTTGTTTAATAAAATTACAATGAAAAAAGAAATAAAGAAAATGACAGTTTTGTAGACAAAAATGGGTTATACTTATGAAAAATAAACCGAATAGAGAAATTAACGTGAGCTACTTTTGTTAGAAACATGAAACCTGTTAGATTGATACATATCAAAAGAGCTAAGTTTGCTTTAAACATTATAGGATGGGTTGAAACACTACAAATGCATGTCTTTGAATTAAAATGGCATATACATATACTAATTACTTAGCTACTTTTGGTATTTTTTTATCATAGTAGCCTTCTAAAGTGACTATGTTTACTACACCAAATCATCATTGAAAGAATAATTTATCCTTATTTCATACCTATTTGTAAGAAATATCAAATATATGCGTTAAACACTAAAACAAGAGAATATGCAAAAAAATTATGAATAATTTTATTGATTTAAATTGTAATGTATTGATATTTGAGTTTTTTAATCTAATTTTTCGTAAATATAATGTATTGATATTTGAATTTTTTTAAATCTATTTTTTGTAAATATAATGTTTTGATATTTGAGTTTTTTTAAATCTAATATTTTGTAAATATAATGTATTGATATTAGAATTTTTTTAAATCTAATTATTTGTAAATATAATGTATTGATATCAAAATATGTTGTTTAATAAAAATTACAATGAAAAAAGAAATAAAGAAAATGACAGTTTTTGTAGACAAAGATGGGTGCAAGTTATGAAAAATAAAACAAGTTAGTGAAAATAACGTAGAGCAACTTTTGTTAGAAACATGAAACCTAATAGATGGATACATGGGAAAAGAGCTAAGTTTGGTTTCAACATTATAGGATGGGTTGAAACACTCCAAATACATGTCTTTGAATTAAAATCGCATATACATATACTAATTACTTACTACACCAATTCATCATTGAAAGAATCATTTATCCTTATTTCGTACCTTTTTGTAAAAAATATCAAATATATGTGTTAAACACTAATACAAGAGAATATGAAAAAAAATTAAAAAATTTTATTGATTTAAGTTGTAATGTATTGGTATTTGAGTTTTTTAAATCTAATCTTTCGTAAATATAATGCATTGAGAATTGAATTTTTTTTAATATAATTTTTTATAAATATAATGTATTGATATATGAGTTTTTTTAAATCTAATTTTTTGTAAATAAATGTATTGATATTTGAGTTTTTTTAAATCTAATTATTTGTAAATATAATGTATTGATATCAAAATATGTTGTTTAATAAAAATTACAATGAAAAAAGAAATAAAGAAAATGACAGTTTTTGTAGACAAAAATGGGTTATACTTATGAAAAATAAACCGAATAGAGAAATTAACGTGGAGCTACTTTTGTTAGAAACATGAAACCTGTTAGATTGATACATATCAAAAGAGCTAAGTTTGCTTTAAACATTATAGGATGGGTTGAAACACTACAAATGCATGTCTTTGAATTAAAATGGCATATACATATACTAATTACTTAGCTACTTTTGGTAGTTTGTTTTATCATAGTAGCCTTCTAAAGGTGACTATGTTTACTACACCAAATCATCATTGAAAGAATAATTTATCCTTATTTCATACCTATTTGTAAAAAATATCAAATATATGCGTTAAACACTAAAATAAGAGAATATGCAAAAAAATTATGAATATTTTTGTTGATTTAAATTGTAATGTATTGATATTTGAGTTTTTTTATAACTAAGAGATGGATACATGGGAAAAGAGCTAAGATTGCTTTCAACATTATAGGATGGGTTGAAACACTCCAAATGCATGTCTTTGAATTAAAATCGCAAATACATATACTAATTACTTAGCTACTTTATGTATTTTTTTTTATCATAGTAGCCTTCTAAAGGTACACCAATTCATCATTGAAAGAATCATTTACCCTTATTTCGTACCTTTTTGTAAAAAATATCAAATATATGTGTTAAACACTAAAACAAAAGAATATGCAAAAAAATTATGAATAATTTTATTGATTTAAATTGTAATGTATTGATATTTAAGTTTTTTAAATCTAACTTTTCGTAAATATAATGCATTGATATTTGAATTTTTTTTAAATCTAATATTTTGTAAATCTAATGTTTTGATATTTGAGTTTTTTTAAATCTAATATTTTGTAAATATAATGTATTGATATTAGAATTTTTTTAAATATAATTATTTGTAAATATAATGTATTGATATCAAAATATGTTGTTTAATAAAATTACAATGAAAAAAAGAAATAAAGAAAATGACAGTTTTTGTAGACAAAGATGGGTTAAAGTTATGAAAAATAAAACAAGTTAGTGAAAATAACGTAGAGCAACTTTTGTTAGAAACATGAAACCTAATAGATGGATACATGGGAAAAGAGCTAAGTTTGGTTTCAACATTATAGGATGGGTTGAAACACTCCAAATACATGTCTTTGAATTAAAATCGCATATACATATACTAATTACTTACTACACCAATTCATCATTGAAAGAATCATTTATCCTTATTTCGTACTTTTTCGTAAAAAATATCAAATATATGTGTTAAACACTAAAACAAGAGTTTATGCAAAAAATTATGAATAATTTTATTGATTTAAATTGTAATGTATTGGTATTTGAGTTTTTTAAATCTAATCTTTCGTAAATATAATGTATTGATATTTGATTTTTTTTAATCTAATTTTTTATAAATATAATGTATTGATATTGAGTTTTTTTAAATCTAATTTTTTGTAAATATAATGTATTGATATTTGAGTTTTTTTAAATCTAATTATTTGTAAATATAATGTATTGATATCAAAATATTTGTTTAATAAAAATTACAATGAAAAAAGAAATAAAGAAAATGACAGTTTTGTAGACAAAAATGGGTTATACTTATGAAAAATAAACCGAATAGAGAAATTAACGTTGAGCTACTTTTGTTAGAAACATGAAACCTGTTAGATTGATACATATCAAAAGAGCTAAGTTTGCTTTAAACATTATAGGATGGGTTGAAACACTACAAATGCATGTCTTTGAATTAATATGGCATATACATATACTAATTACTTAGCTACTTTTGGTATTTTTTATCATAGTAGCCTTCTAAAAGTGACTATGTTTACTACACCAAATCATCATTGAAAGAATAATTTATCCTTATTTCATACCTATTTGTAAGAAATATCAAATATATGCGTTAAACACTAAAACAAGAGAATATGCAAAAAAATTATGAATAATTTTATTGATTTAAATTGTAATGTATTGATATTTGAGTTTTTTTAATCTAATTTTTCGTAAATATAATGTATTGATATTTGAATTTTTTTTAAATCTAATTTTTTGTAAATATAATGTTTTGATATTTGAGTTTTTTTAAATCTAATATTTTGTAAATATAATGTATTGATATTAGAATTTTTTTAAATCTAATTATTTGTAAATATAATGTATTGATATCAAAATATGTTGTTTAATAAAAATTACAATGAAAAAAAGAAATAAAGAAAATGACAGTTTTTGTAGACAAAGATGGGTGCAAGTTATGAAAAATAAAACAAGTTAGTGAAAATAACGTAGAGCAACTTTTGTTAGAAACATGAAACCTAATAGATGGATACATGGGAAAAGAGCTAAGTTTGGTTTCAACATTATAGGATGGGTTGAAACACTCCAAATACATGTCTTTGAATTAAAATCGCATATACATATACTAATTACTTACTACACCAATTCATCATTGAAAGAATCATTTATCCTTATTTCGTACCTTTTTGTAAAAAATATCAAATATATGTGTTAAACACTAATACAAGAGAATATGAAAAAAAATTGAAAAATTTTATTGATTTAAATTGTAATGTATTGGTATTTGAGTTTTTTAAATCTAATCTTTCGTAAATATAATGTATTGAGAATTGAATTTTTTTTAATATAATTTTTTATAAATATAATGTATTGATATATGAGTTTTTTTAAATCTAATTTTTTGTAAATAAATGTATTGATATTTGAGTTTTTTTAAATCTAATTATTTGTAAATATAATGTATTGATATCAAAATATGTTGTTTAATAAAAATTACAATGAAAAAAGAAATAAAGAAAATGACAGTTTTTGTAGACAAAAATGGGTTATACTTATGAAAAATAAACCGAATAGAGAAATTAACGTGGAGCTACTTTTGTTAGAAACATGAAACCTGTTAGATTGATACATATCAAAAGAGCTAAGTTTGCTTTAAACATTATAGGATGGGTTGAAACACTACAAATGCATGTCTTTGAATTAAAATGGCATATACATATACTAATTACTTAGCTACTTTTGGTAGTTTGTTTTATCATAGTAGCCTTCTAAAGGTGACTATGTTTACTACACCAAATCATCATTGAAAGAATAATTTATCCTTATTTCATACCTATTTGTAAAAAATATCAAATATATGCGTTAAACACTAAAATAAGAGAATATGCAAAAAAATTATGAATATTTTGTTGATTTAAATTGTAATGTATTGATATTTGAGTTTTTTTTTTATAACTAAGAGATGGATACATGGGAAAAGAGCTAAGATTGCTTTCAACATTATAGGATGGGTTGAAACACTCCAAATGCATGTCTTTGAATTAAAATCGCAAATACATATACTAATTACTTAGCTACTTTTTGTATTTTTTTTATCATAGTAGCCTTCTAAAGGTACACCAATTCATCATTGAAAGAATCATTTACCCTTATTTCGTACCTTTTTGTAAAAAATATCAAATATATGTGTTAAACACTAAAACAAAAGAATATGCAAAAAAATTATGAATAATTTTATTGATTTAAATTGTAATGTATTGATATTTAAGTTTTTTAAATCTAACTTTTCGTAAATATAATGCATTGATATTTGAATTTTTTTTAAATCTAATATTTTGTAAATCTAATGTTTTGATATTTGAGTTTTTTTAAATCTAATATTTTGTAAATATAATGTATTGATATTAGAATTTTTTTAAATATAATTATTTGTAAATATAATGTATTGATATCAAAATATGTTGTTTAATAAAAATTACAATGAAAAAAAGAAATAAAGAAAATGACAGTTTTTGTAGACAAAATGGGTTAAAGTTATGAAAAATAAAACAAGTTAGTGAAAATAACGTAGAGCAACTTTTGTTAGAAACATGAAACCTAATAGATGGATACATGGGAAAAGAGCTAAGTTTGGTTTCAACATTATAGGATGGGTTGAAACACTCCAAATACATGTCTTTGAATTAAAATCGCATATACATATACTAATTACTTACTACACCAATTCATCATTGAAAGAATCATTTATCCTTATTTCGTACCTTTTTGTAAAAAATATCAAATATATGTGTTAAACACTAAACAAGAGAATATGCAAAAAAATTGAAAATTTTTATTGATTTAAATTGTAATGTATTGGTATTTGAGTTTTTTAAATCTAATCTTTCGTAAATATAATGTATTGATAATTGAATTTTTTTTAATATAATTTTTTATAAATATAATGTATTGATATATGAGTTTTTTTAAATCTAATTTTTTGTAAATAAAATGTATTGATATTTGAGTTTTTTTAAATCTAATTATTTGTAAATATAATGTATTGATATCAAAATATGTTGTTTAATAAAAATTACAATGAAAAAAGAAATAAAGAAAATGACAGTTTTTGTAGACAAAAATGGGTTATACTTATGAAAAATAAACCGAATAGAGAAATTAACGTGGAGCTACTTTTGTTAGAAACATGAAACCTGTTAGATTGATACATATCAAAAGAGCTAAGTTTGCTTTAAACATTATAGGATGGGTTGAAACACTACAAATGCATGTCTTTGAATTAAAATGGCATATACATATACTAATTACTTAGCTACTTTTGGTAGTTTGTTTTATCATAGTAGCCTTCTAAAGGTGACTATGTTTACTACACCAAATCATCATTGAAAGAATAATTTATCCTTATTTCATACCTATTTGTAAAAAATATCAAATATATGCGTTAAACACTAAAATAAGAGAATATGCAAAAAAATTATGAATATTTTTGTTGATTTAAATTGTAATGTATTGATATTTGAGTTTTTTTTATAACTAAGAGATGGATACATGGGAAAAGAGCTAAGATTGCTTTCAACATTATAGGATGGGTTGAAACACTCCGAATGCATGTCTTTGAATTAAAATCGCAAATACATATACTAATTACTTAGCTACTTTTTGTATTTTTTTTATCATAGTAGCCTTCTAAACGTACACCAATTCATCATTGAAAGAATCATTTACCCTTATTTCGTACCTTTTTGTAAAAAATATCAAATATATGTGTTAAACACTAAAACAAAAGAATATGCAAAAAAATTATGAATAATTTTATTGATTTAAATTGTAATGTATTGATATTTAAGTTTTTTAAATCTAACTTTTCGTAAATATAATGCATTGATATTTGAATTTTTTTTATATCTAATTTTTGTAAATCTAATGTTTTGATATTTGAGTTTTTTTAAATCTAATATTTTGTAAATATAATGTATTGATATTAAATTTTTTTAAATATAATTATTTGTAAATATAATGTATTGATATCAAAATATGTTGTTTAATAAAAATTACAATGAAAAAAAGAAATAAAGAAAATGACAGTTTTTGTAGACAAAGATGGGTTAAAGTTATGAAAAATAAAACAAGTTAGTGAAAATAACGTAGAGCAACTTTTGTTAGAAACATGAAACCTAATAGATGGATACATGGGAAAAGAGCTAAGTTTGGTTTCAACATTATAGGATGGGTTGAAACACTCCAAATACATGTCTTTGAATTAAAATCGCATATACATATACTAATTACTTACTACACCAATTCATCATTGAAAGAATCATTTATCCTTATTTCGTACCTTTTCGTAAAAAATATCAAATATATGTGTTAAACACTAAAACAAGAGTTTATGCAAAAAAAATGAATAATTTTATTGATTTAAATTGTAATGTATTGGTATTTGAGTTTTTTAAATCTAATCTTTCGTAAATATAATGTATTGATAATTGATTTTTTTTAATATAATTTTTTATAAATATAATGTATTGATATATGAGTTTTTTTAAATCTAATTTTTTGTAAATATAATGTATTGATATTTGAGTTTTTTTAAATCTAATTATTTGTAAATATAATGTATTGATATCAAAATATGTTGTTTAATAAAAATTACAATGAAAAAAGAAATAAAGAAAATGACAGTTTTTGTAGACAAAAATGGGTTATACTTATGAAAAATAAACCGAATAGAGAAATTAACGTGGAGCTACTTTTGTTAGAAACATGAAACCTGTTAGATTGATACATATCAAAAGAGCTAAGTTTGCTTTAAACATTATAGGATGGGTTGAAACACTACAAATGCATGTCTTTGAATTAAAATGGCATATACATATACTAATTACTTAGCTACTTTTGGTAGTTTGTTTTATCATAGTAGCCTTCTAAAGGTGACTATGTTTACTACACCAAATCATCATTGAAAGAATAATTTATCCTTATTTCATACCTATTTGTAAAAAATATCAAATATATGCGTTAAACACTAAAATAAGAGAATATGCAAAAAAATTATGAATATTTTTGTTGATTTAAATTGTAATGTATTGATATTTGAGTTTTTTTTATAACTAAGAGATGGATACATGGGAAAAGAGCTAAGATTGCTTTCAACATTATAGGATGGGTTGAAACACTCCAAATGCATGTCTTTGAATTAAAATCGCAAATACATATACTAATTACTTAGCTACTTTTTGTATTTTTTTTATCATAGTAGCCTTCTAAACGTACACCAATTCATCATTGAAAGAATCATTTACCCTTATTTCGTACCTTTTTGTAAAAAATATCAAATATATGTGTTAAACACTAAAACAAAAGAATATGCAAAAAAATTATGAATAATTTTATTGATTTAAATTGTAATGTATTGATATTTAAGTTTTTTAAATCTAACTTTTCGTAAATATAATGCATTGATATTTGAATTTTTTTTAAATCTAATGTTTTGATATTTGAGTTTTTTTAAATCTAATATTTTGTAAATATAATGTATTGATATTAGAATTTTTTTAAATATAATTATTTGTAAATATAATGTATTGATATCAAAATATGTTGTTTAATAAAAATTACAATGAAAAAAAGAAATAAAGAAAATGACAGTTTTTGTAGACAAAGATGGGTTAAAGTTATGAAAAATAAAACAAGTTAGTGAAAATAACGTAGAGCAACTTTTGTTAGAAACATGAAACCTAATAGATGGATACATGGGAAAAGAGCTAAGTTTGGTTTCAACATTATAGGATGGGTTGAAACACTCCAAATACATGTCTTTGAATTAAAATCGCATATACATATACTAATTACTTACTACACCAATTCATCATTGAAAGAATCATTTATCCTTATTTCGTACCTTTTCGTAAAAAATATCAAATATATGTGTTAAACACTAAAACAAGAGTTTATGCAAAAAAATATGAATAATTTTATTGATTTAAATTGTAATGTATTGGTATTTGAGTTTTTTAAATCTAATCTTTCGTAAATATAATGTATTGATAATTGAATTTTTTTTAATATAATTTTTTATAAATATAATGTATTGATATATGAGTTTTTTTAAATCTAATTTTTTGTAAATATAATGTATTGATATTTGAGTTTTTTTAAATCTAATTATTTGTAAATATAATGTATTGATATCAAAATATGTTGTTTAATAAAAATTACAATGAAAAAAGAAATAAAGAAAATGACAGTTTTTGTAGACAAAAATGGGTTATACTTATGAAAAATAAACCGAATAGAGAAATTAACGTGGAGCTACTTTTGTTAGAAACATGAAACCTGTTAGATTGATACATATCAAAAGAGCTAAGTTTGCTTTAAACATTATAGGATGGGTTGAAACACTACAAATGCATGTCTTTGAATTAAAATGGCATATACATATACTAATTACTTAGCTACTTTTGGTAGTTTGTTTTATCATAGTAGCCTTCTAAAGGTGACTATGTTTACTACACCAAATCATCATTGAAAGAATAATTTATCCTTATTTCATACCTATTTGTAAAAATATCAAATATATGCGTTAAACACTAAAATAAGAGAATATGCAAAAAAATTATGAATAATTTTGTTGATTTAAATTGTAACGTATTGATATTTGAGTTTTTTTATAACTAAGAGATGGATACATGGGAAAAGAGCTAAGATTGCTTTCAACATTATAGGATGGGTTGAAACACTCCAAATGCATGTCTTTGAATTAAAATCGCAAATACATATACTAATTACTTAGCTACTTTATGTATTTTTTTTATCATAGTAGCCTTCTAAAGGTACACCAATTCATCATTGAAAGAATCATTTACCCTTATTTCGTACCTTTTTGTAAAAAATATCAAATATATGTGTTAAACACTAAAACAAAAGAATATGCAAAAAAATTATGAATAATTTTATTGATTTAAATTGTAATGTATTGATATTTAAGTTTTTTAAATCTAACTTTTCGTAAATATAATGCATTGATATTTGAATTTTTTTTAAATCTAATGTTTTGATATTTGAGTTTTTTTAAATCTAATATTTTGTAAATATAATGTATTGATATTAGAATTTTTTTAAATATAATTATTTGTAAATATAATGTATTGATATCAAAATATGTTGTTTAATAAACATTACAATGAAAAAAGGAAATAAAGAAAATGACAGTTTTTGTAGACAAAAATGGGTGCAAGTTATGAAAAATAAAACAAGTTAGTGAAAATAACGTAGAGCAACTTTTGTTAGAAACATGAAACCTAATAGATGGATACATGGGAAAAGAGCTAAGTTTGGTTTCAACATTATAGGATGGGTTGAAACACTCCAAATACATGTCTTTGAATTAAAATCGCATATACATATACTAATTACTTACTACACCAATTCATCATTGAAAGAATCATTTATCCTTATTTCGTACCTTTTGTAAAAAATATCAAATATATGTGTTAAACACTAATACAAGAGAATATGAAAAAAAATTGAAAAATTTTATTGATTTAAATTGTAATGTATTGGTATTTGAGTTTTTTAAATCTAATCTTTCGTAAATATAATGTATTGAGAATTGAATTTTTTTTAATATAATTTTTTATAAATATAATGTTTGATATATGAGTTTTTTTAAATCTAATTTTTTGTAAATAAAATGTAATGATCTTTGAGTTTTTTTAAATCTAATTATTTGTAAATATAATGTATTGATATCAAAATATGTTGTTTAATAAAAATTACAATGAAAAAAGAAATAAAGAAAATGACAGTTTTTGTAGACAAAAATGGGTTATACTTATGAAAAATAAACCGAATAGAGAAATTAACGTGGAGCTACTTTTGTTAGAAACATGAAACCTGTTAGATTGATACATATCAAAAGAGCTAAGTTTGCTTTAAACATTATAGGATGGGTTGAAACACTACAAATGCATGTCTTTGAATTAAAATGGCATATACATATACTAATTACTTAGCTACTTTTGGTAGTTTGTTTTATCATAGTAGCCTTCTAAAGGTGACTATGTTTACTACACCAAATCATCATTGAAAGAATAATTTATCCTTATTTCATACCTATTTGTAAAAAATATCAAATATATGCGTTAAACACTAAAATAAGAGAATATGCAAAAAAATTATGAATATTTTTGTTGATTTAAATTGTAATGTATTGATATTTGAGTTTTTTTTATAACTAAGAGATGGATACATGGGAAAAGAGCTAAGATTGCTTTCAACATTATAGGATGGGTTGAAACACTCCGAATGCATGTCTTTGAATTAAAATCGCAAATACATATACTAATTACTTAGCTACTTTTTGTATTTTTTTTATCATAGTAGCCTTCAAAAGGTACACCAATTCATCATTGAAAGAATCATTTACCCTTATTTCGTACCTTTTTGTAAAAAATATCAAATATATGTGCTAAACACTAAAACAAAAGAATATGCAAAAAAATTATGAATAATTTTATTGATTTAAATTGTAATGTATTGATATTTAAGTTTTTTAAATCTAACTTTTCGTAAATATAATGCATTGATATTTGAATTTTTTTTATATCTAATTTTTTGTAAATCTAATGTTTTGATATTTGAGTTTTTTTAAATCTAATATTTTGTAAATATAATGTATTGATATTAGAATTTTTTTAAATATAATTATTTGTAAATATAATGTATTGATATCAAAATATGTTGTTTAATAAAAATTACAATGAAAAAAAGAAATAAAGAAAATGACAGTTTTTGTAGACAAAGATGGGTTAAAGTTATGAAAAATAAAACAAGTTAGTGAAAATAACGTAGAGCAACTTTTGTTAGAAACATGAAACCTAATAGATGGATACATGGGAAAAGAGCTAAGTTTGGTTTCAACATTATAGGATGGGTTGAAACACTCCAAATACATGTCTTTGAATTAAAATCGCATATACATATACTAATTACTTACTACACCAATTCATCATTGAAAGAATCATTTATCCTTATTTCGTACCTTTTCGTAAAAAATATCAAATATATGTGTTAAACACTAAAACAAGAGTTTATGCAAAAAAATTATGAATAATTTTATTGATTTAAATTGTAATGTATTGGTATTTGAGTTTTTTAAATCTAATCTTTCGTAAATATAATGTATTGATATTTGATTTTTTTTAATATAATTTTTTATAAATATAATGTATTGATATATGAGTTTTTTTAAATCTAATTTTTTGTAAATATAATGTATTGATATTTGAGTTTTTTTAAATCTAATTATTTGTAAATATAATGTATTGATATCAAAATATGTTGTTTAATAAAAATTACAATGAAAAAAGAAATAAAGAAAATGACAGTTTTTGTAGACAAAAATGGGTTATACTTATGAAAAATAAACCGAATAGAGAAATTAACGTGGAGCTACTTTTGTTAGAAACATGAAACCTGTTAGATTGATACATATCAAAAGAGCTAAGTTTGCTTTAAACATTATAGGATGGGTTGAAACACTACAAATGCATGTCTTTGAATTAAAATGGCATATACATATACTAATTACTTAGCTACTTTTGGTAGTTTGTTTTATCATAGTAGCCTTCTAAAGGTGACTATGTTTACTACACCAAATCATCATTGAAAGAATAATTTATCCTTATTTCATACCTATTTGTAAAAATATCAAATATATGCGTTAAACACTAAAATAAGAGAATATGCAAAAAAATTATGAATAATTTTGTTGATTTAAATTGTAATGTATTGATATTTGAGTTTTTTTATAACTAAGAGATGGATACATGGGAAAAGAGCTAAGATTGCTTTCAACATTATAGGATGGGTTGAAACACTCCAAATGCATGTCTTTGAATTAAAATCGCAAATACATATACTAATTACTTAGCTACTTTTTGTATTTTTTTTATCATAGTAGCCTTCTAAAGGTACACCAATTCATCATTGAAAGAATCATTTACCCTTATTTCGTACCTTTTTGTAAAAAATATCAAATATATGTGTTAAACACTAAAACAAAAGAATATGCAAAAAAATTATGAATAATTTTATTGATTTAAATTGTAATGTATTGATATTTAAGTTTTTTAAATCTAACTTTTCGTAAATATAATGCATTGATATTTGAATTTTTTTAAATCTAATATTTTGTAAATCTAATGTTTTGATATTTGAGTTTTTTTAAATCTAATATTTTGTAAATATAATGTATTGATATTAGAATTTTTTTAAATATAATTATTTGTAAATATAATGTATTGATATCAAAATATGTTGTTTAATAAAAATTACAATGAAAAAAAGAAATAAAGAAAATGACAGTTTTTGTAGACAAAGATGGGTGCAAGTTATGAAAAATAAAACAAGTTAGTGAAAATAACGTAGAGCAACTTTTGTTAGAAACATGAAACCTAATAGATGGATACATGGGAAAAGAGCTAAGTTTGGTTTCAACATTATAGGATGGGTTGAAACACTCCAAATACATGTCTTTGAATTAAAATCGCATATACATATACTAATTACTTACTACACCAATTCATCATTGAAAGAATCATTTATCCTTATTTCGTACCTTTTTGTAAAAAATATCAAATATATGTGTTAAACACTAATACAAGAGAATATGAAAAAAAATTGAAAAATTTTATTGATTTAAATTGTAATGTATTGGTATTTGAGTTTTTTAAATCTAATCTTTCGTAAATATAATGTATTGAGAATTGAATTTTTTTTAATATAATTTTTTATAAATATAATGTATTGATATATGAGTTTTTTTAAATCTAATTTTTTGTAAATATAATGTATTGATATTTGAGTTTTTTTAAATCTAATTATTTGTAAATATAATGTATTGATATCAAAATATGTTGTTTAATAAAAATTACAATGAAAAAAGAAATAAAGAAAATGACAGTTTTTGTAGACAAAAATGGGTTATACTTATGAAAAATAAACCGAATAGAGAAATTAACGTGGAGCTACTTTTGTTAGAAACATGAAACCTGTTAGATTGATACATATCAAAAGAGCTAAGTTTGCTTTAAACATTATAGGATGGGTTGAAACACTACAAATGCATGTCTTTGAATTAAAATGGCATATACATATACTAATTACTTAGCTACTTTTGGTAGTTTGTTTTATCATAGTAGCCTTCTAAAGGTGACTATGTTTACTACACCAAATCATCATTGAAAGAATAATTTATCCTTATTTCATACCTATTTGTAAAAAATATCAAATATATGCGTTAAACACTAAAATAAGAGAATATGCAAAAAAATTATGAATATTTTTGTTGATTTAAATTGTAATGTATTGATATTTGAGTTTTTTTTATAACTAAGAGATGGATACATGGGAAAAGAGCTAAGATTGCTTTCAACATTATAGGATGGGTTGAAACACTCCGAATGCATGTCTTTGAATTAAAATCGCAAATACATATACTAATTACTTAGCTACTTTTTGTATTTTTTTTATCATAGTAGCCTTCTAAACGTACACCAATTCATCATTGAAAGAATCATTTACCCTTATTTCGTACCTTTTTGTAAAAAATATCAAATATATGTGTTAAACACTAAAACAAAAGAATATGCAAAAAAATTATGAATAATTTTATTGATTTAAATTGTAATGTATTGATATTTAAGTTTTTTAAATCTAACTTTTCGTAAATATAATGCATTGATATTTGAATTTTTTTTAAATCTAATATTTTGTAAATCTAATGTTTTGATATTTGAGTTTTTTTAAATCTAATATTTTGTAAATATAATGTATTGATATTAGAATTTTTTTAAATATAATTATTTGTAAATATAATGTATTGATATCAAAATATGTTGTTTAATAAAAATTACAATGAAAAAAAGAAATAAAGAAAATGACAGTTTTTGTAGACAAAGATGGGTTAAAGTTATGAAAAATAAAACAAGTTAGTGAAAATAACGTAGAGCAACTTTTGTTAGAAACATGAAACCTAATAGATGGATACATGGGAAAAGAGCTAAGTTTGGTTTCAACATTATAGGATGGGTTGAAACACTCCAAATACATGTCTTTGAATTAAAATCGCATATACATATACTAATTACTTACTACACCAATTCATCATTGAAAGAATCATTTATCCTTATTTCGTACCTTTTCGTAAAAAATATCAAATATATGTGTTAAACACTAAAACAAGAGTTTATGCAAAAAAATTATGAATAATTTTATTGATTTAAATTGTAATGTATTGGTATTTGAGTTTTTTAAATCTAATCTTTCGTAAATA
Organism: Lathyrus oleraceus; assembly: GCF_024323335.1. Classification (NCBI taxonomy): domain Eukaryota; kingdom Viridiplantae; phylum Streptophyta; class Magnoliopsida; order Fabales; family Fabaceae; genus Lathyrus; species Lathyrus oleraceus. The sequence continues at coordinate 269,355,427 of NC_066580.1, forward strand.
TAATGTATTGATAATTGAATTTTTTTTAATATAATTTTTTATAAATATAATGTATTGATATATGAGTTTTTTTAAATCTAATTTTTTGTAAATATAATGTATTGATATTTGAGTTTTTTTAAATCTAATTATTTGTAAATATAATGTATTGATATCAAAATATGTTGTTTAATAAAAATTACAATGAAAAAAGAAATAAAGAAAATGACAGTTTTTGTAGACAAAAATGGGTTATACTTATGAAAAATAAACCGAATAGAGAAATTAACGTGGAGCTACTTTTGTTAGAAACATGAAACCTGTTAGATTGATACATATCAAAAGAGCTAAGTTTGCTTTAAACATTATAGGATGGGTTGAAACACTACAAATGCATGTCTTTGAATTAAAATGGCATATACATATACTAATTACTTAGCTACTTTTGGTAGTTTGTTTTATCATAGTAGCCTTCTAAAGGTGACTATGTTTACTACACCAAATCATCATTGAAAGAATAATTTATCCTTATTTCATACCTATTTGTAAAAAATATCAAATATATGCGTTAAACACTAAAATAAGAGAATATGCAAAAAAATTATGAATATTTTTGTTGATTTAAATTGTAATGTATTGATATTTGAGTTTTTTTTATAACTAAGAGATGGATACATGGGAAAAGAGCTAAGATTGCTTTCAACATTATAGGATGGGTTGAAACACTCCGAATGCATGTCTTTGAATTAAAATCGCAAATACATATACTAATTACTTAGCTACTTTTTGTATTTTTTTTATCATAGTAGCCTTCTAAACGTACACCAATTCATCATTGAAAGAATCATTTACCCTTATTTCGTACCTTTTTGTAAAAAATATCAAATATATGTGTTAAACACTAAAACAAAAGAATATGCAAAAAAATTATGAATAATTTTATTGATTTAAATTGTAATGTATTGATATTTAAGTTTTTTAAATCTAACTTTTCGTAAATATAATGCATTGATATTTGAATTTTTTTTAAATCTTTTGTAAATCTAATGTTTTGATATTTGAGTTTTTTTAAATCTAATATTTTGTAAATATAATGTATTGATATTAGAATTTTTTTAAATATAATTATTTGTAAATATAATGTATTGATATCAAAATATGTTGTTTAATAAAAATTACAATGAAAAAAAGAAATAAAGAAAATGACAGTTTTTGTAGACAAAGATGGGTTAAAGTTATGAAAAATAAAACAAGTTAGTGAAAATAACGTAGAGCAACTTTTGTTAGAAACATGAAACCTAATAGATGGATACATGGGAAAAGAGCTAAGTTTGGTTTCAACATTATAGGATGGGTTGAAACACTCCAAATACATGTCTTTGAATTAAAATCGCATATACATATACTAATTACTTACTACACCAATTCATCATTGAAAGAATCATTTATCCTTATTTCGTACCTTTTCGTAAAAAATATCAAATATATGTGTTAAACACTAAAACAAGAGTTTATGCAAAAAAATATGAATAATTTTATTGATTTAAATTGTAATGTATTGGTATTTGAGTTTTTTAAATCTAATCTTTCGTAAATATAATGTATTGATAATTGAATTTTTTTTAATATAATTTTTTATAAATATAATGTATTGATATATGAGTTTTTTTAAATCTAATTTTTTGTAAATATAATGTATTGATATTTGAGTTTTTTTAAATCTAATTATTTGTAAATATAATGTATTGATATCAAAATATGTTGTTTAATAAAAATTACAATGAAAAAAGAAATAAAGAAAATGACAGTTTTTGTAGACAAAAATGGGTTATACTTATGAAAAATAAACCGAATAGAGAAATTAACGTGGAGCTACTTTTGTTAGAAACATGAAACCTGTTAGATTGATACATATCAAAAGAGCTAAGTTTGCTTTAAACATTATAGGATGGGTTGAAACACTACAAATGCATGTCTTTGAATTAAAATGGCATATACATATACTAATTACTTAGCTACTTTTGGTAGTTTGTTTTATCATAGTAGCCTTCTAAAGGTGACTATGTTTACTACACCAAATCATCATTGAAAGAATAATTTATCCTTATTTCATACCTATTTGTAAAAAATATCAAATATATGCGTTAAACACTAAAATAAGAGAATATGCAAAAAAATTATGAATATTTTTGTTGATTTAAATTGTAATGTATTGATATTTGAGTTTTTTTTATAACTAAGAGATGGATACATGGGAAAAGAGCTAAGATTGCTTTCAACATTATAGGATGGGTTGAAACACTCCGAATGCATGTCTTTGAATTAAAATCGCAAATACATATACTAATTACTTAGCTACTTTTTGTATTTTTTTTATCATAGTAGCCTTCTAAACGTACACCAATTCATCATTGAAAGAATCATTTACCCTTATTTCGTACCTTTTTGTAAAAAATATCAAATATATGTGTTAAACACTAAAACAAAAGAATATGCAAAAAAATTATGAATAATTTTATTGATTTAAATTGTAATGTATTGATATTTAAGTTTTTTAAATCTAACTTTTCGTAAATATAATGCATTGATATTTGAATTTTTTTTAAATCTAATATTTTGTAAATCTAATGTTTTGATATTTGAGTTTTTTTAAATCTAATATTTTGTAAATATAATGTATTGATATTAGAATTTTTTTAAATATAATTATTTGTAAATATAATGTATTGATATCAAAATATGTTGTTTAATAAAAATTACAATGAAAAAAAGAAATAAAGAAAATGACAGTTTTTGTAGACAAAGATGGGTTAAAGTTATGAAAAATAAAACAAGTTAGTGAAAATAACGTAGAGCAACTTTTGTTAGAAACATGAAACCTAATAGATGGATACATGGGAAAAGAGCTAAGTTTGGTTTCAACATTATAGGATGGGTTGAAACACTCCAAATACATGTCTTTGAATTAAAATCGCATATACATATACTAATTACTTACTACACCAATTCATCATTGAAAGAATCATTTATCCTTATTTCGTACCTTTTCGTAAAAAATATCAAATATATGTGTTAAACACTAAAACAAGAGTTTATGCAAAAAAATTATGAATAATTTTATTGATTTAAATTGTAATGTATTGGTATTTGAGTTTTTTAAATCTAATCTTTCGTAAATATAATGTATTGATAATTGAATTTTTTTTAATATAATTTTTTATAAATATAATGTATTGATATATGAGTTTTTTTAAATCTAATTTTTTGTAAATATAATGTATTGATATTTGAGTTTTTTTAAATCTAATTATTTGTAAATATAATGTATTGATATCAAAATATGTTGTTTAATAAAAATTACAATGAAAAAAGAAATAAAGAAAATGACAGTTTTTGTAGACAAAAATGGGTTATACTTATGAAAAATAAACCGAATAGAGAAATTAACGTGGAGCTACTTTTGTTAGAAACATGAAACCTGTTAGATTGATACATATCAAAAGAGCTAAGTTTGCTTTAAACATTATAGGATGGGTTGAAACACTACAAATGCATGTCTTTGAATTAAAATGGCATATACATATACTAATTACTTAGCTACTTTTGGTAGTTTGTTTTATCATAGTAGCCTTCTAAAGGTGACTATGTTTACTACACCAAATCATCATTGAAAGAATAATTTATCCTTATTTCATACCTATTTGTAAAAAATATCAAATATATGCGTTAAACACTAAAATAAGAGAATATGCAAAAAAATTATGAATATTTTGTTGATTTAAATTGTAATGTATTGATATTTGAGTTTTTTTATAACTAAGAGATGGATACATGGGAAAAGAGCTAAGATTGCTTTCAACATTATAGGATGGGTTGAAACACTCCGAATGCATGTCTTTGAATTAAAATCGCAAATACATATACTAATTACTTAGCTACTTTTGTATTTTTTTTATCATAGTAGCCTTCTAAAGGTACACCAATTCATCATTGAAAGAATCATTTACCCTTATTTCGTACCTTTTTGTAAAAAATATCAAATATATGTGTTAAACACTAAAACAAAAGAATATGCAAAAAAATTATGAATAATTTTATTGATTTAAATTGTAATGTATTGATATTTAAGTTTTTTAAATCTAACTTTTCGTAAATATAATGCATTGATATTTGAATTTTTTTTAAATCTAATATTTTGTAAATCTAATGTTTTGATATTTGAGTTTTTTTAAATCTAATATTTTGTAAATATAATGTATTGATATTAGAATTTTTTTAAATATAATTATTTGTAAATATAATGTATTGATATCAAAATATGTTGTTTAATAAAAATTACAATGAAAAAAAGAAATAAAGAAAATGACAGTTTTTGTAGACAAAGATGGGTTAAAGTTATGAAAAATAAAACAAGTTAGTGAAAATAACGTAGAGCAACTTTTGTTAGAAACATGAAACCTAATAGATGGATACATGGGAAAAGAGCTAAGTTTGGTTTCAACATTATAGGATGGGTTGAAACACTCCAAATACATGTCTTTGAATTAAAATCGCATATACATATACTAATTACTTACTACACCAATTCATCATTGAAAGAATCATTTATCCTTATTTCGTACCTTTTCGTAAAAAATATCAAATATATGTGTTAAACACTAAAACAAGAGTTTATGCAAAAAAATTATGAATAATTTTATTGATTTAAATTGTAATGTATTGGTATTTGAGTTTTTTAAATCTAATCTTTCGTAAATATAATGTATTGATAATTGAATTTTTTTATAAATATAATGTATTGATATATGAGTTTTTTTAAATCTAATTTTTTGTAAATATAATGTATTGATATTTGAGTTTTTTTAAATCTAATTATTTGTAAATATAATGTATTGATATCAAAATATGTTGTTTAATAAAAATTACAATGAAAAAAGAAATAAAGAAAATGACAGTTTTTGTAGACAAAAATGGGTTATACTTATGAAAAATAAACCGAATAGAGAAATTAACGTGGAGCTACTTTTGTTAGAAACATGAAACCTGTTAGATTGATACATATCAAAAGAGCTAAGTTTGCTTTAAACATTATAGGATGGGTTGAAACACTACAAATGCATGTCTTTGAATTAAAATGGCATATACATATACTAATTACTTAGCTACTTTTGGTAGTTTGTTTTATCATAGTAGCCTTCTAAAGGTGACTATGTTTACTACACCAAATCATCATTGAAAGAATAATTTATCCTTATTTCATACCTATTTGTAAAAAATATCAAATATATGCGTTAAACACTAAAATAAGAGAATATGCAAAAAAATTATGAATATTTTTGTTGATTTAAATTGTAATGTATTGATATTTGAGTTTTTTTTATAACTAAGAGATGGATACATGGGAAAAGAGCTAAGATTGCTTTCAACATTATAGGATGGGTTGAAACACTCCGAATGCATGTCTTTGAATTAAAATCGCAAATACATATACTAATTACTTAGCTACTTTTTGTATTTTTTTTATCATAGTAGCCTTCTAAACGTACACCAATTCATCATTGAAAGAATCATTTACCCTTATTTCGTACCTTTTTGTAAAAAATATCAAATATATGTGTTAAACACTAAAACAAAAGAATATGCAAAAAAATTATGAATAATTTTATTGATTTAAATTGTAATGTATTGATATTTAAGTTTTTTAAATCTAACTTTTCGTAAATATAATGCATTGATATTTGAATTTTTTTTAAATCTAATTTTGTAAATCTAATGTTTTGATATTTGAGTTTTTTTAAATCTAATATTTTGTAAATATAATGTATTGATATTAGAATTTTTTTAAATATAATTATTTGTAAATATAATGTATTGATATCAAAATATGTTGTTTAATAAAAATTACAATGAAAAAAAGAAATAAAGAAAATGACAGTTTTTGTAGACAAAGATGGGTTAAAGTTATGAAAAATAAAACAAGTTAGTGAAAATAACGTAGAGCAACTTTTGTTAGAAACATGAAACCTAATAGATGGATACATGGGAAAAGAGCTAAGTTTGGTTTCAACATTATAGGATGGGTTGAAACACTCCAAATACATGTCTTTGAATTAAAATCGCATATACATATACTAATTACTTACTACACCAATTCATCACTGAAAGAATCATTTATCCTTATTTCGTACCTTTTCGTAAAAAATATCAAATATATGTGTTAAACACTAAAACAAGAGTTTATGCAAAAAAATTATGAATAATTTTATTGATTTAAATTGTAATGTATTGGTATTTGAGTTTTTTAAATCTAATCTTTCGTAAATATAATGTATTGATAATTGAATTTTTTATAAATATAATGTATTGATATATGAGTTTTTTTAAATCTAATTTTTTGTAAATATAATGTATTGATATTTGAGTTTTTTTAAATCTAATTATTTGTAAATATAATGTATTGATATCAAAATATGTTGTTTAATAAAAATTACAATGAAAAAAGAAATAAAGAAAATGACAGTTTTTGTAGACAAAAATGGGTTATACTTATGAAAAATAAACCGAATAGAGAAATTAACGTGGAGCTACTTTTGTTAGAAACATGAAACCTGTTAGATTGATACATATCAAAAGAGCTAAGTTTGCTTTAAACATTATAGGATGGGTTGAAACACTACAAATGCATGTCTTTGAATTAAAATGGCATATACATATACTAATTACTTAGCTACTTTTGGTAGTTTGTTTTATCATAGTAGCCTTCTAAAGGTGACTATGTTTACTACACCAAATCATCATTGAAAGAATAATTTATCCTTATTTCATACCTATTTGTAAAAAATATCAAATATATGCGTTAAACACTAAAATAAGAGAATATGCAAAAAAATTATGAATATTTTGTTGATTTAAATTGTAATGTATTGATATTTGAGTTTTTTTATAACTAAGAGATGGATACATGGGAAAAGAGCTAAGATTGCTTTCAACATTATAGGATGGGTTGAAACACTCCGAATGCATGTCTTTGAATTAAAATCGCAAATACATATACTAATTACTTAGCTACTTTTTGTATTTTTTTTATCATAGTAGCCTTCTAAAGGTACACCAATTCATCATTGAAAGAATCATTTACCCTTATTTCGTACCTTTTTGTAAAAAATATCAAATATATGTGTTAAACACTAAAACAAAAGAATATGCAAAAAAATTATGAATAATTTTATTGATTTAAATTGTAATGTATTGATATTTAAGTTTTTTAAATCTAACTTTTGTAAATATAATGCATTGATATTTGAATTTTTTTAAATCTAATATTTTGTAAATCTAATGTTTTGATATTTGAGTTTTTTTAAATCTAATATTTTGTAAATATAATGTATTGATATTAGAATTTTTTTAAATATAATTATTTGTAAATATAATGTATTGATATCAAAATATGTTGTTTAATAAAAATTACAATGAAAAAAAGAAATAAAGAAAATGACAGTTTTTGTAGACAAAGATGGGTTAAAGTTATGAAAAATAAAACAAGTTAGTGAAAATAACGTAGAGCAACTTTTGTTAGAAACATGAAACCTAATAGATGGATACATGGGAAAAGAGCTAAGTTTGGTTTCAACATTATAGGATGGGTTGAAACACTCCAAATACATGTCTTTGAATTAAAATCGCATATACATATACTAATTACTTACTACACCAATTCATCATTGAAAGAATCATTTATCCTTATTTCGTACCTTTTCGTAAAAAATATCAAATATATGTGTTAAACACTAAAACAAGAGTTTATGCAAAAAAATTATGAATAATTTTATTGATTTAAATTGTAATGTATTGGTATTTGAGTTTTTTAAATCTAATCTTTCGTAAATATAATGTATTGATAATTGAATTTTTTTAATATAATTTTTTATAAATATAATGTATTGATATATGAGTTTTTTTAAATCTAATTTTTTGTAAATATAATGTATTGATATTTGAGTTTTTTTAAATCTAATTATTTGTAAATATAATGTATTGATATCAAAATATGTTGTTTAATAAAAATTACAATGAAAAAAGAAATAAAGAAAATGACAGTTTTTGTAGACAAAAATGGGTTATACTTATGAAAAATAAACCGAATAGAGAAATTAACGTGGAGCTACTTTTGTTAGAAACATGAAACCTGTTAGATTGATACATATCAAAAGAGCTAAGTTTGCTTTAAACATTATAGGATGGGTTGAAACACTACAAATGCATGTCTTTGAATTAAAATGGCATATACATATACTAATTACTTAGCTACTTTTGGTAGTTTGTTTTATCATAGTAGCCTTCTAAAGGTGACTATGTTTACTACACCAAATCATCATTGAAAGAATAATTTATCCTTATTTCATACCTATTTGTAAAAAATATCAAATATATGCGTTAAACACTAAAATAAGAGAATATGCAAAAAAATTATGAATATTTTTGTTGATTTAAATTGTAATGTATTGATATTTGAGTTTTTTTTATAACTAAGAGATGGATACATGGGAAAAGAGCTAAGATTGCTTTCAACATTATAGGATGGGTTGAAACACTCCGAATGCATGTCTTTGAATTAAAATCGCAAATACATATACTAATTACTTAGCTACTTTTTGTATTTTTTTTATCATAGTAGCCTTCTAAACGTACACCAATTCATCATTGAAAGAATCATTTACCCTTATTTCGTACCTTTTTGTAAAAAATATCAAATATATGTGTTAAACACTAAAACAAAAGAATATGCAAAAAAATTATGAATAATTTTATTGATTTAAATTGTAATGTATTGATATTTAAGTTTTTTAAATCTAACTTTTTGTAAATATAATGCATTGATATTTGAATTTTTTTTAAATCTAATATTTTGTAAATCTAATGTTTTGATATTTGAGTTTTTTTAAATCTAATATTTTGTAAATATAATGTATTGATATTAGAATTTTTTTAAATATAATTATTTGTAAATATAATGTATTGATATCAAAATATGTTGTTTAATAAAAATTACAATGAAAAAAAGAAATAAAGAAAATGACAGTTTTTGTAGACAAAGATGGGTTAAAGTTATGAAAAATAAAACAAGTTAGTGAAAATAACGTAGAGCAACTTTTGTTAGAAACATGAAACCTAATAGATGGATACATGGGAAAAGAGCTAAGTTTGGTTTCAACATTATAGGATGGGTTGAAACACTCCAAATACATGTCTTTGAATTAAAATCGCATATACATATACTAATTACTTACTACACCAATTCATCATTGAAAGAATCATTTATCCTTATTTCGTACCTTTTCGTAAAAAATATCAAATATATGTGTTAAACACTAAAACAAGAGTTTATGCAAAAAAATTATGAATAATTTTATTGATTTAAATTGTAATGTATTGGTATTTGAGTTTTTTAAATCTAATCTTTCGTAAATATAATGTATTGATAATTGAATTTTTTTAAATATAATGTATTGATATATGAGTTTTTTTAAATCTAATTTTTTGTAAATATAATGTATTGATATTTGAGTTTTTTTAAATCTAATTATTTGTAAATATAATGTATTGATATCAAAATATGTTGTTTAATAAAAATTACAATGAAAAAAGAAATAAAGAAAATGACAGTTTTTGTAGACAAAAATGGGTTATACTTATGAAAAATAAACCGAATAGAGAAATTAACGTGGAGCTACTTTTGTTAGAAACATGAAACCTGTTAGATTGATACATATCAAAAGAGCTAAGTTTGCTTTAAACATTATAGGATGGGTTGAAACACTACAAATGCATGTCTTTGAATTAAAATGGCATATACATATACTAATTACTTAGCTACTTTTGGTAGTTTGTTTTATCATAGTAGCCTTCTAAAGGTGACTATGTTTACTACACCAAATCATCATTGAAAGAATAATTTATCCTTATTTCATACCTATTTGTAAAAAATATCAAATATATGCGTTAAACACTAAAATAAGAGAATATGCAAAAAAATTATGAATATTTTGTTGATTTAAATTGTAATGTATTGATATTTGAGTTTTTTTTATAACTAAGAGATGGATACATGGGAAAAGAGCTAAGATTGCTTTCAACATTATAGGATGGGTTGAAACACTCCGAATGCATGTCTTTGAATTAAAATCGCAAATACATATACTAATTACTTAGCTACTTTTTGTATTTTTTTTATCATAGTAGCCTTCTAAACGTACACCAATTCATCATTGAAAGAATCATTTACCCTTATTTCGTACCTTTTTGTAAAAAATATCAAATATATGTGTTAAACACTAAAACAAAAGAATATGCAAAAAAATTATGAATAATTTTATTGATTTAAATTGTAATGTATTGATATTTAAGTTTTTTAAATCTAACTTTTTGTAAATATAATGCATTGATATTTGAATTTTTTTTAAATCTAATATTTTGTAAATCTAATGTTTTGATATTTGAGTTTTTTTAAATCTAATATTTTGTAAATATAATGTATTGATATTAGAATTTTTTTAAATATAATTATTTGTAAATATAATGTATTGATATCAAAATATGTTGTTTAATAAAAATTACAATGAAAAAAAGAAATAAAGAAAATGACAGTTTTTGTAGACAAAGATGGGTTAAAGTTATGAAAAATAAAACAAGTTAGTGAAAATAACGTAGAGCAACTTTTGTTAGAAACATGAAACCTAATAGATGGATACATGGGAAAAGAGCTAAGTTTGGTTTCAACATTATAGGATGGGTTGAAACACTCCAAATACATGTCTTTGAATTAAAATCGCATATACATATACTAATTACTTACTACACCAATTCATCATTGAAAGAATCATTTATCCTTATTTCGTACCTTTTCGTAAAAAATATCAAATATATGTGTTAAACACTAAAACAAGAGTTTATGCAAAAAAATTATGAATAATTTTATTGATTTAAATTGTAATGTATTGGTATTTGAGTTTTTTAAATCTAATCTTTCGTAAATATAATGTATTGATAATTGAATTTTTTTTAATATAATTTTTTATAAATATAATGTATTGATATATGAGTTTTTTTAAATCTAATTTTTTGTAAATATAATGTATTGATATTTGAGTTTTTTTAAATCTAATTATTTGTAAATATAATGTATTGATATCAAAATATGTTGTTTAATAAAAATTACAATGAAAAAAGAAATAAAGAAAATGACAGTTTTTGTAGACAAAAATGGGTTATACTTATGAAAAATAAACCGAATAGAGAAATTAACGTGGAGCTACTTTTGTTAGAAACATGAAACCTGTTAGATTGATACATATCAAAAGAGCTAAGTTTGCTTTAAACATTATAGGATGGGTTGAAACACTACAAATGCATGTCTTTGAATTAAAATGGCATATACATATACTAATTACTTAGCTACTTTTGGTAGTTTGTTTTATCATAGTAGCCTTCTAAAGGTGACTATGTTTACTACACCAAATCATCATTGAAAGAATAATTTATCCTTATTTCATACCTATTTGTAAAAAATATCAAATATATGCGTTAAACACTAAAATAAGAGAATATGCAAAAAAATTATGAATATTTTTGTTGATTTAAATTGTAATGTATTGATATTTGAGTTTTTTTTATAACTAAGAGATGGATACATGGGAAAAGAGCTAAGATTGCTTTCAACATTATAGGATGGGTTGAAACACTCCGAATGCATGTCTTTGAATTAAAATCGCAAATACATATACTAATTACTTAGCTACTTTTTGTATTTTTTTTATCATAGTAGCCTTCTAAACGTACACCAATTCATCATTGAAAGAATCATTTACCCTTATTTCGTACCTTTTTGTAAAAAATATCAAATATATGTGTTAAACACTAAAACAAAAGAATATGCAAAAAAATTATGAATAATTTTATTGATTTAAATTGTAATGTATTGATATTTAAGTTTTTTAAATCTAACTTTTGTAAATATAATGCATTGATATTTGAATTTTTTTAAATCTAATATTTTGTAAATCTAATGTTTTGATATTTGAGTTTTTTTAAATCTAATATTTTGTAAATATAATGTATTGATATTAGAATTTTTTTAAATATAATTATTTGTAAATATAATGTATTGATATCAAAATATGTTGTTTAATAAAAATTACAATGAAAAAAAGAAATAAAGAAAATGACAGTTTTTGTAGACAAAGATGGGTTAAAGTTATGAAAAATAAAACAAGTTAGTGAAAATAACGTAGAGCAACTTTTGTTAGAAACATGAAACCTAATAGATGGATACATGGGAAAAGAGCTAAGTTTGGTTTCAACATTATAGGATGGGTTGAAACACTCCAAATACATGTCTTTGAATTAAAATCGCATATACATATACTAATTACTTACTACACCAATTCATCATTGAAAGAATCATTTATCCTTATTTCGTACCTTTTCGTAAAAAATATCAAATATATGTGTTAAACACTAAAACAAGAGTTTATGCAAAAAAATTATGAATAATTTTATTGATTTAAATTGTAATGTATTGGTATTTGAGTTTTTTAAATCTAATCTTTCGTAAATATAATGTATTGATAATTGAATTTTTTTTAATATAATGTATTGATATATGAGTTTTTTTAAATCTAATTTTTTGTAAATATAATGTATTGATATTTGAGTTTTTTTAAATCTAATTATTTGTAAATATAATGTATTGATATCAAAATATGTTGTTTAATAAAAATTACAATGAAAAAAGAAATAAAGAAAATGACAGTTTTTGTAGACAAAAATGGGTTATACTTATGAAAAATAAACCGAATAGAGAAATTAACGTGGAGCTACTTTTGTTAGAAACATGAAACCTGTTAGATTGATACATATCAAAAGAGCTAAGTTTGCTTTAAACATTATAGGATGGGTTGAAACACTACAAATGCATGTCTTTGAATTAAAATGGCATATACATATACTAATTACTTAGCTACTTTTGGTAGTTTGTTTTATCATAGTAGCCTTCTAAAGGTGACTATGTTTACTACACCAAATCATCATTGAAAGAATAATTTATCCTTATTTCATACCTATTTGTAAAAAATATCAAATATATGCGTTAAACACTAAAATAAGAGAATATGCAAAAAAATTATGAATATTTTTGTTGATTTAAATTGTAATGTATTGATATTTGAGTTTTTTTTATAACTAAGAGATGGATACATGGGAAAAGAGCTAAGATTGCTTTCAACATTATAGGATGGGTTGAAACACTCCGAATGCATGTCTTTGAATTAAAATCGCAAATACATATACTAATTACTTAGCTACTTTTTGTATTTTTTTTATCATAGTAGCCTTCTAAACGTACACCAATTCATCATTGAAAGAATCATTTACCCTTATTTCGTACCTTTTTGTAAAAAATATCAAATATATGTGTTAAACACTAAAACAAAAGAATATGCAAAAAAATTATGAATAATTTTATTGATTTAAATTGTAATGTATTGATATTTAAGTTTTTTAAATCTAACTTTTTGTAAATATAATGCATTGATATTTGAATTTTTTTTAAATCTAATATTTTGTAAATCTAATGTTTTGATATTTGAGTTTTTTTAAATCTAATATTTTGTAAATATAATGTATTGATATTAGAATTTTTTTAAATATAATTATTTGTAAATATAATGTATTGATATCAAAATATGTTGTTTAATAAAAATTACAATGAAAAAAAGAAATAAAGAAAATGACAGTTTTTGTAGACAAAGATGGGTTAAAGTTATGAAAAATAAAACAAGTTAGTGAAAATAACGTAGAGCAACTTTTGTTAGAAACATGAAACCTAATAGATGGATACATGGGAAAAGAGCTAAGTTTGGTTTCAACATTATAGGATGGGTTGAAACACTCCAAATACATGTCTTTGAATTAAAATCGCATATACATATACTAATTACTTACTACACCAATTCATCACTGAAAGAATCATTTATCCTTATTTCGTACCTTTTCGTAAAAAATATCAAATATATGTGTTAAACACTAAAACAAGAGTTTATGCAAAAAAATTATGAATAATTTTATTGATTTAAATTGTAATGTATTGGTATTTGAGTTTTTTAAATCTAATCTTTCGTAAATATAATGTATTGATAATTGAATTTTTTTAAATATAATGTATTGATATATGAGTTTTTTTAAATCTAATTTTTTGTAAATATAATGTATTGATATTTGAGTTTTTTTAAATCTAATTATTTGTAAATATAATGTATTGATATCAAAATATGTTGTTTAATAAAAATTACAATGAAAAAAGAAATAAAGAAAATGACAGTTTTTGTAGACAAAAATGGGTTATACTTATGAAAAATAAACCGAATAGAGAAATTAACGTGGAGCTACTTTTGTTAGAAACATGAAACCTGTTAGATTGATACATATCAAAAGAGCTAAGTTTGCTTTAAACATTATAGGATGGGTTGAAACACTACAAATGCATGTCTTTGAATTAAAATGGCATATACATATACTAATTACTTAGCTACTTTTGGTAGTTTGTTTTATCATAGTAGCCTTCTAAAGGTGACTATGTTTACTACACCAAATCATCATTGAAAGAATAATTTATCCTTATTTCATACCTATTTGTAAAAAATATCAAATATATGCGTTAAACACTAAAATAAGAGAATATGCAAAAAAATTATGAATATTTTTGTTGATTTAAATTGTAATGTATTGATATTTGAGTTTTTTTTATAACTAAGAGATGGATACATGGGAAAAGAGCTAAGATTGCTTTCAACATTATAGGATGGGTTGAAACACTCCGAATGCATGTCTTTGAATTAAAATCGCAAATACATATACTAATTACTTAGCTACTTTTTGTATTTTTTTTATCATAGTAGCCTTCTAAACGTACACCAATTCATCATTGAAAGAATCATTTACCCTTATTTCGTACCTTTTTGTAAAAAATATCAAATATATGTGTTAAACACTAAAACAAAAGAATATGCAAAAAAATTATGAATAATTTTATTGATTTAAATTGTAATGTATTGATATTTAAGTTTTTTAAATCTAACTTTTGTAAATATAATGCATTGATATTTGAATTTTTTTTAAATCTAATATTTTGTAAATCTAATGTTTTGATATTTGAGTTTTTTTAAATCTAATATTTTGTAAATATAATGTATTGATATTAGAATTTTTTAAATATAATTATTTGTAAATATAATGTATTGATATCAAAATATGTTGTTTAATAAAAATTACAATGAAAAAAAGAAATAAAGAAAATGACAGTTTTTGTAGACAAAGATGGGTTAAAGTTATGAAAAATAAAACAAGTTAGTGAAAATAACGTAGAGCAACTTTTGTTAGAAACATGAAACCTAATAGATGGATACATGGGAAAAGAGCTAAGTTTGGTTTCAACATTATAGGATGGGTTGAAACACTCCAAATACATGTCTTTGAATTAAAATCGCATATACATATACTAATTACTTACTACACCAATTCATCACTGAAAGAATCATTTATCCTTATTTCGTACCTTTTCGTAAAAAATATCAAATATATGTGTTAAACACTAAAACAAGAGTTTATGCAAAAAAATTATGAATAATTTTATTGATTTAAATTGTAATGTATTGGTATTTGATGTTTTTAAATCTAATCTTTCGTAAATATAATGTATTGATAATTGAATTTTTTTTAATATAATTTTTTATAAATATAATGTATTGATATATGAGTTTTTTTAAATCTAATTTTTTGTAAATATAATGTATTGATATTTGAGTTTTTTTAAATCTAATTATTTGTAAATATAATGTATTGATATCAAAATATGTTGTTTAATAAAAATTACAATGAAAAAAGAAATAAAGAAAATGACAGTTTTTGTAGACAAAAATGGGTTATACTTATGAAAAATAAACCGAATAGAGAAATTAACGTGGAGCTACTTTTGTTAGAAACATGAAACCTGTTAGATTGATACATATCAAAAGAGCTAAGTTTGCTTTAAACATTATAGGATGGGTTGAAACACTACAAATGCATGTCTTTGAATTAAAATGGCATATACATATACTAATTACTTAGCTACTTTTGGTAGTTTGTTTTATCATAGTAGCCTTCTAAAGGTGACTATGTTTACTACACCAAATCATCATTGAAAGAATAATTTATCCTTATTTCATACCTATTTTTAAAAAATATCAAATATATGCGTTAAACACTAAAACAAGAGAATATGCAAAAAAATTATGAATATTTTTGTTGATTTAAATTGTAATGTATTGATATTTGAGTTTTTTTAATCTAATTTTTCGTAAATATAATGCATTGATATTTGAATTTTTTTTAAATCTAATTTTTTGTAAATATAATGTTTTGATATTTGAGTTTTTTTAAATCTAATATTTTGTAAATATAATGTATTGATATTAGCATTTTTTTAAATCTAATTATTTGTAAATATAATGTATTGATATCAAAATATGTTGTTTAATAAAAATTACAATGAAAAAAAGAAATAAAGAAAATGACAGTTTTTGTAGACAAAGATGGGTGCAAGTTATGAAAAATAAAACAAGTTAGTGAAAATAACGTAGAGCAAGTTTTGTTAGAAACATGAAACCTAATAGATGGATACATGGGAAAAGAGTTAAGTTTGCTTTCAACATTATAGGATGGGTTGAAACACTCCAAATACATGTCTTTGAATTAAAATCGCATATACATATACTAATTACTTACTACACCAATTCATCATTGAAAGAATCATTTATCCTTATTTCGTACCTTTTTGTAAAAAATATCAAATATATGTGTTAAACACTAATACAAGAGAATATGAAAAAAAATTGAAAAATTTTATTGATTTAAATTGTAATGTATTGGTATTTGAGTTTTTTAAATCTAATCTTTCGTAAATATAATGTATTGAGAATTGAATTTTTTTTAATATAATTTTTTATAAATATAATGTATTGATATATGAGTTTTTTTAAATCTAATTTTTTGTAAATATAATGTATTGATATTTGAGTTTTTTTAAATCTAATTATTTGTAAATATAATGTATTGATATCAAAATATGTTGTTTAATAAAAATTACAATGAAAAAAGAAATAAAGAAAATGACAGTTTTTGTAGACAAAAATGGGTTATACTTATGAAAAATAAACCGAATAGAGAAATTAACGTGGAGCTACTTTTGTTAGAAACATGAAACCTGTTAGATTGATACATATCAAAAGAGCTAAGTTTGCTTTAAACATTATAGGATGGGTTGAAACACTACAAATGCATGTCTTTGAATTAAAATGGCATATACATATACTAATTACTTAGCTACTTTTGGTAGTTTGTTTTATCATAGTAGCCTTCTAAAGGTGACTATGTTTACTACACCAAATCATCATTGAAAGAATAATTTATCCTTATTTCATACCTATTTGTAAAAAATATCAAATATATGCGTTAAACACTAAAATAAGAGAATATGCAAAAAAATTATGAATATTTTTGTTGATTTAAATTGTAATGTATTGATATTTGAGTTTTTTTATAACTAAGAGATGGATACATGGGAAAAGAGCTAAGATTGCTTTCAACATTATAGGATGGGTTGAAACACTCCGAATGCATGTCTTTGAATTAAAATCGCAAATACATATACTAATTACTTAGCTACTTTTTGTATTTTTTTTATCATAGTAGCCTTCTAAAGGTACACCAATTCATCATTGAAAGAATCATTTACCCTTATTTCGTACCTTTTTGTAAAAAATATCAAATATATGTGTTAAACACTAAAACAAAAGAATATGCAAAAAAATTATGAATAATTTTATTGATTTAAATTGTAATGTATTGATATTTAAGTTTTTTAAATCTAACTTTTCGTAAATATAATGCATTGATATTTGAATTTTTTTTAAATCTAATATTTTGTAAATCTAATGTTTTGATATTTGAGTTTTTTTAAATCTAATATTTTGTAAATATAATGTATTGATATTAGAATTTTTTTAAATATAATTATTTGTAAATATAATGTATTGATATCAAAATATGTTGTTTAATAAAAATTACAATGAAAAAAAGAAATAAAGAAAATGACAGTTTTTGTAGACAAAGATGGGTTAAAGTTATGAAAAATAAAACAAGTTAGTGAAAATAACGTAGAGCAACTTTTGTTAGAAACATGAAACCTAATAGATGGATACATGGGAAAAGAGCTAAGTTTGGTTTCAACATTATAGGATGGGTTGAAACACTCCAAATACATGTCTTTGAATTAAAATCGCATATACATATACTAATTACTTACTACACCAATTCATCATTGAAAGAATCATTTATCCTTATTTCGTACCTTTTCGTAAAAAATATCAAATATATGTGTTAAACACTAAAACAAGAGTTTATGCAAAAAAATTATGAATAATTTTATTGATTTAAATTGTAATGTATTGGTATTTGAGTTTTTTAAATCTAATCTTTCGTAAATATAATGTATTGATATTTGATTTTTTTTAATCTAATTTTTTATAAATATAATGTATTGATATTTGAGTTTTTTTAAATCTAATTTTTTGTAAATATAATGTATTGATATTTGAGTTTTTTTAAATCTAATTATTCGTAAATATAATGTATTGATATCAAAATATGTTGTTTAATAAAAATTACAATGAAAAAAGAAATAAAGAAAATGACAGTTTTGTAGACAAAAATGGGTTATACTTATGAAAAATAAACCGAATAGAGAAATTAACGTGGAGCTACTTTTGTTAGAAACATGAAACCTGTTAGATTGATACATATCAAAAGAGCTAAGTTTGCTTTAAACATTATAGGATGGGTTGAAACACTACAAATGCATGTCTTTGAATTAAAATGGCATATACATATACTAATTACTTAGCTACTTTTGGTATTTTTTTTATCATAGTAGCCTTCTAAAAGTGACTATGTTTACTACACCAAATCATCATTGAAAGAATAATTTATCCTTATTTCATACCTATTTCTAAAAAATATCAAATATATGCGTTAAACACTAAAACAAGAGAATATGCAAAAAAATTATGAATAATTTTATTGATTTAAATTGTAATGTATTGATATTTGAGTTTTTTTAATCTAATTTTTCGTAAATATAATGCATTGATATTTGAATTTTTTTTTAAATCTAATTTTTTGTAAATATAATGTTTTGATATTTGAGTTTTTTTAAATCTAATATTTTGTAAATATAATGTATTGATATTAGAATTTTTTTAAATCTAATTATTTGTAAATATAATGTATTGATATAAAAATATGTTGTTTAATAAAAATTACAATGAAAAAAAGATATAAAGAAAATGACAGTTTTTGTAGACAAAGATGGGTGCAAGTTATGAAAAATAAAATAAGTTTGTGAAAATAACGTAGAGCAAGTTTTGTTAGAAACATGAAACCTAATAGATGGATACATGGGAAAAGAGTTAAGTTTGATTTCAACATTATAGGATGGGTTGAAACACTCCAAATACATGTCTTTGAATTAAAATCGCATATACATATACTAATTACTTACTACACCAATTCATCATTGAAAGAATCATTTATCCTTATTTCGTACCTTTTTGTAAAAAATATCAAATATATGTGTTAAACACTAATACAAGAGAATATGAAAAAAAAAATGAAAATTTTTATTGATTTAAATTGTAATGTATTGGTATTTGAGTTTTTTAAATCTAATCTTTCGTAAATATAATGTATTGATAATTGAATTTTTTTAATCTAATTTTTTATAAATATAATGTATTGATATATGAGTTTTTTTAAATCTAATTTTTTATAAATATAAATGTATTGATATTTGAGTTTTTTAAATCTAATTATTTGTAAATATAATGTATTGATATCAAAATATGTTGTTTAATAAATATTACAATGAAAAAAGAAATAAAGAAAATGACAGTTTTTGTAGACAAAAAAGGGTTATACTTATGAAAAATAAACCGAATAGAGAAATTAACGTGGAGCTACTTTTGTTAGAAACATGAAACCTGTTAGATTGATACATATCAAAAGAGCTAAGTTTGCTTTAAACATTATAGGATGGGTTGAAACACTACAAATGCATGTCTTTGAATTAAAATGGCATATACATATACTAATTACTTAGCTACTTTTGGTAGTTCGTTTTATCATAGTAGCCTTCTAAAGCTGACTATGTTTACTACACCAAATCATCATTGAAAGAATAATTTATCCTTATTATTTCATACCTATTTGTAAAAAATATCAAATATATGCGTTAAACACTAAAATAAGAGAATATGCAAAAAAATTATGAATATTTTTGTTGATTTAAATTGTAATGTAATGATATTTGAGTTTTTTTATAACTAAGAGATGGATACATGGGAAAAGAGCTAAGATTGCTTTCAACATTATAGGATGGGTTGAAACACTCCAAATGCATGTCTTTGAATTAAAATCGCAAATACATATACTAATTACTTAGCTACTTTTTGTATTTTTTTTTATCATAGTAGCCTTCTAAAGGTACACCAATTCATCATTGAAAGAATCATTTACCCTTATTTCGTACCTTTTTGTAAAAAATATCAAATAGATGTGTTAAACACTAAAACAAAAGAATATGCAAAAAAATTATGAATAATTTTATTGATTTAAATTGTAATGTATTGATATTTAAGTTTTTTAAATCTAACTTTTCGTAAATATAATGCATTGATATTTGAATTTTTTTTAAATCTAATTTTTTGTAAATCTAATGTTTTGATATTTGAGTTTTTTTAAATCTAATATTTTGTAAATATAATATATTGATATTAGAATTTTTTTAAATATAATTATTTGTAAATATAATGTATTGATATCAAAATAGGTTGTTTAATAAAAATTACAATGAAAAAAAGAAATAAAGAAAATGACAGTTTTTGTAGACAAAGATGGGTTATACTTATGAAAAATAAATCGAATAGAGAAGTTAACGTGGAGCTACTTTTGTTAGAAACATGAAACCTGTTAGATTGATACATATCAAAAGAGCTAAGTTTGGTTTCAACAAAATAGGATGGGTTGAAACACTCCAAATACATGTCTTTGAATTAAAATGGCATATACATATACTAATTACTTACTACACCAATTCATCATTGAAAGAATCATTTATCCTTATTTCGTACCTTTTCGTAAAAAATATCAAATATATGTGTTAAACACTAAAACAAGAGTTTATGCAAAAAAAATTATGAATAATTTTATTGATTTAAATTGTAATGTATTGGTATTTGAGTTTTTTAAATCTTACTATTTGTATATATAATGTATTGATATCAAAATATGTTGTTTAATAAAAATTACAATGAAAAAAAGAAATAAAGAAAATGACAGTTTTTGTAGACAAAGATGGGTGCAAGTTATGAAAAATAAAACAAGTTTGTGAAAATAACGTAGAGCAAGTTTTGTTAGAAACATGAAACCTAATAGATGGATACATGGGAAAAGAGTTAAGTTTGCTTTCAACATTATAGGATGGGTTGAAACACTCCAAATACATGTCTTTGAATTAAAATCGCATATACATATACTAATTACTTACTACACCAATTCATCATTGAAAGAATCATTTATCCTTATTTCGTACCTTTTTGTAAAAAATATCAAATATATGTGTTAAACACTAATATAAGAGAATATGAAAAAAAAAATTGAAAACTTTTATTGATTTAAATTGTAATGTATTGGTATTTGAGTTTTTTAAATCTAATCTTTTGTAAATATAATGTATTGATGATTGAATTTTTTTCAATCTAATTTTTTATAAATATAATGTATTGATATATGAGTTTTTTTAAATCTAATTTTTTGTAAATATAATGTATTGATATTTGAGTTTTTTTAAATCTAATTATTTGTAAATATAATGTATTGATATCAAAATATGTTGTTTAATAAAAATTACAATGAAAAAAGAAATAAAGAAAATGACAGTTTTTGTAGACAAAAATGGGTTATACTTATCAAAAATAAACTGAATAGAGAAATTAACGTGGAGCTACTTTTGTTAGAAACATGAAACCTGTTAGATTGATACATATCAAAAGAGCTAAGTTTGCTTTAAACATTATAGGATGGGTTGAAACACTACAAATGCATGTCTTTGAATTAAAATGGCATATACATATACTAATTACTTAGCTACTTTTGGTAGTTTGTTTTATCATAGTAGCCTTCTAAAGGTGACTATGTTTACTACACCAAATCATCATTGAAAGAATAATTTATCCTTATTTCATACCTATTTGTAAAAAATATCAAATATATGCGTTAAACACTAAAATAAGAGAATATGCAAAAAAAATATGAATATTTTTGTTGATTTAAATTGTAATGTATTGATATTTGAGTTTTTTATAACTAAGAGATGGATACATGGGGAAAGAGCTAAGATTGCTTTCAACATTATAGGATGGGTGGAAACACTCCAAATGCATGTCTTTGAACTAAAATCGCAAATACATATACTAATTACTTAGCTACTTTTTGTATTTTCTTTTATCATAGTAGCCTTCTAAAGGTACACCAATTTATCATTGAAAGAATCATTTATCCTTATTTCGTACCTTTTCATAAAAAATATCAAATAGATGTGTTAAACACTAAAACAAGAGTTTATGCAAAAAAAATCATGAATAATTTTATTGATTTAAATTGTAATGTATTGGTATTGGAGTTTTTTAAATCTAATCTTTCGTAAATATAATGTATTGATATTTGATTTTTTTTAATCTAATTTTTTATAAATATAATGTATTGATATTTGAGTTTTTTTAAATCTATTTTTTTGTAAATATAATGTATTGATATTTGAGTTTTTTTAAATCTAATTATTTGTAAATATAATGTATTGATATCAAAATATGTTGTTTAATAAAAATTACAATGAAAAAAGAAATAAAGAAAATGACAGTTTTTGTAGACAAAAATGGGTTATACTTATGAAAAATAAACCGAATAGAGAAGTTCACGTGGAGCTACTTTTGTTAGAAACATGAAACCTGTTAGATTGATACATTTCAAAATAGCTAAGTTTGCTTTAAACATTATAGGATGGGTTGAAACACTACAAATGCATGTCTTTGAATTAAAATGGCATATACATATACTAATTACTTAGCTACTTTTGGTATTTTTTTTATCATAGTAGCCTTCTAAAAGTGACTATGTTTACTACACCAAATCATCATTGAAAGAATAATTTATCCTTATTTCATACCTATTTCTAAAAAATATCAAATATATGCGTTAAACACTAAAACAAGAGAATATGCAAAAAAATTATGAATAATTTTATTGATTTAAATTGTAATGTATTGATATTTGAGTTTTTTTAATCTAATTTTTCGTAAATATAATGTATTGATATTTGAATTTTTTTTAAATCTAATTTTTTGTAAATATAATGTTTTGATATTTGAGTTTTTTTAAATCTAATATTTTGTAAATATAATGTATTGATATTAGAATTTTTTTAAATCTAATTATTTGTAAATATAATGTATTGATATCAAAATATGATGTTTAACAAAAATTACAATGAAAAAAAGAAATAAAGAAAATGACAGTTTTTGTAGACAAAGATGGGTGCAAGTTATGAAAAATAAAACAAGTTTGTGAAAATAACGTAGAGCAAGTTTTATTAGAAACATGAAACCTAATAGATGGATACATGGGAAAAGAGTTAAGTTTGCTTTCAACATTATAGGATGGGTTGAAACACTCCAAATACATGTCTTTGAATTAAAATCGCATATACATATACTAATTACTTACTACACCAATTCATCATTGAAAGAATCATTTATCCTTATTTCGTACCTTTTTGTAAAAAATATCAAATATATGTGTTAAACACTAATACAAGAGAATATGAAAAAAAAAATTGAAAATTTTTATTGATTTAAATTGTAATGTATTGGTATTTGAGTTTTTTAAATCTAATCTTTCGTAAATATAATGTATTGATAATTGAATTTTTTTCAATCTAATTTTTTATAAATATAATGTATTGATATATGAGTTTTTTTAAATCTAATTTTTTGTAAATATAATGTATTGATATTTGAGTTTTTTTAAATCTAATTATTTGTAAATATAATGTATTGATATCAAAATATGTTGTTTAATAAAAATTACAATGAAAAAAGAAATAAAGAAAATGACAGTTTTTGTAGACAAAAATGGGTTATACTTATGAAAAATAAACCGAATAGAGAAATTAACGTGGAACTACTTTTGTTAGAAACATGAAACCTGTTAGATTGATACATATCAAAAGAGCTAAGTTTGCTTTAAACATTATAGGATGGGTTGAAACACTACAAATGCATGTCTTTGAATTAAAATGGCATATACATATACTAATTACTTAGCTACTTTTGGTAGTTTGTTTTATCATAGTAGCCTTCTAAAGGTGACTATGTTTACTACACCAAATCATCATTGAAAGAATAATTTATCCTTATTTCATACCTATTTGTAAAAAATATCAAATATATGCGTTAAACACTAAAATAAGAGAATATGCAAAAAAATTATGAATATTTTTGTTGATTTAAATTGTAATGTATTGATATTTGAGTTTTTTATAACTAAGAGATGGATACATGGGAAAAGACTATGATTGCTTTCAACATTATAGGATGGGTTGAAACACTCCAAATGCATGTCTTTGAATTAAAATCGCAAATACATATAATAATTACTTAGCTACTTTTTGTATTTTTTTTATCATAGTAGCCTTCTAAAGGTACACCAATTCATCATTGAAAGAATCATTTATCCTTATTTCGTACCTTTTTGTAAAAAATATCAAATATATGTGTTAAACACTAATACAAGAGAATATGAAAAAAAATTATAAAATTTTATTGATTTAAATTGTAATGTATTGGTATTTGAGTTTTTTAAATCTAATCTTTCGTAAATATAATGTATTGAGAATTGAATTTTTTTTAACATAATTTTTTATAAATATAATGTATTGATATATGAGTTTTTTTAAATCTAATTTTTTGTAAATATAATGTATTGATATTTGAGTTTTTTTAAATCTAATTATTTGTAAATATAATGTATTGATATCAAAATATGTTGTTTAATAAAAATTACAATGAAAAAAGAAATAAAGAAAATGACAGTTTTTGTAGACAAAAATGGGTTATACTTATGAAAAATAAACCGAATAGAGAAGTTAACGTGGAGCTACTTTTGTTAGAAACATGAAACCTGTTAGATTGATACATTTCAAAAGAGCTAAGTTTGCTTTAAACATTATAGGATGGGTTGAAACACTACAAATGCATGTCTTTGAATTAAAATCGCATATACATATACTAATTACTTACTACACCAATTCATCATTGAAAGAATCATTTATCCTTATTTCGTACCTTTTTGTGAAAAATATCAAATATATGTGTTAAACACTAATACAAGAGAATATGAAAAAAAAAATGAAAATTTTTATTGATTTAAATTGTAATGTATTGGTATTTGAGTTTTTTAAATCTAATCTTACGTAAATATAATGTATTGATAATTGAATTTTTTTTAATCTAATTTTTTATAAATATAATGTATTGATATATGAGTTTTTTTAAATCTAATTTTTTGTAAATATAATTGATTGATATTTGAGTGTTTTTAAATCTAATTATTTGTAAATATAATGTATTGATATCAAAATATGTTGTTTAATAAATATTACAATGAAAAAAGAAATAAAGAAAATGACAGTTTTTGTAGACAAAAATGGGTTATACTTGTGAAAAATAAACCGAATAGAGAAATTAACGTGGAGCTACTTTTGTTAGAAACATGAAACCTGTTAGATTGATACATATCAAAAGAGCTAAGTTTGCTTTAAACATTATAGGATGGGTTGAAACACTACAAATGCATGTCTTTGAATTAAAATGGCATATACATATACTAATTACTTAGCTACTTTTGGTAGTTCGTTTTATCATAGTAGCCTTCTAAAGGTGACTATGTTTACTACACCAAATCATCATTGAAAGAATAATTTATCCTTATTATTTCATACCTATTTGTAAAAAATATCAAATATATGCGTTAAACACTAAAATAAGAGAATATGCAAAAAAATTATGAATATTTTTGTTGATTTAAATTGTAATGTAATGATATTTGAGTTTTTTTATAACTAAGAGATGGATACATGGGAAAAGAGCTAAGATTGCTTTCAACATTATAGGATGGGTTGAAACACTCCAAATGCATGTCTTTGAATTAAAATCGCAAATACATATACTAATTACTTAGCTACTTTTTGTATTTTTTTTTATCATAGTAGCCTTCTAAAGGTACACCAATTCATCATTGAAAGAATCATTTACCCTTATTTCGTACCTTTTTGTAAAAAATATCAAATAGATGTGTTAAACACTAAAACAAAAGAATATGCAAAAAAATTATGAATAATTTTATTGATTTAAATTGTAATGTATTGATATTTAAGTTTTTTAAATCTAACTTTTCGTAAATATAATGCATTGATATTTGAATTTTTTTTAAATCTAATTTTTTGTAAATCTAATGTTTTGATATTTGAGTTTTTTTAAATCTAATATTTTGTAAATATAATGTATTGATATTAGAATTTTTTTAAATATAATTATTTGTAAATATAATGTATTGATATCAAAATAGGTTGTTTAATAAAAATTACAATGAAAAAAAGAAATAAAGAAAATGACAGTTTTTGTTGACAAAGATGGGTTATACTTATGAAAAATAAATCGAATAGAGAAGTTAACGTGGAGCTACTTTTGTTAGAAACATGAAACCTGTTAGATTGATACATATCAAAAGAGCTAAGTTTGGTTTCAACAAAATAGGATGGGTTGAAACACTCCAAATACATGTCTTTGAATTAAAATGGCATATACATATACTAATTACTTACTACACCAATTCATCATTGAAAGAATCATTTATCCTTATTTCGTACCTTTTCGTAAAAAATATCAAATATATGTGTTAAACACTAAAACAAGAGTTTATGCAAAAAAAATTATGAATAATTTTATTGATTTAAATTGTAATGTATTGGTATTTGAGTTTTTTAAATCTTACTATTTGTATATATAATGTATTGATATCAAAATATGTTGTTTAATAAAAATTACAATGAAAAAAAGAAATAAAGAAAATGACAGTTTTTGTAGACAAAGATGGGTGCAAGTTATGAAAAATAAAACAAGTTTGTGAAAATAACGTAGAGCAAGTTTTGTTAGAAACATGAAACCTAATAGATGGATACATGGGAAAAGAGTTAAGTTTGCTTTCAACATTATAGGATGGGTTGAAACACTCCAAATACATGTCTTTGAATTAAAATCGCATATACATATACTAATTACTTACTACACCAATTCATCATT
Organism: Lathyrus oleraceus; assembly: GCF_024323335.1. Lineage (NCBI taxonomy): Eukaryota > Viridiplantae > Streptophyta > Magnoliopsida > Fabales > Fabaceae > Lathyrus > Lathyrus oleraceus. Next base: position 269,382,969 of record NC_066580.1, read on the forward strand.
GAAAGAATCATTTATCCTTATTTCGTACCTTTTTGTAAAAAATATCAAATATATGTGTTAAACACTAATATAAGAGAATATGAAAAAAAAAATTGAAAACTTTTATTGATTTAAATTGTAATGTATTGGTATTTGAGTTTTTTAAATCTAATCTTTTGTAAATATAATGTATTGATAATTGAATTTTTTTCAATCTAATTTTTTATAAATATAATGTATTGATATATGAGTTTTTTTAAATCTAATTTTTTGTAAATATAATGTATTGATATTTGAGTTTTTTTAAATCTAATTATTTGTAAATATAATGTATTGATATCAAAATATGTTGTTTAATAAAAATTACAATGAAAAAAGAAATAAAGAAAATGACAGTTTTTGTAGACAAAAATGGGTTATACTTACTTCTTCCATGAACTTTTTGTACATGGGCATTCTCTAGAGTTCTTCAAACAAAGACATATGAACCTCTATCTTTTTGAACATTGTCATGAATTTCTCAAAGTCTAACTCGCTTGGATCCTTCTTTTTCAGTCTCTGAGGGTATGGCAACTTAATCACTGGTTTAGTATCCTTTTTATTTTTCTGTTCAGTTGGCTTGCCAAGTGGTATGACTTTTTCATCTTTAGAGGCCCTCTCCCTTTTTTTCGTGATAGTATTAACATTCTCATGATTTCTTGGATTTTGAACTGTTTCACTTGGTAAGGATCCTGGTTTTCGAGAGCTTGCTATTTATTGTGCTATCTGACCCAGCTGAGCTTCAAGATTTTTTATAGAGGCGGTAGTGTTTTTATAACTGTTTCTAGTCTCCTCTTGGAACTGAATATTGTGAGCGACCAATTTTTCAATGGCAATCTCCCAGTCTGCCTTCTTAGGAGCTTGTTGTTGCTAATGTTGTTGATATTGGGTGTGATATTGTCCTTGACCCTGTTGCGGAACATTCCCTCTCTGATCTTTTCAGGGGAAGTTAGGATGATTCTTCCAACCTGGATTGTAAGTGTTGGAGTAGGGATTATTCTGCTTCGAGAATTTTATCTCTTCAATTTGTTGAGGTGTTGTAAAGCAATACATCGTGTGCTAAGGTCCATGACATATGTCACAAGTGATGGTCTGAGTCGGTTGAACTTGAGCTACCTATTGAGTACCTATATTCATAGCCTTTAACTTCTTTTCTACTTCAGCAGCGACTGTGTCTTCCAAACAGATTTTATTAGCTTTCAGTTTCAGATCAATGACTCCTTCAGGCTTGCTTGTACACATGTCGTATAATTCCAAATGCTCATTCGCAACTATTGCTTCAATGATATTTTTAATACTGGTAGCTATTGAGAAATTTGTTGAGCCACCGACTGCTGTATCAATCAATTGTTTTGTCTTTATTTTGAGCCCATTAACAAACATCTGCATTTGTTCAGTCTGATCCACATTATGAGTTGGGCAAGCTACCAGTACCCTTTTGAATCTTTTGTAGGCATCTCCCAAAGATTCACCATCCTTTTGTTTGAAGTTTAAGATTTCATACCTTTTTCTCAGAAATACTGATGCTGGAAAATACTTATTTAAGAAAGTTATTTCCATCTCTTCCCATGATGTAATACTGCCAACTGGAAGAGAGTAGAACCATTCTTCTTCCTCTTCAACTAAAGTGAACGGGAACATGCTTAACCTTTTTGCTTCATCGGTATGACCATCAATTTTCAAAGTAGTACTCAGGGTCAAGAATCTCTACAAGTGCTTGTTTGCATCTTCATTAACCTTTCTGGTGAAAGGTTTTCTTTCAACTTGATTGATTGTGCTAGGATGCAGTTGAAAATTAGTCACATTCACCGGTTGGTTGACAATGGTCAATCTACCACCCGACGCATGTGGACCTCCATAGTCACCTATGAATCTTTTTGGAGGTGGATGAGGTGGAAGAGAGTAGAACCACTCTTCTTCCTCTTTAGCTAAAGTGAATGGGAACATGCTTAACCTTTTTGCTTCATCGGTATGACCATCAATTTTTAAAGTAGTACTCAGGGTCAGGAATCTCTACAAGTGCTTGTTTGTATCTTCATTAACCTTTCTGGTGAAAGGTTTTCTTTCAACTTGATTGATTGTGCTAGGATGCAGTTGAAAATTAGTCACATTCACCGGTTGATTGACAATGGTCAATCTACCACCCGACGCATGTGGACCTCCATAGTCACCTATGAGTCTTTTTGGAGGTGGATGAGGTGGAACTGGAGGAATTTCAGCCATAGTTTCTTTTTCTGAATCTAAGCGTTCAGAGGGAACTTCTTATTTGGAATTCAATCTAGCGTTTCTACATCTCTAGTGAAGGGTTCTCTCGATTTTTGCGTTAAAAAGAAATTCAACTGAGGGCTCTCCTCGCATACACAGATTAGTGAATGAAATTATATAAATGACAGGAAAAAAATTATTACAGAGCAACAAATTATAATTGAACTAAAATTAAACTCTATATTTTGGCAGTCCCTGACAACGGCGCCCAAAACTTGATCGGAAAAATAGCAAGTGTATTATTTTGCTTGTTATAGTAATAAATGGGAAATTCCCCAAATATCGATCTCAAGGACTGCAAGTTAATATCTAGTTCAAATCATCGTTCAATTAAACAAAAAACTATTGTTGGTGGTTTTAGATTCAAATTTATAAAAATAAAGGTAAAAGAAATTAATACTGTAAAATAAGGGTTTGCAAGGGAAGAGGAACAATGCCAGGGAATGTGTATAATTTTTCCTTGTAACAACTCTGAGTCACTATTGCATCAACAAATATCAATTACTACCAATTCTCAATGGTATTTTCTCCCAATTCCTTAGTGAGAAAACCTTTAATCATTCTACCATAATTTGTATGTCCATAGGAAATTATCAGTGAAATTAAGCCTTATTATATCAAGAATGATGTGATTCATACAGGGTATCCCTAGTCCTAGGTGATATCTACTGCAGAGTAATCTTATGAAAACATAACCGATGGCGGTCCAGCCTAATTGATAACCATACCACAATCTCTATTAGTCAGAAATAGAAAGCATTACACACATCAAAAGATTACCGTAAAAACAATATTATAAATGCAATCGTAAACTCAAAGTCATTACATATCTAAATCAGGGATACCCCCTAACATTGGGGGGTTTACTACTCATATAGTTCAAAACAGATTCAAGATAAAGAATATACATTACAAGTAATTGGATGAATTGGATCTTCAATCGCTTCCGCTCATCAAAATCTTCCACTCTCCAAATTCCTTGATCTTTGTAATTCTCGATCGTCTGATAATTCTCTGTGTTCTTCTCCTTCCAAAGTGTTTTCTCCTCTCGTAGAATATCTCCTAAAATAGTGATAATCCCTTGGCAATGGTTGGAAATCCCCAAAACATCCTTGCTGCTCAAGCCCGGGTAAAACGCCTAAAAATTGGAAAATTAGCGCTTGGGCTTACACGGCCGTGTCAGGCCCTTGCCTTGCCATTCTATTCTCTTTTCACTCGCAGATGGGCTGACACGGCCTGTGTCAGTTGACACCGGTGGCCGTGTCTGGCCCCTGTCTTGCTATCATCTTTTATTTCATTCTCAAGTGGGCTGACACGGCTCGTGTCAGTTGACACAGGTGGTCGTGTTAAGTCTCTGTCTTGGCCATCTCTTGCAGTTTGATTTGCCTTCATCCTGACACGGCCCGTGTCAGGTGACATAGGTGGACATGTCAGGCCCCCATGTACTGAGAAATCTCCTTCCCTCGAATGCCGGAACCTTCCACTTTCTTGCATTGAGTCCGTTGGATCTTCTATGTGGACCTGGAGGGCATAAACACAGATAACCAAACCATAAAATTCCGAAAACACAAAATAAAACTAAAAATTGAAAAAATGCTTAAATAACTTACAAAAATGAAAACTAACTTAAAAGGTACCATAATGCGCACAAAGTATTCCAGAATCATTGGTTTCTTGTGGAATAAGTAATGAAAACATAGTGAAAATGGTGACCGATCACTTGTATAGACTGACTTTGCATACGAGGCGTAGGCCCTAGCTATTCAAAGAACTCGCCCTTGTTCATAGACTTTAGTGCAATTTGAATCATGCAATTGACAAGTCTTCTTCAAGCAAGCATCAATCATTCAACACTTCAACAGTGATGTGTCATTGCACATCAATCCTCTTTCAGTATTATACTCTCCTCCTAGATGTTCATACATTACTTGGGATCATTATCTTGGGGTCACATACCTATTTCTCAATTAATTGGTTCATGCATTGCCTATCAGTTCAAACTATGGCAAACTTTGTTGCTTGCCCACAAGGTGCAGACCTTGGCAACTTTTTTCAGCCTATAGAGTTCAGACTATGGCTTTATTCTTTGCCAATGAGGTACAAACCTTGGCATCTCGCCCATACAGTTCGGATTATGGCATCTTTGTTCTCTGCCTATAAGGTGCAAACCTTGGCATTCTTGCCATGTTGAGTTCAGACTCTGGCAACCCTTGATTATGCCCATACAGTTCAGATTGTGGCATCTTTTATTATTTGCCTATAAGGTACAAACCTTGGCATTTAACCCATGGAGTAAAGACTCTCGATTTGTTTCTTGCCTATAAGGTGCAGACCTTGGCAACTTCTTTCAGCCTATGAAGTACAAACTTTGGCTTTGTTCCTTTCCTACAAGGTACAAATCTTTGCATCCCTGCCTCATTGAGTTCAAACTCTGGTCACCTTGATTTCGTCTATACAGTACAGACTTTGACATTTTATCCTGCCATACAGTTCAGACTTTGGCATTCATTCATCCAGCCCTTTGAGTTCAGACTCTGGCTACCTGTTTCATTTCTTTACAATTCAGACTTTGGCATCATACTCTTTTACCCTTATGGAGTTCAGACTCTGGCATTCAGATCAGCCTCTTTGCCTTATGTATTTCAGACTTTGGCATGCTTATACATATTGCTCATGGATTTCAGACTCTGGCAACCTTTGACATCATCTTGAAGTTCAGACTTTGGCATTATATCTCCTTTACTCTTATTGAGTTCAGACTCTGGGAACCTGTTCCTTGCCTTTGAATTAGTTCAGACTATGGCATTCATCTATCTTGCCATATGGAGTTCATACTCTGGCTATATCGCATTCGTCCATGTGGTTTATTACCATCATTGGTTAGTACCACGTTCTTGCTTGTTAAACAAGTTACCTTGCCTCTGGGTAATCCTATCAAATATCTCTTTGTTTTCAGTCGTAGTAGGCTGAACTACGAAAGCTCTGATTTCCTTATTGCACTATAAGGATACGTAGGCAGGAGACCTCAAATTCTTCACGAGCTACCTTATTTTTCAATCAATTATTCTTTCATCAATCAATACCATCTTTTTGAGATCAAACATTACTTCTCCTTGGACTCCTTGTACATCCTTTTAGGACGATATATCGGCAGTCCACCTTATCAATCGAGAGTTGTTTGGATCGTCCCTAAACATTTAATTCATTCTTTTTTGGCTTAAACGCCAGTTTACTCTTCGATTCAGAGTTTATCTCTTTCATGGATCCAAGATACTATTCTTTTTTGATCTCGAACTCTTTGTTCCCTAGCTAGTGATACATTATTCCCTGTACTACAGTACTGCGATCATTCCTTGAAGTGGTGTTTGTCTTGTAAGTCCCTGTTGCTTAGACGAATGTCCCTCTCTTTGTTCCATGGAAGTTAACCTCTGAATTTGGGTTTGTCTTTTAAGGCTCTATTTCTTAGACATATACCTCTTGATACCATTTTGTTGGTACAAGTTACACATTTCATCACTTATCTCTCTCTTTGTTCTCGTGGTTCCACGAACTACGATTGCTCTGATTTTCTCATTGCACAATGAGAATACATATGCACGAGGATGCGGATCCTTGGAGAGCATACTCCTAATTATTCCATCTTGCACGTTAGGGAACCATTCATATCTTTCATGATCCATTATCTACCTTCGATCATAAACCGTTCACCCAGTGACATACTATTTATTTGACACTGAAACACAGTTTTCTTTGGAGTTCCATATATACCCTTTTAGAACGATAAAGCGACAATCCATATTTTGTACCAAGAGTTGTTTGGCTCGTACCCATACATTTAATTCCTCCTTTTTTGGCTAATACCGTATAGCGACTGTCATGCTAGTCCACGTATCGGTTAACATTGTTTCCCTATATGGTACAAATTCCATTTCTCCTATGGATTCAAATACACCTTTACCTTTGGTTTCAAATCATACCACTTCATTCACTTGTTACCAAATATTTAATTTTGTGACTTTGTCACTTCATTTCATTCATCTCCATGATGCATTCATATTCTACCTTCATTCACTCCACGTGATATATATATTCTTTGAACCAAATACACTACCTCTTTGAGCTCCATCTTACGTCACTTTGTGAACGAAGAGCTGTTTGGAACATCCTCAGACACTTAATTCATCTTGTTTTTGGAATTACCCTATAGCGGCAGCATGATAGCCCACGTATCAGTAAAAGCCAATTTTACTCTTCGGTTCACGTTTTTACCCTTGTTAGAGTTCAAAACACTACTCTTTGGTTTAGACCATACTTTGATCACAATTCTTTTCATCTCCCACCACTAGTTCTTTGAACTACGGAGCTCTAAATTCCTTATTGCACTATGAGGATACGTAGGCATGAGGGCCTCAATCCTCACCGAGCACTTTATCTATTCCTTTTCTTTTTACCCTATTATTTTGCGAGTAATCTTTAGATAACACCTATTCAAGTGAGAACAATCAAAACAGTTCCCATGGAGTACCATGGATGTTAGGGGTGCTAATACCTTCCCCTTGTATAATCGACCTCCTTACCCATCATATCTCTTTCCCCTGGGTTTTATCGATGTTTTCCCTTTCCTTCGAGAATAAATAAAGTTCGATGGTGACTCTATTGTATGTTCGAGTGTGCGATACCCTCAGGTATATTTTCGCTAGCTTCATATGGATATCAAAAGCGCATTTCTGAATGGGTATATTTCTGAAGAGGTGTATGTCCATTAACCTCCTGGTTTTGAAAACTCAAAATGTCCAGAACATGTTTTTAAACTGAAAAAATCTCTTTATGGTTTGAAACAAGCTCCCAGAGCTTGGTATGAAAGACTTAGTTCATTTCTTATGGAAAATGACTTTATTAGAAGCAAAGTAGACTCCGCTCTCTTCTGTAAAAAATTCAGAAACGATCTTATGATCTGTCAGATATACATTGATGACATAATATTTGGTTCTACTAACCCTTCTGTTTGTCAAGAATTTTCTGAGCTAATGCAGGTAGAATTTGAAATGAGTCTGATGCAAGAATTGAAGTTCTTTCTGGGGATTCAAATCAACCAAACATCAGAATCCACGTATGTATATCAAAACAAATACATAAAAGATATTCTGAAGAAATTTGACATGTCAGAAAGCAAACCGGTAAAGACTCTCATGCATCCTACTTGCATTCTGGAGAAAGAAGAGGTGAGTCAAAAGGTTTGTTAGAAACTCTACCGTGGTATGATTGGTTCTCTTCTCTATCTGACTGCTATGCCTCCAGATATATTATTCAGCATATGTCTCTGTGCTAGATTTCAGTCAGATCCAAGGGAATCTCACTTAACTGCTATTAAGAGAATCTTGAGGTATCTGAAAGGAACACCTAACCTTGGCATGATGTATAAGAAAACATCAAAGTATAGGATTTCTGGATACTGTAATGCAGATTACGTTAGAGACGGATTGGAATGTAAAAGCACATATGGGAACTGTCAGTTTCTGGGAGGAAACATCATCTCACGGGCTAGCAAAAGACAATCAACCATTACACTGTTAACAACAGAAGAATAATACATTTTAGCTTTACTATGAAGCAGTCAGATTCTCCGGATGAAGAATCAACTTGAGGACTTTCAGATCTATGAGAGTAACATCCCTATCTTTTGTGACAATACTGCTATATGTTTAAGTAAGAATCCAATTTTACATTTCAGAGCAACGCACATAGAAATTAAACATCATTTTATCATATACTATGTTCAGAAAGGGATAATAATTTTAAAATTCATAGATACACACCATCAATGGGTTGACATCTTCACAAAACCCTTAGCTGAAGATAGATTTCTTTTCATTCTGAAACATTTAAGTATGGCAGATTGCCCAGAATAAATCTGAACTTGTGCTTCTCCTCTCTAATGTTAAAATAGACTCTGACTTAAATATATGTTATTTATCTGGTTCTAGTTCTGATACTTGTACGAATTAGATGATATCTGGATTAGAATCCTTCTGAGTCAGAAACCTTTTGGTATTCTTGACTCCAAAAACATCAACATGTGGTCTCTAAAACGTGTGGCTTTGGATCTTCTAGACAACTGTCTAGCTCAAAACTCAAGAGCCAAACTATTGAGATCCCCACGAGTAGTATGCATATTTTTGAGATTAGACAATTATCATTAGCTGCAATTAATTCTCCCCACGCTTGTCAACTCATATTTTAGCAATCATAATTATTTTTGTCCCCTAACACTGTTGTTTTGCATGTGTTTTGAATATGTATATATTTTACCATAATTCCCACTTTCACACTTTTCACTCCCACAACATACACAAACCATTTGCTTTCATTCTCTCTACAACCTCAACCTCCTTGCATCTTCATAGAAGCTTCATATCCTTCATCAACTACAACGTGAATCCTCAACAATAATAGGTTTTCGAATACTCTCAATAAATGAATGTTGTTGAGCAAACAATTGAAGCTCTACAACAGGTTATAACCCTTACTGCTACACCCTTAACAACTTCATATCAAGAACCTCATGTTCTTGATCTCCCCCCTCACATCAATCTTACCACTACTTTTTAGAAACTGGAAGTATTGTGTGAACTCTTGGTTGATTTTTACAACCTCAAAAGAAATGGAATAAACCTAACTGAAGATTTGGAGAACCAAGGGTGGGAAAACTACTTCAAACGGCTCTATGGTCCAGTTTACACATTCCTGGTGAAGGAATTCTGGAGGTTCACTGACTAAGATGACCACTACATTGTATCCTACATTTTGGGGGTCAAGACCGTGATCATAGAGAAGTTTATTGCCAAGCTGCTGAACATGGAAATAGTAGGGGGCAGAAGAATATACAATATCAATCCTAGGGTAAAGTATATGTCCCAGGAAATCATCCCATCTATTTTCTCTCAGAACCCAGAAGGGAAAACTTCAAAGAATAAAGAACTTCACCAACACCTAAGAGTTTGGTTGAAGATCATTCTGGGAACTATCCACCACCATCTAGCGTCCAGCTCTTCCGACTACATTAATACATATCAGAAGTGCATTTTGTACTCTATGCACAGAGGGTTAAAGGTGAATCTGCCCTCCCTCCTCTTCAAATATCTGAGGGAATCCATCAGAGACACCAAGAACAATATGAAGCCCAAAAATTACATTCCTCTAGGGAGACTAATTTCTGATGTTCTCATTGAGAGTGGGTTGGTGGACCATCTCATATCTCTCAACATGATGGAAGACATCATGGTGGACGTGGGCAAGCCTCTGAATGCCAAGAATCTGAAGATATGGGGCTTATTGACAAGGTCAGAGTCAAACCCACCTTGGACACCTCCTGGGAATCTCTGAAGGATCAGAGGAAGATACCCAATGGGTTGTATCTCTTCTCTAAGATTGATCCCCCAGAGGTAATCGCTCACTATCTTCAAGATCTAGAAGCCCAGGGAATTGACATTTCTGGATTCACCTTGGAATGGCTACCAGAACGGCCACCAAACTTTATGAAGAGGAAGAGAGAGAAATATGAGAAGAAAAAGAAGAAGACTCAAAAGTTGGGAGAATCTTCAGCATCTCAGAAGCAACTTGTGCCTCTGAGCTCCTCCGCTCCATGCAAGTCTCCTATTTTTGAAGATCCCCTAAGCTCTGGTTCTAGGAAAATTCTTTCATCCTCACCTCAACCACTTAAATCATATCTCCTTTTGAACCAACTATCTATCATCCCCATTGTCGTACCTCGGGAAATGGGAATACGACCTAGCGAAGCGCAATCGCATGCTCGCAATGATGGACTGAACAGAGTCATCACCGAACTTTATTTATTCCTAAAAAGGAAAGGGGAAATATCGATAAAACCCAAGACGAAACAACAATGATTATGGTCTTCGCAACCAAATCAAGGTTCGGGAGTCGATTACGCAAGGGGAAGGTATTAGCACCCCTCACGTCCATTGTACTCAACGGGAACCATTAGGTTAGTTGTGTGCATTACTGTTAGTTGAAATGTTAGGCTTTTCAATTTATTAGGTGGGAAAGAAAGAATAAAAGAGAGGAGAATGTTTTTGGATTTTTCGACGAAGGACTAAACCTAACTTTTTTATTAGTGGGCCTGACAAGATTTACAAATCCCGCTCCTACGTATCTCAACAGAGAAATCAAGGCTTATGTAGTTCTGGGTAGAAAAATGTTTGTTTGTTGGTCGATTTTAGAGAAATCTACTTTGTGTCAAATCGACGAAAACATTGTTGGACTACCCAAAACAGGTGGAGAAACATTGCCTTGCATTGTTTTGAAACAAAGTACCTTTCGTTTGAGAAAAGGTTTGAAGGGTCAATCGCACGGCGGCGAGAAAAGGTTTAAGAGTCAATCGCACGGCGGCGAGAAAAGAAATTGATTGGTTTGATGTGTTTTGAGTAATGGCGAGAACTTGGATGGGCGAGACATCCATCTCGAATCCTAGTTTCAGGAGTGCGTGGTATCCACCACTTTCCATTTCCATCTTATTTGCAAAAAGTGTTTAATAAGGATTAAGTGTTTTGAATTTGATTGAGAAAGGGTTTGAAGAAACCGCATTGACAATTTTAAATGATGGTGAGAGCTAAGATAGGCGAGGCATCCACCTCGAATCTTAATCTCAGGAGTGCGTGGTATCCACCACATTCCATTTCCATCTTTATTGAAAAGTGTTTAGATAGGAATTAAGTATTTTGAGTTTTGTTGTGAAAAAATGAATTGACATTGGATCAAGCATTGATGGACGTTTAAGAGAAATTTTTGAATGAATGTTTGAGAGAAAACAAAATAGATAAATTTGGATGATGACGAGAGCTAAGATAGGCGAGACATCCATCTCGAATCCTAGCCTCAGGAGTGCATGGTATCCACCAAGTTCCATTTCCATCTTTATTGAAAAGGTCTTAAATATGAATTAATATTTTTTGAGTTTTTATTATGAAAAATGGCTTGACGTTGGATCAAGCATTTGATAAAGGTTTGAAAGAAATGGAATAGAATGGGAGGAAGAAATGGATTGATTTGTTTATTGAGAAAATACTCGACGTTGGATCGAGTTTTTATTTTTGATCTTTTGGAAATTGTTGATTTTATTCTGGTGTTAGTAGCTAACTAAACAGTCAAGCAAACAAAGAAATAAAAAACGATAAAATTATTACATGCCATGGGAGTGGGGGTACATTTTATCAAATGGGGATTCAAAGTAATGGAATAATTAAATCGGACCAATCAATGAATAAACAATGCATGAGTGTAGGTGCAAGGGAACTGTCTCATTGTAAGAAGGCCCAAGAGTAAGCCATGTGAAGAAAATAAATAACACAACAAGTTATATTTACAAAACACTCAAAAATTAAATTGAAAGAAACAATATCGGGACGTGCACGGATAAAAATCGGGATGCGAGGATGCGAATCAAAGTCGCATAATGCAATGACGTGCAAGGCAGATGGAAATTGAAAAGCAGACAAGAAATCTAGATAATGTGCTCAAAGCCGGTTTACACATATTGACCATAAATGAAATGTCATATGTGATTAATCAAAACGCAGCGAAATCCTATTGTTATCTCGATAAAATAATCATGGATAAACAACATGAGAGTAGTTGAATCCATAGATTAAAAAAAATCGATGTCTAATTCATGAAAGTAAATCAGGGACAAACATAAAAATCAACAAGCGTCGGAAGAAATGAGAATAAAATAAAAAGAGATTAAAAATGAATAAAAAGATAATAACATATAAAAAAATGAAATAGTAAAACTAAATAATGAACTGATTAGAAAACATAATAAGAAACAAAAAGGGAATCACAAGGTGTCGAACTCATGGCCTAACGTTTCCCATGAAAACCCCTCTCTACCGAGCCAAACAATCATTCATGCTCATGAATGGCTTCAAGCGCTATATACAGTGAAAACTGGGAACGAAAAAACAAAAACAAAAAAAATGGAAAGGAAGTGTACTGTTCATCCTCTTCCTTTAGACAGAAAATTAACGTATGTGATAATAACAACTCAAAGCTCAACGATAACGAAAATGAAACCAACCATAATTAGTCTAAACATTGACAAAAAACCGAACCCAGTCACCGAATAAGTGGACATTCCAACCAAACTTGGTAAAGAAAAAAACGTAGCAAAACTTAAAAACCGTACAGTTGAGTCAACATCAAAACAAATCTTACGTGATTGTCGCTGATTACGGATGAGTCTCGATGTATGAATCACACTTGTAGTCGACCGGCGCGAGGAAACGGTGAGGCTTGTTTTTACAACTGAAGCGTGGAGTATGGAGGGTTGTTTTTTGCCGTTTCGCCGTCAAAGGATTCTTAGGGGTTTTTTCTTCTTGAACAGTAGCTGCCCCTCTCCAAAATTAGGGTTTTTTTGCTTTTATATTCACCTGCTAGGGTTTGGAATTGGTCACTGAGATCAAAAGAGTATTGGAATTAGAAGTGTTGTCTTGTGCTGCTCTGTTGTCTACCCCATTTTGGTGCTTGCTCTGAAAAAGGTAACTTGTACCTTGTACCTTCTCCTAGAAATATTTTGATTCCCTTTTGTTGCTTGTGGATTTTTACCGCTGGTAAAAGACTATTCACTGCTGCAAATTCACTTGAATATAATATGTGTTGTTTGATGCTTGCAGGAAGGAAGTGGGGAAGTATGATGAGCTTGGTTTACCCAAAAATGATGAGGATAACTTACTAGTCCCTGAACAGAAAGAGGGAGATTAGGCTGTGAATTATCGTAACTTGAGGTTGGTGATTGAGGAGGTTCAAAACCAGAGATGCTTTCAATGTCTTCAGGAACAATCCTTCAATATTGTAAAGTCTTTGTCTGATCTCTGCAAAGGAGTTCTTGATTTCCAGTTGTCCCAAGATCTCTCAGCAGAAACATGTTTACCACGATAACTCCAAATAATCAAAGTGGGAATAGTGTGTTGAGTATAAATATCTTCATAACCAGAAGTAGTTTGTGTCCATGAATGAGGGTGATGCATCTCTTGCAGTAGAAAATCCCCCGCCATATGATTCTCACTTTCATCAATGGTTTGTGAACCTTCAACATAAGAGTTGTCTGCTATGTGCATTGTCCAATCATATATGCGTTCTGTCGATGAAAAGAGATGGGAAACAACAGTTTCTGCCACAACATTCCAGCTTTTATCTGCTAGAAGAGACACAAGTGTGACTGGTAGATCATTAAGTATTGTTTGTTGGTCAACATTTATAAAAGGCTTGTATTTGCAGCAGGTAACAAATAGCAGACCAATAAACTGCAGTGTCGTAGAAGGAAAACTGGACACACAACTAATTTCAAGAGCATCAAGAAGCCACTGTCTTTTAAAACCTATCTCTGCATGATACAAAACAGCCGCAACTTCCAAGAGAACATCCCAGACTCCTTGTGATTTGGAGCTCAATATGTGTAGCACCTTAAATTTGCCCTCCTCATTCATGCATTCATTTTAGGTCATTTAACATTTCATATTGCATTTCATCATGTCAATCAGAATTAGCTCCAAGAGTTTATCTTCCAAGAAGTTTGGATATCATCCAAGTCGCTTTGTGGGTTCTATCTGAATGATCAGTCAACGCAAAGGAGATTGTGCATCAACTAGAGGTTTTCTTTAAAGGATCAAGCTTAATGGGCTCAGTCCAGTTCAAAGTTCAACTGTGAAGTCAAAAGTCAACGGTGGTCAACTGAAGGTCAAATGGCTAGGGAATGACTTGAGATACTTCCAACATGTTCAAATGGGGTTTATTCATCATCCAAACGTTCATCTTGAAGGGGAAAAAGTCTGTTCCTGAGCTGTCATGCTCGCTAGGCGAGCATAATGGTTCGCCTAGCGAGTCCCAAGAAAGGCCACCAGAGTCACCTGCGCCCAGAAGAACTTCCTGAGCTGTCATGCTTGCTAGGTGAGCAAATTCATCGCTAGGCGAAGCCCACGCGTTTTAAAAATAAAAAATATAACAGAAAGTCATGGGCTTGAGTTGCCCTCATTTTGAGCCCACAAAGCCACAAAAAATCAGAGTATAAATTCTACTTTCATTGGAACAAAACCCAATTCTAACTAATTCAGAGCAGCCTCCAGAGACTGAATAGAACGAATCTGCAGCAGCCTCCAAACAAATTCACTCGGACTCTGAGACTTTTCACTCTGACTCACACACTTATCACTTCCATCGCACACAAACCCTAGCCGTTGTATTGCAAACCCAACCGTGCAATTCAATTTCATTCGATCTCTCCAATCAGGTTTACCTTATTCCCATTACTTTACGTTCTCAATCTGAAATTCCTGAAGCATGAGGTATTATGGGTAATCCGAGAGAGTGGGTATAGTTAGGTTTTGCATGTGGGTTTAGATGTATATTAATGTGTAGAACAATGCCTTGAATGTTTAATCACTTCGCTTTTGAGATGGATACCATAGGGTTTGGGGTTCCTGAAATCGGACTGTTATCAAGGAAGAACCCAGAACCCGCAGGCATTCGCTAGCACCTCGCTAAGTGAACATGTAGCGAAGCTTCGCTAGCATCTCGCTAAGTGAAGCAGTAACGATGATGACAATAGCTTTTTTTTTTCTATTTGCTATCTAATCTGTTTTGTGTTTTATTGTGACATGTTTTCTATTGCATCCGTGCACTGTTTACCTGACACTGTTGTTGTTATGTTTCTTTTATGCAACTCTTGATTGCACCCCATCTTGTTATTCTAACTTTTTTGTTGAGTTTTTGTGAGGGCTCATATGACTCTGGAAGAGATAGCTTGCTTGGTATTCCACTTTATTTGTGGGATACCATTTGGGAGATTTATTCTGATTACTTTGCTGACTAGCTTTCTTTGATAGTGCCAGCTTGAGAGATCTCTGGGTTTCTTGTTTCTTTAGTTACTGTTACTTCGGATCTTTATCCGTGTGGTAGATCTTTTGATCCTTTTTACATCTTTCCCGCATTTTACCGCTTTCTTAGTTGGAAGACCTCGATAGAAGGCAATGTTTTTGTGTGTTTACTTTTGTGCCCAAAGACTTCCAAGAAGAGGCACCAGTACTAAAGACCTCCATGAAGAGGCAATTAACGGATAAAAGGGATTAGTAGTCAATCCCCCGTTATTCAGTATGTCGTTCGTTATGCTCACACTACGTGTCGATGCTTCAAAACAAAAGCCCGAGATCTTTTGTCCGGTCAGTCAGTGGAGAGGGTTCCATCTTTCAGAACCCCCACGCTTTGTCATAAGCTCATCCTGTCCAGGGTTAAGAGCTATGAGGTCTTACCCTCATTACCCTTTTGATCTGCTCACCCTGACGTTCAATGTCAGTGGTTAAGAGCCCATTTGATTACCTTTCCATGGCTTGTTTGTCGAGGTTGATATGACCCCTCTTGACTAAAGCCCTACCCATGTATGTTTGAGCCCCCTTGTTGGTGTGTTTACTCTATGCTATATGTTTTTTTTATGGTGTGATCGTCTCCCCATAGGATTGCTAGGCTTTGTATAGTCTCTCGTCTGCATGTCAATTAAGGTCGCACGGTTCCTTCGTCTAGGACTTCCTTTTCGCATGAGCATTCCTAAAACACAAACAAACTCATTAATTTTTCTTCTCCTAAGAACACGTTAACTCCTTCTACTACAGGCGAGTAAGTCTCCAAAGGTCGAGCATCCGGTAGATTGCGTAGTAACGTCGTTCATCTAAAAAACACAAAACAAACAAAAATAGGTTAGCCGAGCTACGGTGTGTTATTTATTTATTGCTTTGCATACTTATCTGCTTGCATTGCATCCTATGTGCGCTTTAGTGTTTCCTGCATACTGTGTTGGCTGTTTTTCTGTTTCGCTGTGGGGTGGGAGTCACAAGAGGTAAAAGGCCCAATACACAGGCTATGAGTGAACTTTAGGACACCTAGGAGTAGAGTGATTCATGGGAAGCGGGTGGTATGGCGCCACTTAGCGGAACATGGTATCACGAGCAGTTCAGATTCTGATGAGGTATTATCGTTGCATACACCTGGTGTGCATATGATGATATTCTTGAAAGGATTGTTTATCCTGCGTTTCTCTTGACCTTACCCTAGCCTAGATTACACCCGTGAGTGGGGCGGGAATGGATCATTTACAGGTACTGATGGTGACTTGTTCTGATGGTGATTTGTCCTATTGGTGACCGTGTCCTGTTGGTGACTTTTGTCTGGTTCTTGTGGGTAACCGTTGGTTCTGAAGTATGGGTTCTAAGTTGATGATTGTGTTCTATGGTTCCCGGTTCTGAATTCATGCTGAAGTTCTGATCCTGTGCCTTGTGATACACAGCCAACCAGCCATTGTTTCATCATTTTGCATCATAGCATGTTCATTTTCAAAAAAATAATGCATAATAAAAATAAAATAAAAAGTTAACCCGCATATGCATATCATTTTTTAGGTTTATTCATGATAAAACATAGCATGCGCATCATACACATATCATTCTTGCATCATTACAGGTGTTCTTGAGGAGGATTTCTCATTCTGGTTCCCGTTTCAGGCAGAATTGCTGAGTATCGTCCGCACCGTTACGCAACAAGGCAGAATCAATAGAAGATCATGGATCAAGTTCAAGCAGAACTAGCAGAGATGAGGACCAACATGGCCCAATTCATGAGTATGATGCAAGGGGTAGTGCAAGGGCAAGAGGAACTCCAAGCCTTGGCCCAGAGACAAGAAACTGTGATTCCCCCTGTCGGTCAGAATCCGCCAGAAGGAACCCCTGTCAATGACACTGCTATTACCAGCCCTGTCAACAACCATGCTACTGGTGACGAATTGCGTGGTATTAGAATCAATGGACAACCCATCATTACAGAGGCTGCTAATGCTCGAGCGACACGTGCTCCAGTTCACCACCCTTCTCATTTGGTTGACAAGCAAGAATATATGTTCACTATTCCCAGTGATGACGATGAATTTGGAAAGGCGGAAGAGAGAGATAGAAGGGTTGACGCCCTTGCTGAAAAGATTTGTGCCATGGAGTGCCAAAATTCTTTGGGTTTTGATGTTACTAACATGGGTTTAGTGGATGGTTTGAGGATCCCATACAAGTTCAAAGCGCCATCTTTCGACAAGTACAATGACACTTCTTGTCCTCGAACTCATGTGCAAGCTTACTACCGGAAGATATCCACTTATACTGATGATGAAAAAATGTGGATGTACTTTTTCCAAGACAGCTTGTCTGGAGCCTCTTTGGATTGGTACATGGATTTGAGAAAAGAATCTGTTAGAAGATGGAGAGAGTTAGGTGAAGCTTTTCTGAGGCAGTACAAGCATAACATGGACATGGCTCCGAGCAGAACCCAGTTGCAGAATTTGTTTCAAAAGACTGGTGAGAGTTTCAAGGAATATGCCCAAAGGTGGCGTGAACTAGCTGCGAGAGTACAACCTACGATGTTGGAGAGAGAATTGACAGATATGTTCATTGGAACCCTGCAAAGTGTATTCATGGATCGTATGGGAAGTTGCCCATTTGGTAGTTTTTCGGATGTTATGATTTGCGGAGAAAGAACTGAGAGTCTTATCAAAGCGGGAAAAATCCAAGACCCTGGTTCTTCAAGTTCTTCAAGTGCTAAGAAACCATTTTCAGGGGCACCCAGAAGGAGAGAGGGTGAGACAAATGCTATACATAATCAGAGAAATGGAAACAGAGGACAACAATACCGTCAAGTTGTTGCTGTGACTATTCCAGCCACCCAACCTCAACAACAACAAAGAGGACAACCACAACAACAACCGCAACGCCAATTCCAACCAAGACAAAGAATGCCAGAGCGTCATTTTGATCCGTTGCCAATGACTTATGCTGAATTACTCCCTGAACTGCTCAGGTTAAAGTTTATTGAACTTCGCACTATGGCTCCATTAACAAGGATTCCCACTGGTTATGATGCTAATGTCCGTTGTCATTTTCATTCTGGTGCGCCAGGACACCACATCGAGAATTGTCGGGCTTTTCACCATAAAGTTCAAGATTTGATTGATGTCAAGACGATTAACTTTGCTCCTACTCCGAATATGGTGAATAATCCTATACCTCAGCATAGAGGGCCCAAAGTAAATAGTGTGGAAGATGGGGAAAATTTGAACTTGATGGATCACGAGGATGTCTTTGCAACAGACAATGAAGAATGGTGACAGTGATTGTGATATGGATATTTGGGTGCGCCCGTGTGCTCCAGGGAAGAAGATCAACAACTGGACTGTTGAAGAAATAGTCCAAGTTACTCTTCAGACAGAGTAATTTTCTTCTGTTTTTCATTTTACATGAAAGCCCTACGCTCTGCCCAAGGCGTAGTGGTTCATTGTAGGGCCACATCATGTTTTAAATTTTCAATGATTATCATCAATAAAGGACGTTTTGCAATCAAATTTGTGTTCACTACCTTTCTATTTTTATTTCTTTCATTTTCAAAACAATAAAAATGGCAATGTTTTTTTTGTGTGACTTTCTTGAACTCTTTTCTAAAATAAAGCATGAAACATCATTCGTGCAGAATTGATCTTGCGGATTCCATTAAAAACAGTTATGTTATGGCTCAATATGACTTCGATAATCCCATTTACCAAGCCGAAGAGGAGAGTGAAGAAGATTGTGAACTCCCCAAAGAATTGGCCAGATTATTGAAACAAGAGGAAAGGGTCATTCAACCTCATCAGGAAGAGTTGGAAGTCATTAACCTTGGTACTGAGGACGCAAAGAAAGAGATCAAGATAGGGGCTGCTTTAGAGGAAAAGGTCAAGAGAGGGCTGATTGAAATGCTGCGAGAATATGTGGATGTATTCGCATGGTCGTATCAAGATATGCCTGGTTTGGATATAAATATTGTGGTGCACAGGCTACCTCTCAGAGAAGATTGTCCTTCGGTAAAGCAGAAGCTTCGCAGAACTAGTCCTGATATGGCTGTCAAGATCAAAGAGGAGGTTCAGAAACAGTTGGATGTAGGTTTTCTAGAAGTTACCAATTATCCCCCTTGGGTGGCCAACATCGTACCCGTGCCGAAGAAGGATGGTAAAGTTAGGATGTGTGTCGATTATCGAGATTTAAACAGAGCCAGTCCGAAAGATGACTTCCCATTACCTCACATTGATGTATTGGTCGATAACACTGCTCAGTCCTTGGTTTTCTCTTTCATGGATGGATTTTCTGGCTATAATCAGATCAAGATGGTGCCAGAAGACATGGAGAAGACGACATTCATTACACCTTGGGGCACATTCTGTTATAAGGTGATGCCGTTTGGGTTGAAGAACGCCGGTGCTACCTACCAAAGAGCTATGACGACTCTCTTTCATGACATGATGCACAAAGAAATTGAAGTGTACGTGGATGATATGATTGCGAAGTCTCAGACAGAAGAGGAGCACTTGGTAAACTTGCAAAAGTTGTTTGAAAGATTGAGAAAGTTCAAACTGAGGCTGAATCCAAACAAGTGTACATTCGGAGTGAGATCTGGAAAGCTGTTAGGTTTCATTGTCAGTGAGAAAGGGATTGAGGTTGATCCAGCGAAAGTAAAAGCTATTCAAGAAATGCCCGAACCAAGAACGGAAAAGCAGGTTCGTGGGTTTTTAGGGAGGCTGAACTACATTGCACGATTCATATCTCACCTAACAGCTACGTGCGAACCAATATTTAAATTGCTAAGAAAAGATCAAGCAATCAGGTGGAACAATGATTGTCAAAAAGCTTTTGATAAGATAAAAGAATATTTTGTAGAAACCTCTAATTCTTATACCTCCGATTCCTGGGAGGCCTCTGATAATGTACCTTTCAGTAACAGAGAATTCGATGGGGTGTGTATTGGGACAACATGACGAGTCTGGTCGAAAAGAGCATGCAATATACCACCTTAGCAAAAAGTTTACCGACTGTGAAACAAGATATTCGCTGCTCGAGAAAACTTGCTGCGCTTTGGCATGGGCTGCTCGCCGACTAAGACAGTATATGTTGAACCATACTACCTTGTTGATTTCTAAGATGGACCCAATAAAGTATATCTTTGAAAAGCCGGCTCTTACCGGACGAGTGGCTCGTTGGGAGATGATTTTGACAGAGTATGATATCCAGTACACGTCGCAAAAGGCCATCGAGGGTAGTATTCTCTGATTACCTTGCTGAGCAACCAATTGATGACTATCAGCCGATGATGTTTGAATTCCCCGATGAAGATATCGTGTACTTAAAGATGAAAGATTGTGAAGAGCCTCTTGTCGAGGAAGGACCGGATCCCGATGACAAGTGGACACTGATGTTTGATGGGGCGGTAAATGTGAATGGAAATGGTGTTGGGGAAGTACTCATTAATCCTAAAGGTGCACACATACCTTTTTCTGCTAGATTGACTTTTGAAGTAACCAACAACGAAGCTGAGTATGAGGCCTGTATCATGGGGATTGAGGAAGCCATCGATCTAAGGATCAAAACTATAGACATTTATGGAGATTCTGCTCTAGTGATTAACCAAGTCAATGGAGACTGGAATACTCATCATCCGCATTTGATTCCTTATAGAGATTACACCAGAAGGATCCTGACTTTCTTCAAGACAGTAAAGTTGTATCATGTACCCCGATATGAAAATCAAATGGCTGATGCCTTAGCCACATTATCTTCCATGATTAAAGTTCATTGGCCGAATCATGTGCCACACATTGTTGTGAATCGACTCGAGAGGCCTGCATATGTGTTTGCAGCCGAGTCTGTTATTGATGAGAAGCCGTGGTTTTATGATATTAAGAATTTCCTCAAAAGCCAAGAGTATCCTGAAGGAACGTCAAAGAATGACAAGAAGACACTGAGAAGGCTAGCTGGAAGTTTTTACTTGAACAAGGATGATGTGTTGTACAAGAGGAACTTTGACATGGTTCTGCTCAGATGCGTGGTTAGACACGAAGCAGACATGTTAATGCAAGAAGTACACGAGGGATCTTTCGGTACCCATGCTGGTGGTCATGCAATGGCCAAGAAGTTGTTAAGAGCCGGTTATTACTGGATAACCATGGAATCTGATTGTTTCAAATACGCTCGGAAGTGTCACAAATGTCAGGTCTATGCAGATAAAGTGCATGTACCACCAAACCCTCTGAATATTATGAATTCTCCTTGGCCATTCGCGATGTGGGGCATCGATATGATTGGAAGGATTGAACCTACTGCTTCTAATGAACATCGCTTCATCCTAGTCGCGATTGATTACTTTACCAAGTGGGTGGAAGCAGCTTCCTATGCCAATGTTACCAGGCAAGTGGTTGCTCGATTCATTAAGAAAGAAATTATCTGTCGTTATGGGGTTCCTGAGAGAATCATCACTGATAATGGTTCAAATCTCAATAACAAGATGATGAAAGAGCTTTGCATAGACTTTAAGATCGAACACCACAATTCTACTCCTTACAGACCAAAGATGAATGGTGCTGTAGAGGCGGCAAACAAGAACATTAAGAAGATTGTGCAAAAGATGGTTGTGACGTACAAGGATTAGCATGAGATGTTGCCTTTCGCTTTGCATGGGTATCGTACCTTAGTGCGTACGTCAACCGGGGCAACTCCGTTTTCACTTGTGTATGGCATGGAGGCAGTCTTACCAGTGGAAGTTGAAATCCCTTCTTTGAGGGTGATGATGGATGTAAAACTTGACGAGGCTGAGTGGGTTCAAGCCAGGTTTGATGAGTTAAATTTAATTGAGGAAAAGCGATTAGCAGTTGTGTGCCATGGACAACTATATCAGAGAAGGATGAAGAAGACCTTTGATCAGAAAGTGAGTCCTCGAAGCTATCAGATAGGTGACTTAGTTTTGAAGAGGATCCTTCCTCCCAGTACAGATAATAGGGGCAAGTGGACTCCGAATTATGAAGGTCCATATGTTGTTAAAAAGGTCTTTTCTGGTGGAGCCTTGATGCTTACAACTATGGATGGTGAAGATTTTCTGTCTCCTGTGAATTCAGATGTAGTCAAAAAATACTTCGCATAAACTGACCCGCTGGACAAGAAAAAAAGAAAGAGAGTCCCGGCAAAAAAGGGCATCCCGGTGAACCAAGAGAAAAGGAAAAGAAAAAGGTTCGGGCAAAAGTTAGGGATAAAGAATAAAAAAATAATATGTACACCCGGTAAGTCGAAAACCTGCAAAGGCGGCTTAGGCAAAAATGGGTATCCCGGTGGATTGAAAACCTGAAAAGGCGGTCCAGGCAAAAGAGGGATTAAAGCGAAGACTATAGTTTGAGTTACCTATACTTCATCGCGTTTCAGTGTCTACCATCTTGAAGGATATGATCGGTCCAATCACTCTTCTCAGAAAGCAAAGAATTTGGGGGAAAGTGAAGATCTATGAGTCATAACAGAATTGGAAAATAGTGGAATACCGTGTTCACATTGCCAATAGGATAGTTTATTTTCTCTTTTGGCGCAATTACCTCTTCCTAGGAATTGCTTCCTGATGTATTTGCCTTTATAGGCCATTTTCAATCAATAAAAGTCGTTATTCAGTCAAATTGCTCTCTTGTTTTTTATTCTACTGTTTTGTTTGCAAAAAACGTCTGAATTTTTGATAAACATTGCATCTAAAAACATGAAGGCTAGACAATGACGTGCGGAAAGATAAAACATCTGAAAATCATTTTGAATGCTGAGTACACTTGAGTATTTTGTCCATAAAATCCCCAGGGGCATGTATGTCTTGCCGTTTTGCAGGTTACTATCTTTGATTGATGGCTAAAGCAGATGAGCCAAAGTTTGTTCGAAGGAAGACCCCGTTGTTTCAACGCTGCCCAGTCGTGTAAGAAGTTGGGTCGTCTAAGTCGAGTTCAGAATTTGTCTCCCCAACATGGTCGAGAGGTTGGTGTTTTCCCAACAAGTGACTCCCCAGCTGAGTTGGTTTCTCTACCGTTCCGAGAATGTCAGATCAGTAAGTATCCTCAGCAGAATTGTTGTATGTCCCTACAGAGTTGGAAGATCGTATCAGAAATTGTGTGCTCAGTAAAGTGATCATTTGCTTTCCCAGCAGGAGTTTTCCTCCCTTTGCATCTTGCATGTAGTAATCATCATTTGCATTCGCATTCTCAAATCGCGTAGCATTTCCATTCAGTGTGGAGCATTACGCCATAGAAAACTCAAACATATGCATACATGTATTAAACCAGATTGAATCATATCTCCGGAAGAGACGAATCATTTTTCAACATCAGTGTAGCACATTTGCAGCAGTTGCTCTTGGCAACATTCAGAATCGATGATCCTAGTGAGATTTATTTTCTCACCAGTCCGGGAAAGGAAAGCTTGATTCTCTTCCGATTTAGTCACCAGTAAGTGTTTGCCTTATTTTGACATATGTAGATGTCATCCTTGCGATACCGATAAGTGTCGTGTTGATCCCCGTAAATGTCTGTGCTTTTCTTTGATGTCGGCAAACATCATCTTTCGATGTCGGTAAACGTCGAATTCCAATCATTGGCCATCAGTAAATGGCATGTCTCTCACGGCGTCTACAAAAAATCGTTCTGTCAACACCCGTGTGTGTCCTTTCCCTTTTTGGTGTCGGTAAACACCATTGATTCGATGTCAGTAAACATCAGCCGCTTGTTAACCATCGGTAAATGGTTTGGTCGTTTAAGATCCCCAGCAGATTCGCTATCCGTAAATATCGAGTGTTTCATTTTCGCCATCGGTAAATGGTTTCGTTTCATAAGTGTATTCTTTCTTCGACATCGGTAAATGTATGGTCTTGTTTCACTTATAAACATCATTGTTCGATGTCGGTAAACATCGAGTTCCTTCCCAGTCATCGGTAAATGTCTGGCCTTGTTTCACTTATAAACATCTTTGTTCGGTGTCGGTAAACATCATTGTTCGGTGTCGGTAAACATCATTGTTCGATGTCGGTAAACATCGAGTTCCTTCCCAGTCATCGGTAAATGTCTGGCCTTGTTTCACTTATAAACATATTTGTTCGATGTTGGTAAACATCGAGTTCCATCCCAGTCATCGGTAAATGTCTAGTCTTGTTTCACTTTTCCCTCCCCAGTGAAGCCGCCATCGGTAAATGGCCTCGCTTTCCTCGATCTCGGTAAATATCAAATCTGTTGTGAAGCCGCCATCGGTAAATGGCCTCGCTTTCCTTGATATCGGTAAATATCAAATTTGTTTTGAAGCCGCCATCGGTAAATGGCCTCGCTTTCTTTGATATCGGTAAATATCAATTTGCTTTTGAAGCCGCCATCGGTAAATGGCCTCGCTTTCTTTGATATCGGTAAATATCAAGCTTGTTTTGAAGCCGCCATCGGTAAATTGCCTCGCTTTCTTTGATATCAGTAAATATCAAATCTGTTTCGAAGCCGCCATCGGTAAATGGCCTCGCTTTCTTTGATATCGGTAAATATCAAATTTTGTTTTGAAGCTGCCATCGGTAAATGGCCTCGCTTTCCTTGATATCGGTAAATATCAAATTTTGTTTTGAAGCCGCCATCTGTAAATGGCCTCGCTTTCCTCGCTTCGTTAACTACAGAGTGCAAATTCTCCGGTTCTTTTGGTATTCAATCCCTGTTTACCTTGAAAGTCCGATAGCCGCTGCTTTCATCCGTTCAGGTTCACAGTTGATTGAATAGGGGCAGCTGTAGCACCTCAAATTTGCCCTCCTCATTCATGCATTCATTTTAGGTCATTTAAAATTTCATATTGCATTTCATCATGTCAATCAGAATTAGCTCCAAGAGTTTATCTTCCAAGAAGTTTGGATATCATCCAAGTCGCTTTGTGGGTTCTATCTGAATGATCAGTCAACGCAAAGGAGATTGTGCATCAACTAGAGGTTTTCTTTAAAGGATCAAGCTTAATGGGCTCAGTCCAGTTCAAAGTTCAACTGTGAAGTCAAAAGTCAACGGTGGTCAACTGAAGGTCAAATGGCTAGGGAATGACTTGAGATACTTCCAACATGTTCAAATGGGGTTTATTCATCATCCAAACGTTCATCTTGAAGGGGCAAAAGTCTGTTCCTGAGCTGTCATGCTCGCTAGGCGAGCATAATGGTTCGCCTAGCGAGTCCCAAGAAAGGCCACCAGAGTCACCTGCGCCCATAAGAACTTCCTGAGCTGTCATGCTTGCTAGGTGAGCAAATTCTTCGCTAGGCGAAGCCCACGCGTTTTAAAAATAAAAAAATATAACAGAAAGTCATGGGCTTGAGTTGCCCTCATTTTGAGCCCACAAAGCCACAAAAAATCAGAGTATAAATTCTAATTTCATTGGAACAAAACCCAATTCTAACTATTTCAGAGCAACCTCCAGAGACTGAAGAGAACGAATCTGCAGCAGCCTCCAAACAAATTCACTCGGACTCTGAGACTTTTCACTCTGACTCACGCACTTATCACTTCCATCGCATACAAACCCTAGCCGTTGCATTGCAAACCCAACCGTGCAATTCAATTTCATTCGATCTCTCCAATCAAGTTTGCCTTATTCCCATTACTTTACGTTCTCAATCTGAAATTCCTGAAGCATGAGGTATTATGGGTAATCCGGGAGAGTGGTTATAGTTAGGTTTTGCATGTGGGTTTAGATGTATATGAATGTGTAGAACAATGCCTTGAATGTTTAATCACTTCGCTTCTGAGATGGATACCATAGGGTTTGGGGTTCATGAAATCGGACTATTATCAAGGAAGAACCTTGAACCCGCAGGCATTCGCTAGCACCTCGCTAAGCGAACATGTAGCGAAGCTTCGCTAGCATCTCGCTAAGCGAAGCAGTAGCGATGATGACAGTAGCTTTTTTTTCTATTTGCTCTCTAATCTGTTTTGTGTTTTGTTGTGACATGTTTTCTATTGCATCCGTGCACTGTTTACCTGACACTGTTGTTGTTATGTTTCTTTTATGCAACTCTTGATTGCACCCCATCTTGTTATTATAACTTGTTTGTTGAGTTTTTGTGAGGGCTCATATGACTCCGGAAGAGATAGCTTACTTGGTATTCCACTTTATTTGTGGGATACCATTTGGGAGATTTATTCTGATTACTTTGCTGACTTGCTTTCTTTGATGGTGCCAGCTTGAGAGGTCTCTGGGTATCTTGTTTCTTTAGTTGTTGTTACTTCGGATCTTTATCCGTGTGGTAGATCTTTTGATCCCTTTTACATCTTTCCCGCATTTTACCGCTTTCTTAGCTGGAAGACCTCGATAGGAGGCAATGTTTTTGTGTGTTTACTTTTGTGCCCAAAGACCTCCAAGAAGAGGCACCAGTACTAAGGACCTCCATGAAGAGGCAATTGACGGATAAAAGGGATTAGTAGTCAATCCCCCATTATTCAGTATGTCGTTCGATATGCTCACATTACGTGTCGATACTTCAGAACAAAAGCCCAAGATCTTTTGTCCGGTCAGTCAATGGAGAGGGTTCCATCTTTCAGAATCCCCACGCTTTGTCATAAGCTCATCCTGTCCAGGGTTAAAAGCTATGAGGTCTTACCCTCATTACCCTTTTGATCTGCTTACCCTGACGTTCAATGTCAGTGGTTAAGAGCCCATTTGATTACCTTTCCATGGCTTGTTTGTCGAGGTTGATATGACCCCTCTTGACTAAAGCCCTACCCATGTATGTTTGAGCCCCCTTGTTGGTGTGTTTACTCTATGCTATATGTTTTTTTTTGTGGTGTGATCGTCTCCCCATAGGATTGCTAGGCTTCGTATAGTCTCTCGTCTGCATGTCAATTAAGGTAGCACGGTTCCTTCGTCTAGGACTTCCTTTTCGCATGAGCATTCCTAAAACACAAACAAACTCATTGATTTTTCTTCTCCTAAGAACACGTTAACTCCTTCTACTACAGGCGAGTAAGTCTCCAAAGGTCGAGCATCCGGTAGATTGCGTAGTAACGTCGTTCATCTAAAAAACACAAAACAAACAAAAATAGGTTAGCCGAGCTACGATGCCCTGATTCGCAATCCTTCATGAGATACGTATGCAGCAGGGTAGGGCCTGTGCGAGCAATAACTCTTTATTTTCCCTACTTTGATTTTCTCTCTTTCGCATCACATATAGGACTTTTTTACACACACTTTAGACATAATTAGCAAACATGGATCCTGTAGAGTACCACAAACGTGAAGGGGTGCGATAACCTTCCCTTCACGTAACCGGCCCCCTTACTCAGTTTTCTTTAGTTCGAGACTTTGTTTTATCCGTTCCCTTTCGGTTATGCAGTACTACCTTTCCCTTCTCTTGGGATAAAAGTACATAGCTGGCGACTCTACTCTTTTTTCTCCTCGCCGCCTCTTTTCGCGTTTGTACCTGGATTTGGGAAATCCTCGGGGAGCGACAATATGTAAGATTTCATTTTTCCTAGTTCAATTAGAGGAAGAGAACCGGTTTTAACAGTCTTGATTTTAGCATGAACCTTCTTTTGGAATTCAAAAGATTTGCATGAACTCTGAACAAACTCCTCTTGCGAAACCTTCAGGAAATCCAATACCCAACCCTGTGGAGCCTTCCATAAGCATCTTACAGCCTCAGACCATTCCTCTACAGAACTTGTGTCTTCTGACATTACACTGCCAGAAGATTTCACAACTGGTAATAAGGTAAATAGAACCTCCATGCATTTCTCAGCATGTGATATGTGGCTCGAAGTGTCCACAGAAACTTCATTTAGGCACTCATAGAGACCCTTCCAGCATGAAAGGCGCAACAAGCATTTTTTAGGTGTCATACTCTTTGTATGAATTCAATGAAGACAAGTGATAACCCACATCGCCAAATAGCTTCTCAAGCCTGGAGCTTGAATATACTTTCACAAGGTCTGTTAGATGATTTAGCAGACAACAGTGCAGATTTATTTTTAGTGTCTTAAACCGAGAAAAGTCGGACAGCTTGTCAAGAAAAGTTAGCAGTGAATCAAATTGGTTTGCATGAGCTATTGCAAACAGCACGCACTCCTCCCGCCTCAATATTTCTGGATCGAGTGGTGCATCTTGCCGCATAAACAGCAGAAGCACCAATCATCGAAGGACTATACGATGATACGGTAACATAATGCATCATAGAAAGTTCATCTAGGAAATTCACCATATTTCCCATCTGTTTATCAGAAGGAGTGGAGGCTTTGATGTATCGAACCAGAAAGACATAAGGAGTAGGAACTGTTAAATACCATTCCAGGTTTCCCAGGATTGTTTTCTCCATAACCAAAACCTGTTCTCTAACATAGGCATTGTCTGATATGCATACAAAATCTGTAACCTCTGGTGCCCATATCTCTTCATACTTAGATGCAATAAGCATTGAGCTTATGCCAACAAGCTGAAGTTCCTTTCTAGGAACAACCTTCATGGACAAGAATCGGTCAACTATGTTAAGAGTCAGATAGAAAGTTTCTGGCATGAGTTTAAATTTTCGATGAACTTCAATCAACCAATCAATAAGAATCTCTCTCATCTTAGCATTTATATACGGCTGTGAAACCATGTAATCATGTACAGGACAATCACCTTCACTGAGTTTGTAAAACTTGTAAATATCATCAATATACTCAGTTGCAGCCAATTCATTGTCTTTGTCAGTTGCATCAATGCTCATTACCAAATCATTTGGCACACTTCTACCAGTAGCCTTGCTTCTAGCTGAAAGCACAGAGCTAAATGTCCTGACATTTATCTTAGATCTGTCTCTTAACTTTCTCCCTTTAAGTGGCCTTTTGTCTTTCACTTCAGCTTCTTCATCAGAACTGATGACAATAACTTCATGTTCAGCAGGTTTCGGAGCTTGTTCCATCTTGTTCTTCTCTGCTGCTTGAGCAATAGCAGCTAATTGGTTTCTTGTGATGCGCTTAGGCTCATTAGCATGAGGATCTGCTGTCATGCTTGAACAAACATCTCAGATGTTGACAGGGGAGGCAAACTATGTCCTTCATACATCTTGGTAGCATATGAAGACATAGATCCATAACCATTGTCTGGCATCGAGTAAGAATCATATCCGTAACGGCTGTTAGAAGAGTGCATGCCCAGTCCAGTTCCAGTTGCACTTCCAGTCCTCTAACCATAAGCTAGTGCAGTAGCAGGAACAGAAGGTAACATAGATGGTGCTGAAAGAACAGAACTTCCTGCATACAAGGATTCGGAACCTATGAGAGGTTTTTGGTCAATGTCCTGTTTTCTCAATACATCCTCCCTTAGTATCGAGACTAACTGAATTAGAGCATCTCTCACACAATCAACTTTACCTACCATCTCAACAAGCTCGTCATTGTCATCTGCATATTTGGGCTTATTACTTCTTGAGGTTTGAATATCATCCTTAGCTCTCTTCCGAATTTTATTTATGATTGAACCACTTCTCCCTATAATACACCTTATCACTTTAGATAAAACTAAGAGTCGGATATGCCGGCGTATCATCTTCATCATTTATCTTTTCTTGCAGCAGTAGAACGACTTCCACAGCTATGGATTTTAGATCACTTGAAGATTCTGTTGCAGTTATAGTGATTAAGCAATCATCAAGACGAGCCTTGGAATCATCAACCTTAATACGAGCACCACTAGTTTGCCTCATACGTTTAATAGTGTTCCCTGTGTTTTAGGGGGCTTGCTGTCTTGCGAACCGACACTTTTCCAGCTAAGAGTTTGCAAGGATACCGACTCAGTGGTTTTCTTAAGATAACAATCATCACAACCATGATATGTCTTGTTGGAATGCTTGACAGTAACGGTTTTTTTCGCTACTGTTGCTGCTGTTGAAACTGGTTCATTGGTATTTGTGACAATGATTGTAGCCGCCGCCAGTTCTCATAATCCTACTCTAGTTGGTGCTTTGACCAGGCTTCAGAGGTGTGCATTCAATAGAAGCCGGGAGATCCAAATCATTGATGCTCAGGCTCTTACGACGGTATCAAACCAATGATCCACCAGAATTCCGAAAATGGCCAACGACTCATAACCGACCATGACATCCAACTGAACCTTCGTCCACAATCTTCAACACTCACGAACCGAAACCGAACAGAATTCTCCAATCTTCAAACTGCCCTTCAATAACCTCTCTTCACGCTTCGGTTTGGGAAGTGAGGTTCTTCATTTTGCTGCACGCAGAATCAATCTTCAGCTTCGACGCCAACGCTTTGTCATCTATTGTCGCGAAATCAACGGTATAGCAGGCGTGACAACTGGGACTGGTTTGGCTGTGCCTGAGAACCACTGCTGTTATTCTTTTTCTATGTTTGGAAATGAGGCAGGTCTTGGAATGCAGCTTGTGGAATTGGTGTTGTTTGTGACTACTCAACGGAAAAAGAACATAACATAAGATTGTGATGGCGATGAAGACACAAACACACACTATGTTTTTGTTTGAGATGAATTTGATTTGATTTTGAATTTTCAAAGTTTGAAAAAAATGGTTATGTTTTTACTAAAGATCACATTTTTGTACTTTCTTAGGTTTCTAATAGCAACATACTTGTTGGTCCTAAATGGTTATGCCAATGTCTTCCATCTAGAAGAGGATTCTACCAACTGTTCCAGAAGAGTTTCCTGTCTTTGTTATGCATCTAAATATCTCTTGAGTTTCCTTGGTCCTACAACAAGCACCGGTTTGTGATGAATTCCTCTCAACAAATCACGACGGAGAGCGAGAATCCTAGCCAACCCAATGTGGTGATCGGCGTGAATATGAGAAATCCAAATGCAACTTAAAGATCTCACAACATCATCAACACCAGACGCCGCGTTTTCACTTTAGAACTAGGATCAAGATCCTTAGCAGCTTGCTCTCTTTATGGCAGTTTCAGCCCTTCTGATTCATATTTCTCTGTGGCTGCTAATAGGATTACCCTCCTCAGCAATTTCAGTGCTTACATCACTTGTGGAGCCCTCTCACTGGCTTATATTGACAGAGAGTATTCCCTTGCTCCTTTGAATTCAGATACTTTGACTTTTACCTTTAAACCTTCTGACAAGCAAAAAGGTGCTTTTGCTTTCGTCAATGGCATTCAATTGATTCCGATTCCTGAATTGTTTGACTCTGCTGCATTGGTAGGGTATGTTGAAATAAAAGTAGAAGTCAAAAGCATGAGCTTGCAAACCATGTTTAGATTAAACGTTGGTGGGAAGTATGTGTCTCCAGCCCAAGATTCTGGCCTTTCTAGTATGTGGTACGACGACACGCCTTATCTGTATGGTGCATCCGCAGGTGTCACCAACAAAGCTACCAAGGATGTTCAAATCAACTACCAGACTATGCCACAATACATTGCTCCTGAAACTGTCTACTCAATGTCAAGATCAATGGGAAATGATAAGAACGCGAACATAGAATACAAACTCACGTGGATTTTCCAAGTTGATCCAAATTCCATGTACCTCGTGAGGTTGCATTTCTATGAATATTATTATTCCAAGGTGAA
The DNA here is from genome assembly GCF_024323335.1 of Lathyrus oleraceus. Lineage (NCBI taxonomy): Eukaryota > Viridiplantae > Streptophyta > Magnoliopsida > Fabales > Fabaceae > Lathyrus > Lathyrus oleraceus. The sequence continues at coordinate 269,414,701 of NC_066580.1, forward strand.
CGAGATTGTTTTCAATATACTTATCAACAACCAAACGGCAGAGCCTCAAGCTGATGTTATTGGGTGGACAGGAGGTAAAGGCGTGTCGACTTATAAGGACTATGTGATACATGTCCAAGACGGTGAAGTGGATGAAAAACTTTGGCTTGCACAAGACCAACACCTGAGACAAAGCCAGAGTTCTATGATGCCATACTCAATGGGGTGGAGATATTCAAGCTCAATGACATAGACTTGTCTGGCCCCAATCCTCAGCCTTCAGACATGCTCCTAGAAGACCAAGCGGAGGAAAGATGTTTCCAAACACACGAAGGATATAACAGGACAACCGTCATTGGTGGAGCTGCATGAGCTGCTGCAGGTTTTGCTTTTATGGCGGCAATCTGCATTACTGTCTTCAACAAGAAGAAGAGAGTTCTAGGGTCATCCACAAACACAAGTTGGCTTCCCATATACGAAAACTCACACATAAATGCCAGTAAATCCATGTCTGGGAAGAGCATTGCTAGTGCAAACCTCGCTGCCATGGCTCAAGGTCTGTGTCAATATTTTTCCTTACAAGAGATAAAGCAAGCAACCAAAAGTTTTGATGAGTCCCTGGTTATTGGGGTTTGGGTGAATTGAGATTGGTCCAAATTCCCACTTTGTAAATCTATAAGCTTATGACTTGTAATGATTATAACGTTTATGTGAATGAAAATAGATAACATCGTGGCATAACCAAACTCGTCCTCTTGTACCTTAAACCTTCCAATATTCACGTGATGAAGTTCTTTATTCATATGCCATGTACATGGATGATTATGATTGAATGAATGAACGGAGTAATCGAACTATGAATGAGTATGTGGAAACTTTTGAATATGAATGAAAAATTTCCAATGTAATGAAGAAATATGAATGAAAATTTTGAATATGAAATGTAGAATCTTGAATGTGAAATGGAGAATATAAATGTGAATGAAGAAATATGTATGGAATTTCTTTGAATTATGAATGAATGAGAAAATGAATATGCATGATGACCCAAAATAAAATATTTTGCACTTGACACATGATTTACTCGAAAGGGGGGTGAAAACTGGTAATAAGACAACTGACAGATGAATAATCACCTCGATGAAATTGGAACGGAAGATGAAACATGAGGTTCACTTGATTCTAACAAATGAAAGAGTTTTCAAATCTCGCATGGCTAAGGAGATTAATCATCTTATACCAAAAATCAAGAAACAAAACCCAAAAGACAAACATGGACTGGTCGTGGTAGCGAGTCCAACAACAAATGTTTTTTTTTGGATAGTATCATGACCAGATGGAATGGTCATGAAGAAAGAATGCAAACGAGTGATTGGTGGGGAAAAATTTTTAGGGCCAAAATCGGGGTATGACAGTTGCCCCTATTTAAACGTCCTCCACCAGAGGAAAATGAAACAACACTTTTCATCGGATCGCAGTGGGGGATGGTTAAATACCATGGAGACCCAGATTTTGAACCTGAAAAATGAAAATGCTATGATATGATATGCATGGGTGAAAGACTTTATTTCTGAATTTATCTGTTAGGGATACGGAGATGCTACTAGACAGACAAATCTGTGGGGAATGCTGATGGTCCACATGAAGACAGACAAATGGTAAAAACAAACCACTGGGGATAACAATCCTGCTGGAGAGTCAGACACACAACATGGGAGTACTCAAGGCGAAAATTGACAAATGACACTTGGAGTACAAGAGATTTCGACAGTAAGTTCACACATGACTTACTAATGACTTGAATATTTTTAGAAAATTTCCACAAAGTTCATACATGACTTGACGACACTGGAATAATCAAAGAGAAAGATTCTTCAAAAATAGGTTCAGACATGACCTGGTAATACTGGAATAAAAGCTCAACAGCAGGTTCATACATGACCTGACAATGCTGGGGAATATCAAGATGTTCTGACAGAAAGTTCAGACATGACATAACAACATCAGAAAAATCAAAGAGAGTGTATCAACAAGTTCATACATGACCTGATGACGACTTGAACATTCTTGACAAATTTGGAGATTTCTTACAAGAAAATCATCCGATCAAATATTCTGGAAATTACTGTCAATGAAAGAGTCAAAAGGACCACTTTCCAGGAAGTTCTAGATACACTTAGACTTCAAGGGTGCTGGTGACGACCAGACATAAAGATACCATTTACAAATGGATTTGACAGATGCTAGTGACAACCAGACTTTAAAAGGATACCAGTTACAACTAGATTTGACAGACGCTGGTGACAACTAGACTTTAAAATGATACCAGTTACAACTGGATTTGACAGATGCTGGTGACAACCAGACTTTAAAATGATACCAGTTACAACTGGATTTGACAGATGCTGGTGACAACCAGACTTTAAAATGATACCAGTTACAACTGGATTTGACAGATGCTGGTAACAACCAGACTTTAAAATGATACTAGTTACAACTGGATTTGACAAATACTGGTAACAACCAGACTTTAAAATGATACCAGTTACAACTGGATCTGACAGATGTGCGCCAGTTACAACTAGACTTAACAGACAATGCCAATGACAATTGGACTTACAAACAAGAATGGTGATAACCAGACTCATCATACCATTTACAAATGGATTTAATATAGTGTTAGTTACAACTCTGATTGGGGATACCAATTACAATTGGATTTAAGATAAGACGTCGGTGACAACCAAGCTTTAAAGAGATACCAGTTACAACTGGATTTTAGCATTTGAGTGCCAGTTACAACTGGACTTAGCAGATGATGCCAATAATAATTGGACTTGCAGATAATTCTGGTTACAACCAGATTTATCGTACCATTTACAAATGGATTTTATCAAAGTGCCAGTTACAATTGTGCTTGAGGTACCAAATATGATTGGATTTGAGACAAGATGCTGGTGACAACCAGACTTTTAAAAGATACCAGTTACAACTGGAATTTAACATTCGAACGCCAATTACAACTGGACTTAACAGATTATGCCAATAACAATTGGACTTGACAGAAAACGCTGGTGACAACCAGATTTAAAGAGATACCAGTTACAACTGGATCTGAATAGACGATGCCAATAGTAATTGGGCTTAAAACAAATGCTGGTTACAACCAAACTTTAAAGGATACCAGTTACAACTGGATTTGGTCAAAGACACTGGTGACAACCAGACTTAACAGACGATGCCAGTAACAACTGGTCTTAGAGGTCAAGGGATACAATCAACAACGAGACCTGAGATTATGTAAATGAGCGCGAAGCACTTCGGGCTATGCATGATTTGGCTTTTGCTTATATGCATGATGTATGAATGATCATGATATGCAAATGCTGACAATATACAGACTAAAAATTAGGGAAAATTTTATGGAGGTACTGAATCCTCAACACCAATAACTCAATCGAAGGAGTGAGTAAAAATGCATCAAAGGAGGATCCATCAAGCTGAAAAGTTACAACTGCCCCAGTAATCCTTTCAGAGAATAATAACTTTAAGCTCTCTGGAGATGTATGTTGATCATCCAAGGGAAGTCTTGCAACTTGAGACTTGCGGGGAAAGACAAAAGATTTCCTTTTAATATTTCCACATGTCAAAGCAAAATTGTGTTTCTCAATATGTTGAAAAATTCTTTTTGAGTTCAAAATTTCATTATTAACAAATAAATGACATTTTGCATAACAAAGAAAATCAGAGAAAAACAGCAAATGATAGAATTTGATAGGCAAACTTGTATTTATTCAAGAATGGTAGCACACAAATGGTGTAGCTCCATGGAATGTTACACATTTGAAAATGGCAATAGGGAAAGGTTTACATTGAATCGCAATGACTAACTATCCCTAGTAACAATGACTCCACAAAACCTCGCTTCTGAAGGGAGCAGTCAAGTTGATCTTCCACTTTTAGCTTTTCTGTGTTAATTAGTGACAAACTGATGCAGTCCATGCCTCTTGTCCCAAACTTTTTCCTGGATCGCCCTCTCGGGTTTTCAATCCACCGGGGCGCTCTTTTTTGCCTAAGTCGCCTTTTCAGGTTTTCAACTTAGCGAGCTATCATTTTTTTTATCCCTAGCTTTTGCCTGGACTGCCCTTTCGGGTTTTCAGTCCACCGGGATTTGTTAGGCATAGTATCTTTTGACTGCATCAAAGTTCACAGGGTGAATGAGCTCTTCGCCATCCATAGTTGTGAGAAATAGGGCACCTCCAGAGTATGCTGTTTTTACAACGTTTGGGCCTTCATATTTGGGAGTCCACTTCCCACGTGAATCTTTATGTATTGGCAAGATCTTCCTAAGCACGAGATCTCATTCCTTGAACTCTCGAGGACGAACCTTTTGTCAAACGCTTTCTTGATTCATTGCTGGTACAATTGTCCATGGCACAGAGCGGTCATACGCTTCTCATCAATGAGGTTAAGTTGATCATAGTTGTTCTGGATCCATTCCACTTCATCCAACTTGGCCTCCATCAATATCCTCGTGGAAGGTATCTCTACTTCGACTGGGAGAACTGCGTCCATCCCATACACTAAGGAGAATGGGGTTACCCCTGTTGAAGTGCGGACTGAGGTCCGATATCCATGCAAAGCAAAGGGTAGCATCTCGTGCCAATCCTTATAAGTTTTCACCATTTTTTGCAGAATTTTCTTGATATTTTTATTGGCGGCTTCAACAGCACCGTTCATCTTTGGACGGTATGGAGAAGAATTATGGTGGTCAATGTTGAAACTCTCACATAATTCTGTCATTGTCTTGTTGTTCAAGTTTGAATTGTTGTCTGTAATGATCTTGTTTGGGATTCCATAGCGGGAAACAATCTCCTTCTTGATAAAGCGAGCAACCATATGTCTCGTCACATTGGTGTAGGAAGCAGCCTCTACCCATTTAGTAAAGTAATCAATGGCAACCAGGATGAAGCGGTGACCATTGGAAGCTTTAGGCTCTATAGCACCAATCATGTCAATGGCCCACATTGAGAAAGGCCAAGGCGATGTTAAAACATTCAAAAGTGTTGGCGGTACATGCACTTTGTCCGCATAAATTTGACACTTATGACATTTTCTGGCATAGCTGAAACAATCGGACTCCATGGTCAACCAATAATAGTCAGCTCTCAAAATTTTCTTGGCCATGTCATGTCCATTAGCATGGGTTCCAAAGGATCCTTCATGAATCTCCTTGATTAACATGTCTGCTTCGTGTCTATCCACGCATCTGAGCATAACCATGTCATGGTTTCTCTTGCAAAGCACATCATTGCTCAAAAAGAATTTAGACGATAACCTCCTCAGAGTTTTCTTATCCAACAATGTAGCATCTTCTGGATACTCTTGACTTAAAAGATATCGCTTGATGTCATGAAACCATGGTTTACCATCAGTTTCTTCTTCAATCAATTTACAATAAGCAGGCTCATCTCTTTGCTCGATTCGAATAAGTGGAGCTTCATTATGGAATCTGACTTGGTACATTGATGCTAATGTTGCCAAAGCGTCAGCCACTTGATTTTCTACTCTTGGGATGTGATGGAAAGTGATATCATCAAAGTATTCTATCATCTTCACAACATGAGCACGATACGGGATTAGCTTCGTATCACGGGTCGCCCATTCTCCTTTGACTTGATAGATCACCAAAGCTGAATCTCCATACACCTCAAGGATCTTGATTCGGAGATCAATTGCGGCTTCAAGACCAAGGATACAAGCTTCATACTCTGCGACATTATTCGTACAATCAAAGCACAACCTTGCTGTGAAAGGGGTAAAGCCACCATTTGGATTCATCAAAACAGCTCCCACACCATGACCAATGTAATTGGAGGAACCATCGAACGCGAGCTTCCATCGAGATCCTAGTTCTGGTCCTTCATTTGGGCCTGGGATCTCACAATCCTTTATCACCATTATATCCTCATCGGGGAAATCAAACTTCAAAGCCTGATAGTCTTCAACTGGTTGGTGAGCAAGATACTCTGCTAAAACACTTCCCTTGATTGCTTTCTGGGTTACGTACTGGATGTCGTACTCTGACAAGAGCATCTGCCAACGGGCAAGTCTTCCAGTCAAGGAAGGTTTCTCAAAGATGTACTTTATTGGATTCATTTTCGAGATCAACAAAGTAGTATGGCAAATCATGTACTGCCTCAAACGACGAGCGGCCCATGCCAGCGCGCAACAAGTTTTATCCAAAAGCGAATATCGACTTTCACAATCGGTAAATTTTTTACTCAGATAGTAAATAACATGTTCTTTCCGACCAGTTTCGTCATGTTGTCCCAACACGCATCCCATTGATCCTTCAAGCACAGTCATATACATGATTAATGGCTTTCCTTGGACATGTGGAACCAAAATAGGAGGCTCTTGCAAGTATTAACGAATCTTCTCAAAAGCACTTTGACAATCAGAATTCCATTCAACAACTTGATCTTTTCGAAGCAATTTGAAGATAGACTCACACGTGGACGTCATATGTGAGATAAACCTTGAGATGTAATTCAAACGTCCAAGGAAACCTCTAACCTCTCGCTCGGTGCGTGGAGCAGGCATTTCTTGTATAGCTCGGACCTTGTCAGGGTCCACCTCAATTCCTCGTTGACTAACGATGAAACCAAGCAACTTCCCTGAACGAACACCGAATGTGCATTTTGTAGGGTTTAACCGTAATCTAAACTTTCTGAGGCGTTCAAACAGCTTCTTTAGATGGTTCATATGATCTTCTTCATTTTGAGACTTAGCGATCATGTCGTCAACATAAACCTCTATCTCCTTGTGCATCATATCATGGAAAAGAGTGACCATAGCTCTTTGGTAAGTTGCCCCGACATTTTTGAGACTGAAAGGTATTACCTTGTAGCAAAACGTGCCCCAAGGGGTGATAAAAGTGGTCTTCTCCATGTCATCTAGAGCCATCTTGATTTGATTGTATCCCGAAAAACCATCCATAAAGGAGAATACAACAAAACTTGCAGTGTTGTCTACCAGAGTATTAATGTGCGGTAGAGGGAAATCGTCCTTTGGACTAGCTTTGTTCAAATCCCTATAGTCAACACACATCCTCACCTTACCATCCTTTTTAGGCACAGGTACAATATTAGCTACCCATTGTGGGTACTTCGCCACTGCAAGAAAACCAGCGTCAAATTGTCGCTTGACTTCTTCCCGAATCTTCAAAGCCATATCTGGTCTTGTTCTTCGGAGTTTCTGTTTTACTGGCGGGCAATCTGGCTGAAGCGGAAACTTGTGCTCTACAATGTCGGTGTCCAAACCTGGCATATCCTGGTATGACCATGCAAATACATCCACATATTCTTGTAGCAGCTTAACCAATCTCTCTTTGATACTTGCTTCAAGCGTGGTGCCGACTTTAACTTCTTTCTTCTCTTCCTCTGTGCCAAGGTTGATTGTTCCCACCGGTTCTTCATGTGGCTGAAGGGCTTTGGACTCGTGCTCGAGCAGTCTTGCCAATTCGTCGGGGATGTAACATTCTTCCTCACCCTCTTCTTCCGCTTGGTAGATAGGGGAGTCGAAGTTATGAGAGGTAGTAAAGTCATTGGATTCAATGGGGTTATCATTTATTCTGCATGTTTGAATGATTGACTTCTTTTAGAAAAGTAAAAATAAAAGATGCATAAATGATTTTTTTTTTTGAAAAGATTGCCATTTTCTTAAGAGAAAGCCAAGTAAATGAATAATAAGAATTTAACAAAATGTCTTTCATTCATTGATAATGATTATTTGAAAATGAAAAGGGGCCCTACAACATGATCCATTAGCCTTGGGCAGAGCTAAGGATTTGAAAGGAAAAATACAACAATTATTACTTTGACAAAGGAAAAAATTCGGGGATCTCAACCTCCTTCCAGTTGTTCAAAGCCGTCTCACACCGATAAACCAAACATGGCTCATCTTCATTTTCGGTGCTATCTCCAATTTCATTGACTTGATCTCCATGGATGAATCCTGTGCTAAGGAATACTTCCTGGATGCTTCGGGTGTTGTCCTTTGCAGGGACTCGGGCTCCTCTCGTAGCGGAAGGCACATATCCCAGACCAAAGTGATCATGCTTCTCACGAATATCAATAAGTTGACGCCAACCTTCAGGGTTTCCTCCTTCAATGCTAGACTTCGCGCTTTTCAGAGAAGCGAAAGATGAACAAGCTTTCCCAACAGGGTCCTTCATCTCCACAAAAGTGGCATTGGCTATCTCAAGAGCTTGGAAAGAAGTTTCCAAAGCGTCCTCACCAGCCTCGATGTATCTGAAGGATGAAAGGTGAGTGACCACAAAGTCCTCCTCCCTAGAGATAATAATCAGTTGACTGTCCACCACAAACTTCATTTTTTGGTGTAAAGTGGAGGTGACTGCCCCTGCAACATGAATCCAAGGACGTCCTAGCAAGCAGCTATATGCTGGATTAATATCCATGACTTGGAAATTAATTGGGAATACGTGAGGGCCAATTAATATGGGCAATTCAACCTCTCCAATCACGGTTCTCCTGGAACCATCAAAAGCTTTCACTATCAAGGCACTGGGTTTCATAGCTGGTCCTTGATAAGATAACTTAGTGAGTGTTCTCTTTGGCATAACATTCAGAGAAGATCCAGTGTCGACCAAGACTCTTGCCAAAGCATCATCTTTGCATTTTACTATGGAGAGCACGATTATGATTTTGTCCATCCTTAGGTAATTCCTCTCCACTAAAGCTTAAAGTATTGCAAGCTGTGATATTTTCAACTACCCCATCAAATTGGTCTACTGTTATGCTTTGCGTGACATGAGCTTGGGCAAGCACCTTCAACAAAGCCTCCCTATGGGCTTGAGAGCTCAACAACAGAGACAGAATAGAGATCTTAGATGGTGTTTGATGCAACTGGTCCATAACCTTGTAGTCACTTCTCTTGATTAACTTCAAGAATTCAACAGCATCCTCGATTGGACCACTTCGGGTTCTTTAGTAGGAGCTGCAACTGTTGATTCCTTGGCCGGCCCTTGAGGAGTCACATTGAACTCAGGCGTATAGATTCGACCGCTACGGGTCATTCTGGTCATCCCTGCAATATTGGTGATGTCTTCACTTACAGCTTCTGTCACTTCAGTGTCTGAACTCCCTTCAACTACCTTGTCCACAGCGGTAAACTCATATTTCCAAGGCACAACCTTGGTGCTCTCGTATGGAAAAGGTGTGGGCATACATATTTCAACAGGCGATGACTTACTATTCGCCGGAACCACTCCACCACTGTAATATGGGATTTCAATTGGTTTAGGTTGATTGAAGCAAGGTTCAATTACCAACACGTCTTCGCTTTTTGCAACGCTGGAGATTTGAAGCACTCCCTTATCCATCAAGTTTTGGATATTATCTCATACCATCTGACACCCTCTTGGATGTGTGGCACACTCTTCACAGTTGTCATGATTAACATTGATCAGGCCAACTTCCACCAATCGGGCACGGAATGCTGCCAAAGGAGTCTTAACATCATCCACCTTATCAACCGTAACACCGACAAAGGCGTCTTCGATGGCATTTACCGCAGGATTTCCATGGGGAGGAAGAGGATTGTTCTTCACATTTGGTCCCATGTCCTTAAAATACAGGATCTTGCTTTCAATTAGTTCACGAACCCTATGCTTCAGAGCGTGACAACCCTCTAGGTCATGCCCGGGGGCACCTTCATGAAAAGGACAATGTGCATTAGGGTTGTACCATGGAGGAAGACGATCAGGTGGAGGTCCCATAGGTCTGGGAACCACCAAACCCTTTTGCAACAAGGAGGGATAAAGCTCAGTGTACGACATTGGGATTGGATTGAAGGTCACCCTATCCCCTTGCCTCCTATTCTGGTTTTGAGCATTTTGCCTTGGCGCTTGAGCTCTCGGCTGTTGATAAATAGGAGTTGCTGGTTCTTGTTGATAAGTTGGAGGAGCCGCAACACGTTGTTGAACTGGAGCTGGTCGATAAACTGGAGGCGCTTGATAAGCCTGAGCAGGCTGTTGATTGAATGCAGGCGTCACAACAGCCACGTACGGTTGTGGAGCATACTGGACGGGATACATGGGCTGCTGATAGGGAAAGGGTTGTTGACCATACTGCTGTGGTGAATATTGTTGTGGTCTCCTTCTTGGAGGAGCTCTTCCTTGACCAACGGTCACCGCATTTGTTTCCCCTTCCTTCTTTCTGGGAAACCCTCCAGAGAACTTCTTTTGATTGGCATTTGAAGTTTCAGCTACAGCCGCCAGTTTGCCATTCCTTACACCATATTCAACGCGAGCTCCTATAGCAACAAGCTCGGAGAATCCCAAGGAAGCACTTCCAACCATCTTCTCGTAGAATTGGGGTTGGACAGTGTCGATAAACAGTTCAGCCAATTCCTTTTCAGCCAGAGGTGGTTCAACTTGAGAAGCCAACTCCCTCCATCTCTGAGCATATTCCTTGAAGGACTCGTTGTCATGCTGGAACATGCTTTGCAACTGTCTTCTGTCAGGCGCCATGTCCATATTATATTTGTAATGTTTTTTGAACGCGTCTGACAGGTCTTGGAAACACCTGATCCTATTCTGATCCAGACTCAAATACCACTTGGAAGGAGCCCCACTCAAGCTATCTTGAAAGCAATGGATCATCAACTTGTCGTCCTCCACGTGTGCAACCATTTTTCGGTAATACATGATAAGATAGCTCTTTGGACAAGTATGCCCCTTGTATTTGTCGAAGTCTGGAGTTTTGAATTTGGCCGGAATCACCAACCCGGAGACAAGACACATCTCTTTGGCGGCAGATCCAAAGACATGGTCCCCTTCCAAATCTCGGAACTTCTTCTCAAGGAGCTGCATGTTCTCCTTTACTTCTATGAAATCCTCAAACCTTACTTCGTCACCAGCAACGGTTAAGTCGACAATCTGATATATGTGATTTTGATCTTCATAGTGAGGAATATGCCTAGCATAGGCAGCTGGTGGAACCACAGTATGGATGACTGGACGTGCGTCGGTGTAAACCTGTAATGGCACGACTTGTTGGATAGATTGCCCCATGTCGTGCACTACCTCCGCTCAGGGGACGAAGTCATAAGGTAGCCCATATGGAGGAAGGGTTGAGGGTAATGTCCTCTGAGGTTGGACTTCCACTGCTGGGCCCGTGGTCTCTGAAATCACGATCGCTTGCGGAACCTCAAACCTGAAGGTTAACGCTTGTAGCATTTCTCGCATCTGGGACATGTCTCCCTTGATTTCGTCCAATTCAGCTCTAATTCGGGAACTCTCTTGCTCTTGTTCAGCCATTCTCTGTCTTGCTCGGGCGTGAGTATTGTATTGGTGTTGAAAATTTAGCGTGAAACTGGAGGAAGAAAGGGCGGAGTAAGACTCTATTTGGAAAATGCATGATACATGTATGGATGCATCTTGTTTGCAAAACTCTTGGTTAGTTCCAGTCATTCATTTCAAAAATTCCACAACACTTGTTTGCAAATATAATAAGGAAATGAAACACAATAAAAATGAATCTCAAAAGCGAATTTTCATTAATCTCATAGCAAAGTTCAAATACAAATAACGTGCTTATGGCTTATGGGCTTTCCGAACCGTAGCAAGGTCGGTAGTCAGCCCTTCTAGCATTGCCTTACAAAACTTAATGAAATTAAAGACTTGATGCTGGGTGTTCTCTGGACAGATGCACCAATCAGCTTCTTGCAGTTTCTCAGGTAGCTCTCGCATGACAGAATTCGCAAATCCGGACAGCCTCAGAAATTTACCCTTCCACTCAGTGTAAAGCCCTTGGAGGTCTTGAATGATGCGCAAGTCTTTAGCCTTGGTCACCTCTATGTCCCTGTAGAGGTTTCTCCAATATCTGCATTCACCTAGCAATATCATATAGGCAGCATCCTGATCCCCACCTTCAAGTGCCTGGATTCTAGCATCGGCTCGTTCCAAATGATATTTCAGCCGTGTGCAAACTCTTTCTGACTCTTCAGTCCTCAGCTTCTCGCGTTCCAGAGTATCCTTGTATTTCTGAATGGTATTCTCTAGTTCACGAGTACGAATCTCAGAAATCAGTCGCGCTTCCCTTTTTATTTCAAGGGTCAATTCCAGAGTCTTGTTGAGTTTTTGAATTCGGAGTAAAGCATTATCCAACTACTCCTCCTTTGACTTGAACACAGATTTAGTGTTGTAGAGCGCTTATCCGAATTTTTCCCTCCTTGCTTCAGACTCCCTAGCTCTTTTGTTGGAGATTTCAAGCTCTTTGTCTTTCTTTTATTGACCGTCTTTCAAGTTCCCATTCTCTATCGAGACTCAGCCGAGCTTAACTCTCAAGTCAGCATTCTCCAACTCCAACTCCTTGATACGGGTATTGAGCTTCTCTACATCTTCAGGTAATATGGGTTCTGGCTCAGGAACCGAAGGATAGATAGAAGGATCAAATGGAAAAGGGAGTTTAACCATCTGAACCCTCTCTCTAACCCAACAAGTATAAGGCTCTTGAGCGATGACATTTCTCTTACCCAACTCCTTACCCTTTTTGATAACTGCTTGCCAAGACCTCTTGGTCTTTTTCACCATAGGATGATCTGCTTCAGCACTGTGTAAGATGAAAGGCTCTAAAGCTTCAGCTTTTGGAGGGCCATTCATAGGGTAACCATGTTGCCTCAGAGATAACACGGGGTTATAGTTGATGCAACCCTTGGTTCCTATCAAAGGTACATTGGGGAAGTCTCCAATGCTGACAATAACATCCTCGGTTTCCCAATCCCTGATATACCACTTAACATGATTGGAGGTGAGGGAAGCTAACTTCTAGGAAGGCTTGAGTTCCTCTAAGACAAAAGGGCCTTATTCGGGAATATGGGATCTAAACTAGACATGCAACAATTGTGCAGAACATAAGATGGTTCCTCCCTTCTTCTCATGACGATCGTGGAGAGCATAGTGGAGGTCTGCCAGGAGGAACGGTACAGGGTTACCAGAGAGGAAGATTCTCACTGCCAGGTGGTCCACAAAATGGTCAATATTTGGGAAGAGAACTATCCCATATACCAACACGACTAACACAACATAGAAGGCTTCCCAATTCCCTTCTTTTTTCATCTTCTTAGCTTGATCTTCCAAGAACTTCCTAGAAAAACCATTGAAAGCTCCCTTCACATCCCAATTATCTACTACTTCAGAAACTTTCAGACCCAAAGCTAAAGCTATCCTCTTGGGAGGAATATCTTCATCGAACTTAGGAAATGGATTATGATCCCTCAGATTCCGGCCTACAATCCTCTCAACTTCTTCCAAGGTAGGAGCCAATTGGAAGTCAGAAAACGTGAAACAACGTAGAGGTGGATCATAGAACTGAGCAATAGTCACTGCGGTCATCATGTTCATCTTCTCATTTAGGATGTCCAGAATTCTTCCATAGTCTTGTACAAAGCTATTGAGTTTGATTGGTGTTACTTTGGCACTCAACTTTTGTAGGCTGGCAAGGTCCACGTTCTTGTATTTGAACTGAAAAGTGCTTCTTCTCTCAGGATTCATTTTGCTAACAAGTATTGGATTCCTGAAACAATGCGAAACAAACTAAGAGTTTTACTTTTTTTGCGTATGCAATGAATGGATGGATACAATGTTTTTTTTTGGGTACAGGTTCAAAGGTCCGAGGTATGGATAAATTTGATTGCTTTCCAAAACGGGGTTCTCACCGGGTATGATTTAGGGCTTTGTTACAAAGGATCCCCAGAGTCATTGATCCACAAGAATGTTTGACGCTTACGAAAAATACTTTCCGGTCGTCAACTCCATCAAGGGAATCTATTCTGGGTGAGGTTCTCGTACCGACTCTTACGAAGTATTCACCTCGGGAGTCTGCACTACGCAACCATCGACTTGGTTCTAGACGGGGTACTCAGAGTCATGGATTCAAAAGACTGTTTGACGCTTACAAAAAATACTTTCCGATCGTCAACTCCATCTAGAGAATCTATTCTGGGCGAGGTTCTCGTATCGATTCTTACGAATTATTCACCTCGGGAATCCATACTACGCAACCATCATTTCTAGTTGGCCAAAGGTTTAATGTTCTAAAAGGTTCTTAGAGTCATGGACCCCTTTGAAACATCGAAGCTTACGAGGTATACACCTCGGGCGACAATATTTACAAAAGGATCAACTCTAAGTGAGGTTCTCGTACCGACTCTTACAAAGTATTCACCTCGGGAGTCTGTACTACTCAACCATCATCCTATCTTATGTCTTTTCACTCTAGACTTGGGTGTAGAGTCTTTCCCACATGGTTTGCAATCAAATATCCAAGTACCCAACACATTGGAACCAATATACAACAAATATATCAATATAAGAATAAAGATAATAAAAGCGATAAATAAAGAAAAGCCACACAATTAAACAACCAAAGGCACACAAACGTCCTAACTAGGCTTGACTCACTTAGGGAAAGACCGTCCCCAGTAGAGTCGCCATCTATCGTACCTCGGGAAATAGGAATACGAACTAGCGAAGCGCAATCGCACGCTCGCAATGATGGACTGAACAGAGTCGTCACCGAACTTTATTTATTCCTAAAAAGGAAAGGGAAAATATCAATAAAACCCAAGACGAAACGACAATGATTATGGTCGTCGCAACCAAATTAGGGTTCGGGAGTCGATTACGCAAGGGGAAGGTATTAGCACCCCTCACGTCCGTTGTACTCAATGGGAACCATTAGGTTAGTTGTGTGCATTAGTGTTAGTTGAAATGTTAGGCTTTTCAATTTATTAGGTGGGAAAGAAAGAATAGAAAAGAGGAGAATGTTTTTGGAGTTTTTGACGAAGGACTAAACCTAAGTTTTTTATTAGTGGGCCTGACAAGATTTACAAATCTTGCTCCTACGTATCTCAACAGAGAAATCAAGGCTTACGTAGTTCTGGGTAGAAAAATGTTTGTTTGTTGGTCGATTTTAGCGAAAGCTACTTTGTGTCAAATCGACGAAAACATTGTTGGACTACCCAAAACAGGTGGAGAAACATTGCCTTGCATTGTTTTGAAACAAAGTACCTTTCGTTTGAGAAAAGGTTTGAAGTGTCAATCGCACGATGGCGAGAAAAGGTTTAAGAGTCAATCGCACGACGGCGAGAAAATAAATTGATTGGTTTGATGTGTTTTGAGTAATGGCGAGAACTTGGATGGGCGAGACATCCATCTCGAATCCTAGTCTCAGGAGTGCGTGGTATCCACTACATTCCATTTCCATCTTATTTGCAAAAAGTGTTTAATAAGGATTAAGTGTTTTGAATTTGATTGAGAAATGGTTTGAAGAAACCGCATTGACAATTTTAAATGATGGTGAGAGCTAAGATAGGCGAGACATCCACCTCGAATCTTAATCTCAGGAGTGCGTGGTATCCACCACATTCCATTTCCATCTTTATTGAAAAGTGTTTAGATAGGAATTAAGTATTTTGAGTTTTGTTGTGAAAATGACTTGACTTTGGATCAATCATTGATGAACGTTTAAGAGAAATTTTTGAATGAATGTTTGAGAGAAAACAAAATAGATAAATTTGGATGCTGGCGAGAGCTAAGGTAGGCGAGACATCCATCTCGAATCCTAGCCTCAGGAGTGGGTGGTATCCACCACGTTCCATTTCCATCTTTATTGAAAAGGTCTTAAATATGAATTAATATTTTTTGAGTTTTTATTATGAAAAATGGCTTGACGTTGGATCAAGCATTTGATGAAGGTTTGAAAGAAATGGAATAGAATGGGAGGAAGAAATGGATTGATTTGTTTATTGAGAAAATACTCGACGTTGGATCGAGTTTTTATTTTTGATCTTTTGGAAATTGTTGATTTTATTCTGGTGTTAGTAGCTAACTAAACAGTCAAGCAAACAAAGAAATAAAAAGCGATAAAATTATTACATGCCATGGGAGTGGGGGTACATTTTGTTAAATCGGGATTCAAAGTAATGGAATAATTAAATCGGACCAATCAATGAATAAACAATGCATGAGTGTAGGTGAAAGGGAACTGTCTCATTATAAGAAGGCCCAAGAGTAAGCCATGTGAAGAAAATAAATAACACAACAAGTTATATTTAAAAAACACTCAAAAATTAAATTGAAAGAAACAACATCCGGATGTGCACGAATAAAAATCGGGATGCGAGGATGCGAATCAAAGTCGCATAACGCAATGACGTGCAAGGCAGATGGAAATTGAAAAGCAGACAAGAAATCTAGATAATGTGCTCAAAGCCGGTTTACACATATTGACCATAAATGAAATTTCATATGTGATTAATCAAAACGCGGCGAAATCCTATTGTTATCTCGATAAAACAATCATGGATAAACAACATGAGAGTTGTTGAATCCATAGATTACAAAAAATCGATGTCTAATTCATGAAAATAAATCAGGGGCAAACATAAAAATCAACAAGCGTCGGAAGAAATGAGAATAAAATAAAAAGAGATTAAAAATGAATAAAAAGATAATAACATATAAAAAAAATGAAATAGTAAAACTAAATAATGAACTGATTAGAAAACATAATAAAAAACAGAAAGGGAATCACAAGGTGTCGAACTCATGGCCTAACGTTTCCCATGAAAACCCCTCTCCATCGAGCCAAACAATCATTCATGCTCATGAATGGATTCAAGCGCTATATACAGTGAAAACTGGGAACGAAAAAACAAAAACAAAAAAAATGGAAAGGAATTGTACTGTTCATCCTCTTCCTTTAGACAAAAAATTAACGTATGTGATAATAACAACTCAAAGCTCAACGATAACGAAAATGAAACCAACCATAATTAGTCCAAACATTGACAAAAAACCGAACCCAGTCACCGAATAAGTGGACATTCCAACCAAACTTGGTAAAGAAAAAAACGCAGCAAAACTTAAAAACCGCACAGTTGACTCGACATCAAAACAAATCTTACGTGATTGTCGCTGATTACTGATGAGTCTCGATGTATGAATCACACTTGTAGTCGACCGGCGCGAGGAAACGGTGAGGCTTGTTTGTACAGCTGAAGCGTGGAGTATGAAGGGTTGTTTTTTGTCGTTTCGCCGTCAAAGGATTCTTAGGGGTTTTTTCTTCTTGAACAGTAGCCGCCCCTCTCCAAAATTAGGGTTTTTTTGCTTTTATATTCACCTGCTAGGGTTTGGAATTGGTCACTGAGATCAAAAGAGTATTGGAATTGGAAGTGCTTTCTTGTGCTGCTCTGTTGTCTACCCCATTTTGGTGCTTGCTCTGAAAAAGGTAACTTGTACCTTGTACCTTCTCCTGGAAATATTTTGATTCCCTTTTGTTGCTTGTGGATTTTTACCGCCGGTAAAAGACTATTCACTATTACAAATTCACTTGAATATAATATGTGTTGTTTGATGCTTGTAGGAAGGAAGTGGGGAAGTATGATGAGCTTGGTTTACCCAAAAATGATGAGGATAACTTACTAGTCCCTGAACAGAAAAAGGGAGATCAGGCTATGAATTATCGTAACTTGAGGTTGGTGATTGAGGAGGTTCAAAACCAGAGATGCTTTCAATGTCTTCAGGAACAATCCTTCAATATTGTAAAGTCTTTGTCCGATCTCTGCAAAGGAGTTCTTGATTTCCAATTGTCCCAAGATCTCTCCACAGAAACATGTTTACCACCATAACTCCAAATAATCAAAGTGGGAATAGTGTGTTGAGTATAAATATCTTCATAACCAGAAGTAGTTTGTGTCCGTGAATGAGGGTGATGCATCTCTTGCAGTAGAAAATCCCCCGCCATATGATTCTCACTTTCATCAATGGTTTGTGTGTTGGTGTAAGCCCTAGAGGCCAATACTTTTGGTACTTGTATTGAATTATTTATTAATAATAAAAGGCTTTTTCTTTATTACGTTTGTTTAATAAAGTCCCTAGAATAGCTAGTCCGTTTAATGTATCAAGTGTGACTTGATCATGAGATCACATTAAATATAAGGACACTATTCTTAAAGTATCAGTAGTCGAGCTTTATTGTGAAGTGGGATAACATTAAAGCATTAAGACTATTATGTATATAGACTGATGATCACATCTCATGGATCATGGATAAGGAGTTATCAAGTCTTAAACATAGGTATGAATATTAAGAGTAATATTTAAACCGGATTGACCCGCTATGAGAATACTATATAGAAAGTTATGCAAAGTGTCATAAGTTATTCTCATGGTGATAATGGTGTATACCACTCTTCGACCTGAAACCACTATGGACCCTAGATGTAGAGTCGAGTGCTTTATTGCTGATCAAACATTGTCCGTAACTGGATAACCATAAAGACAGTTGATGGGTACTCCACAAAGCATGCTGAGGGACATGAGTGACCTAATGGAATTTGCCCATCCTGCATAACAGGATAAATGTCTATGGGTCCAATATTGAACTGGACAAGGATGACACGGCCTATGCCTTGTGTTCAATATAGACATAAAGGCAAAAGGGTAATTATACACATAAGTATTATCACAAAAGGATTTGTCAGATCACATGACATTTTCGTGTCTTGGGTAGCAGTGATGTGTTGCTAGATACCGCTCACTATTTATTATGTTAAATGCGTGATTTAATATAATTGCCAACGTCGCGAAAACCTACAGGGTCACACACAAAGGACGGATTGATGAGAGATAGAGTAACTAAGGAACATCGTAAGGTACGGTGCCCTTAAGTGAATTATAGAACATCGTAAGATACGGTGAACTTAAGTAGAATACGAAATATGGTAAGGTACCATGGGCTTAAGTGATTTTGTGCATATTATAAGATATGGGCCAAAATACACTTAAGTGGGCCTTTTAGCTTGAAGTCCACACAAGTGGTTCTATAAATATAACCCTTGTGCAGAAGCATTCATTGCGGTTGCATTATTTTCATTTTCTCTCTCTCTCTCTCTCACTCAAAGCCTTTCGAACCAGCTAGCACTGAGATTGAAGGAATCCGTTCGTGTGGACTGAGTAGAGACGTTGTCATCGTTCAACGTTCGTGATCGCTCCTTAGATGTGCATCAAGGGTTTTGATCGTCACAAGAGATCTGCACCAAAGGTTTCAATCGTCACAAGAGGTAAATATTTTATCACTTATCATGACCATTCGTAACGATCTCTAAAGAAGAAAATTTTAATTTCCGTTGCGTTTTGGACCGCAATTCTCCTTCATTGTGAACCCTCAACATAAGAGTTGTCTGCTATGTGCATTATCCAATCATACATGCGTTCTATCGATGAAAAGAGATGGGAAACAACAATTTCTGCCATAACATTCCAACTTTTATCTGCTAGAAGAGACACAAGTGTGACTGGTAGATCATTCAGTACTGTTCGTTGGTCAACATTTATAAAAGGCATGTATTTGCAGCAGGTAACAGATAGCAGACCAATAAACTGCAGTGCCGTAGAAGGAAAACTGGACACACAACTAATTTCAAGAGCATCAATAAGCCACTGTCTTTTAAAACCTATCTCTGCATGATACAAAACAGCCGCAACTTCCAAGAGAACATCCCAGACTCCTTGTGATGTGGAGCTCAATATGTAAGATTTCATTTTTCCTAGTTCAATTAGAGGAAGAGAACCGGTTTTAACAATCTTGATTTTAGCATGAACCTTCTTTTGGACTTCAAAAGATTTGCATGAACTCTGAACAAACTCCTCTTGCGAAACCTTCAGGAAATCCAATAGCCAACCCTGTGGAGCCTTCCCTAAGCATCTTACAGCCTCAAACCATTCCTCTACAGAACTTGTGTCTCCTGACATTACACTTCCAGCAGATTTCACAACTGGTAATAAGGTAAATAGAACCTCCATGCATATCTCAGCATGTGATATGTGGCTCGAAGTGTCCACAGAAACTTCATTTAGGCACTCATAGAGACCCTTCCAGCATGAAAGACGCAACAAGCATTTTTTGTAGGTGTCATACTCTTTGTATGAATTCAATGAAGACAAGTGATAAACCACATCGCCAAATAGCTTCTCAAGCCTGGAGCTTGAATATACTTTCACAAGGTCTGCTAGATGATTTAGCAGACAACACTGCAGATTTATTTCTAGTGTCTTAAACCGAGAAAAGTCGGACAACTCGTCAAGAAAAGTTAGCAGTGAATCAAATTGGTTTGCATGAGCTATTGCAAACAGCACGCACTCCTCCCGCCTCAATATTTCTGGATCGAGTGGTGCATCTTGCAGCATAAACAGCAGAAGCAACAATCATCGAAGGACTATACGATGATACAGTAACATAATGCCTCATAGAAAGTTCAGCTAAGAAATTCACCATATTTTCCATCTGTTTATCAGAAGGAGTGGAGGCTTTGATGTACCGAACCAGAAAAACATAAGGAGTAGGAACTGTTAAATACCATTCCAGGTTAAATACCATTCCAGGCTCTAATATAGGCATTGTCTGATATGCATACAAAATCTGTAACCTCTGGTGCCCATATCTCTTCATACTTAGATGCAATAAGCATTGAGCTTATGCCAACAAGCTGAAGTTCCTTTCTAGGAACAACCTTCATGGACAAGAATCGGTCAACTATGTTAAGAGTCAGATAGAAAGTTTCTGGCATGAGTTCGAATTTTCGATGAACTTCAATCAACCAATCAATAAGAATCGCTCTCATCTTAGCATTTATATCCGGCTGTGAAACCATGTAATCATGTACATGACAATCACCTTCACTGAGTTTGTAAAAATTGTAAATAACATCAATATACTCAGTTGCAGCCAATTCATTGTCTTTGTCAGTTGCATCAATGCTCATTACCAAATCATTTGGCACACTTCTACCAGCAGCCTTGCTTCTAGCTGAAAGAAAGAGTTAAATGTCCTGACATTTATCTTAGATCTGTCTCTTAACTTTCTCCCTTTAAGTGGACTTTTCTCTTTCACTTCAGCTTCTTCATCAGAACTGATGACAATAACTTCATGTGCAGCAGGTTTCGGAGCTTGTTCCATCTTGTTCTTCTCTGCTGCTTGAGCAATAGCAACTAATTGGTTCCTTGTGATGCGCTTAGGCTCATTAGCATGAGGATCTGCTGTCATGCTTGAACAAATATCTCAGATGTTGACAGGGGAGGCAAACTATGTCCTTCATACATCTTGGTAGCATATGAAGACATAGATCCTTAACCATTGGCTGGCATCGAGTAAGAATCATATCCGTAACGGCTGTTAGAAGAGTGCATGCCCAGTCCAGTTCCAGTTGCACTTCCAGTCCTCTGACCATAAGCTAGTGCGGTAGTAGGAACAGAAGGCAACATAGATGGTGCTGAAAGAACAGAACTGCCTGGGTACAAGGATTCGGCACCTATGGGAGATTTTTGGTCAATGTCCTGTTTTCTTAATACATCCTCCCTTAGTCTCGAGACTAACTGAATTAGAGCATCTCTCACACAATCAACTTTACCTACCACCTCAACAAGCTCGTCATTGTCATCTGCATATTTGGGCTTATTACTTCTTGAGGTTTGAATATCAGCCTTAGCTCTCTTCCAAATTTTATTTATGATTGAACCACTTCTCCCTATAATACACCTTATCACTTTAGATAGAACTAAGAGTCGGATATGTCGGCGTATCATCTTCATCATTTATCTTTTCTTGCAGCAGTAGAACGACTTCCACAACTATGGATTTCAGATCACTTGAAGATTCTATTGCAGTTATAGTGATTAAGCAATCATCAAGACGAGCCTTGGAATCATCAACCTCAATACGAGCACCATTAGTTTGCCTCATACGTTTAATAGTGTTCCCTGTGTTTTAGGGGGCTTGCTGTCTTGTGAACCGACACTTTTCCAGCTAAGATTTTGCAAGGATACCAACTCAGTGGTTTTCTTAAGATAACAATCATCACAACCATGATATGTCTTGTTAGATTGCTTGACAGTAACGGTTTTTTTCCGCTACTGTTGCTACTGTTGAAACTAGTTCATTGGTATTTGTGACAATGATTGTAGCCGCCGCCAATTCTCATAATCCTACTCTAGTTGGTGCTTTGACCAGGCTTCAGAGGTGTGCATTCAGTAGAAGCCGGGAGATCCAAATCATTGATGCTCAGGCTCTTACGACGGTATCAAACCAATGATCCATCAAAATTCCAAAAATGGCCAACGACTCATAACCGACCATGACATCCAACTGAACCTTCGTCCACAATCTTCAACACTCACGAACCGAAACCGAACAGAATTCTCCAATCTTCAAACTTCCCTTCAATAACCTCTCTTCACGCTTCGGTTTGGGAAGTGAGGTTCTTCATTTTGCTGCACGCAGAATCAATCTTCAGCTTCGACGCCAACGCTTCGTCATCTATTGTCGCGAAATCGACGGTATAGCAGGCGTGACAACTAGGACTGGTTTGGCTGTGCCTGAGAACCACTGCTGTTATTCTTTTTGTATGTTTGGAAATGAGACAGGTCTTGGAATGCAGCTTGTGGAATTGGTGTTGTTTGTGACTACTCAACGAAAAAAGAACATAACATAGGATTGTGATGGCGATGAAGACACAAACACACACTATGTTTTTGTTTGAGATGAATTTGATTTGATTTTGAATTTTCAAAGTTTGAAAAAAATGGTTCTGTTTTCACTAAAGATCACATTTTTGTACTTTCATAGGTTTCTAATAGCAGCATACTTGTTGGTCCTAAATGGTTATGCCAATGTCTTCCATCTAGAAGAGGATTCTACCAACTGTTCCAGAAGAGTTTCCTGTCTTTATTATGCATCTAAATATCTCTTGAGTTTCCTTGGTCCTACAACAAGCACCAGTTTGTGATGAATTCCTCTCATCAAATCACGGCGGAGAGCGAGAATCCTAGCCAACCTAGTGTGGTGATCAGCGTGAATATGAGAAATCCAAATGCAGCTTAAAGATCTCACAACATCATCAACACCAGACGCCGCGTTTGCACTTTAGAACTAGGATCAAGATCCTTAGCAGCTTGCTCTCTTTATGGCAGTTTCAGCCCTTCTGATTCATATTTCTCCGTGGCTACTAATAGGATTATCCTCCTCACCAATTTCAGTGCTTACATCACTTGTGAAGCCCTCTCACTGGCTTATATTGATAGAGAGTATTCCCTTGCTCCTTTGAATTCAGATACTTTGACTCTTACCTTTAAACCTTTTGACAAGCAAAAAGGTGTTTTTGCTTTCGTCAATGGCATTCAATTGATTCCGATTCCTGAATTGTTTGACTCTGCTGCATTGGTAGGGTATGTTGAACAAAAAGTAGAAGTCAAAAGCATGAGATTGCAAACCATGTTTAGATTAAACGTTGGTGGGCAGTATGTGTCTCCAGCCCAAGATTCTGGCCTTTCTAGGATGTGGTACGACGACACGCCTTACTTGTATGGTGCATCCACAGGTGTCACCAACAAAGCTACCAAGGATGTTCAAATCAACTACCAAACTATGCCACAATACATTGCTCCTGAAACTGTCTACTCAACGTCAAGATCAATGGGAAATGATAAGAACGCGAACATAGAATACAAACTCACGTGGATTTTCCAAGTTGATCCAAATTCCATGTACCTCGTGAGGTTGCATTTCTATGAGTATTATTATTCCAAGGTGAACGAGATTGTTTTCAATATACTTATCAACAACCAAACGGCAGAGCCTCAAGTTGATGTTATTGGGTGGACAGGAGGTAAAGGCGTGCCGACTTATAAGGACTATGTGATACATGTCCAAGACAGTGATGTGGATGAAAAACTTTGGCTTGCACTGCAGCCAACACCTGAGACAAAGCCAGAGTTCTATGATGCCATACTCAATGAGGTGGAGATATTCAAGCTCAATGACACAGACTTGTCTGGCCCCAATCCTCAGCCTTCAGACATGCTCCTAGAAGACCAAGCAGAGGAAAGAGGTTTCCAAACACACGAAGGATATAACAGGAAAGTCGTCATTGGTGGAGCCGCTGGTGGTGCTGCAGGTTTTGCTTTTATGGCGGCAATCTGCATTACTGTCTTCAACAAGAAGAAGAGAGTTCTAGGGTCATCCACAAACACAAGTTGGCTTCCCATATACGAAAACTCACACATAAATGCCAGTAAATCCATGTCTGGGAAGAGCATTGCTAGTGCAAACCTCGCTGCCATGGCTCAAGGTCTGTGTCGATATTTTTCCTTACAAGAGATAAAGCAAGCAACCAAAAGTTTTGATGAGTCCCTGGTTATTGGGGTTTGGGTGAATTGAGATTGGTCCAAACTCCGACTTTGTAAATTTGTAAGCTTATGACTTGTAATGATTATAACGTTTATGTGAATGAAAATAGATAACGTCGTGGCATAACCAAACTCGTCCTCTTGTACCTTAAACCTTCCAATATTCACGTGATGAAGTTCTTTATTCATATGCCATGTTCATGGATGATTATGATTGAATGAATGAATAGAGTAATCGAACTATGAATGAGCATGTGGAAACTTTTGAATATGAATGAAAAATTTCCAATGTAATGAAGAAATATGAATGAAAATTTTGAATATGAAATGTAGAATCTTGAATGTGAAATGGAGAATATAAATGTGAATGAAGAAATATGTATGAAATTTCTTTGAATTATGAATGAATGAGAAAATGAATATGCATGATGACCCAAAATAAAATATTTTGCACTTGACACATGATTTACTCGAAAGGGGGGTGAAAACTGGTAATAAGACAACTGACAGATGAATAATCACCTCGATGAAATTGGAACGGAAGATGAAACATGTGGTTCACTTGATTCTAACAAATGAAAGAGTTTTCAAATCTCGCATGGCTAAGGAGATTAATCATCTTATACCAAAAATCAAGAAACAAAACCAAAAAGACAAACATGGACTGGTCGTGGTAGCGAGTCCAACAACAAACGTTTTTTTTTTGGATAGTATCATGACCAGATGGAATGGTCATGAAGAAAGAATGCAAACAAGTGATTGATGGGGAAAAATTTTTAGGGCCAAAATCGGGGTATGACACCCATTCTTTTAGAACCCCAGACTTCAGAACCCCACATACCTAACACATCCTCACCCCCACTACCACACTTTAACCTAACTCGACCTCAATCCCTGTATCTGATGCCATATTTCTGAATGAACCTATATCACCTCCCTCATCTACTCCCAGCTCTCATCAATACTATGACCTAACCTCAAACTCTGAACATTCAGACGTCCCTGACCCAACCTCCCTCACTCTTGCGCAACTTCAAGCCACAACAAAATCTGAACAGACTAAGTATGTACTAGAAGCCTCTGAACCCATACCACCCCCTCCTGCACCCACTTCAGAACACTCTGAAACCCTTCCACCTCCTTCTGAACCCACCTCTGAACCCTTTGAACCCATCCACAACCCCTCTGACCTATACCTCAAACCTCTGAACCCGACCTAACCTTCCCAACCCTATATGAGGTTTTTGCCAAGTTCTCAGAGGACACTGCTGCGAGACTCAAGCAGTTATCTAAAAAATCCATACTAAGTGACAATCCTTATGAAGTAAGGACTCACTAGAATGGATTTCTTAGGTGGATTACATCTGAGGTCTTCAAGCTCAAGGGACTCTCTAAACAAGTCAGAAATGACTACATCAGAGGTGTTGAGGAAAGACTAGAGGCGCGTGTGGTGCAGGAAGTTGAGGAACAGGCCAGGAAGGAAGCTGAAGAAAAGGCCAGAATTTTAAGGGTGCCAACAAGGATTGGGTTTCGATGGGTAATAAATAAGGATCAGGCTTCAAAAGAAACGGATAAACAAAGTATTTGGACTCTGATAAGGATAAAGGAGGGGGACAAACGAAGTTTGGGCTTCACGGAAAAGAAGGGTGATCGGTCTCCAATCCTACTTGTTTTCTAACACTCATTCGGCACAAATTCACGAATTCGGTAACATATTATTCTACTTGTTTATATTATTTTGTTTAGTAAATTAGATGGTTGCATTTCCATTTGGTTTTGATTATTATCTTTGGTTTTCGTCAATGTACTCAATTTTATGTCTCCCTGTGGTAGTTTGATTGGTTTCAGGTGTAAGCAAGAATACCCAAAGACTCGCCAAGGGAATCGGGCATTCCGGGCTCATCGAAAGCAGAATTTTGAAGGTACAATAGCCCTGACACGACCACCCGTGTTGCCTGACATGGCCCGTGTTTCCTGACATGGCCCGTGTCAGGGGAAGGAAGGCCAACTGCTAAATCAGGGAGCTGACAGGGGTGCCTGTGTCAGTTGACATGGCCCGTGTCAGCAACCCTGGGAGGGGCGTGTTGAAGAGTCGGCATCAGTAAGCCAACACGGCCGACTGTGTTGCCTGACACGGCCGACTGTGTTGCCTGACACGGCCGACCGTGTTGCTTGACATGGCCAGTGTTGGCTTGGACACCTCATCTTCTATTTTTCTTGTGTTTTGGCATTGCTGATCCCGAAGGGCATTGTGGACATTTGCTACATCAAATATTTGATCGGTAACTATTTAGGGGACTTTTGGAGACTGAGAACGGGGACTTTTTACACGATAAAGAATTGGTACGATTGAGATTGGAACGATCAAGAGTTGCGAAGAACGGAGGTCCTTCAAGAGCGGATGCAATTGAAGATCAACGAGATTCTCTTATTCTTGTAATGTCTAAATTTTATATTGTATCTTATTTGAATAATATGAAAGGCTGAACCCCCCAATGCCAGGGGGTGTCCCTGAATTGATCGTGTAATAACTATGAATTGATAATTTCCTTAATATTATGTTTGTTTGTCAATTTCATTATACAATGTTTTTAATGCTTTCATTATCATAAAAATAAGGATTATTATATGGTTAACAATTTGCGAGATTGCAATTATTAAGGTTTTTGCACAGTGAAACTGTAGTAGATATCACCTAGGACTAGGGATACCCTATGGTTACTGGTTATATCTTGATATTTCAAAAGGCTTGGTTTCATTTTAATCGCCTAAGGACTTAGAGATTAGAATGAATGAACAAAGGTTTCCCTCTAAGGTTTTATGAGGAAACAATTTTAAGATCTGGTAATTGCAATTTTGAACTATTTAAGGAGATATACATTCAAGGTCATTACAGGAGATATTCATACACCATCCTTGGCATAATATTATAAATTGTGTAAAATATTTATTCTGTTTCATTTCTCATTCCATTATACAGTGACTTATTACAAACCCTCATTTATTTGTTTTATTCAATTGAATCACAATTTAAACTCATATTGTTGCGTAGTCCTCGAGATCAATATTTAGGAAACATCCCTATTATTACTACATTGGCAAAATAGTACACTTGCTATTTTCCCAATCAAGTTTTTGGCGCCACTGTCGGGGACTGTCAAATATAAAGTTTAAATTATTTCAATTGAAATTTGTTGCTCTGCAACTAAAAATTTATTTTTCATTATTTTAATCATTTATTTCGTTCAATATCCACTAATTTGTGTCTGATATTTGTATGCGAGGTAAGGCCTCAGTTGATTTTCCTTTTGTCGAAGAAGCTAAGAAGTTGAGAATGTTCCCGTTCACCTTAGCGGAAGAAGCCGAAGAATGGTTCTATTCTCTCCCAGTCGGTAGCATTACATCTTGGGAAGAGATGGAAAAAGCCTTCCTGAATGATTTTCCAGCGCCGGTTTTTCTGAGGAAGAGGTATGAAATTCTGAATTTTAAGCAGAAGGACGTGGAATCCTTGGGAGACGCCTACAAGAGATTCAAGAGAGTCCTGGTAGCCTACCCAACTCATAATATGGACCCAACAGAATAGATGCAGATGTTTGTGAATGGTCTCAAAATAAAGACCAAACAGTTGATTGATACCGCAACCAGTGGCTCTACTAATTTCTCAACAACTACCGGTATAAAAAAGATCATTGAAGCTATTGCTGCTAATGAGCACTTGAAGTTGTACGATAAATGTGTAAGTAAACCGGAAGGGGTTGTCGATTTAAAGCTGGAAACCAATAAAATTCGTATCGAAGATACTATAGCTGCTGAAGTTGAGAAGAAGTTGAAGGCTATGAATATAGGTACCCAATAGGTGGTACAAGTCCAACCTGCTCTTATTGTCTGTTGTGAGATTTGTAATGGTCTGCACCAAACGGTGTATTATTTTACAACTCCTCAACAAGTTGAGGAAATCAAATTTTTAAAGCAGAATAATCCCTATTCCAACACGTACAATCCGGGTTGGAAGAATCATCCCAATTTCTCATGGAAAGACCAGAAAGGGAATGCTCCTCAACAAGGATAATACCAAACTCAATATCAATAACAACAGCAATAACAAGCCCCTAAGAAAGCTGATTGGGAGATCTTCATTGAAATAATGGCAGCTCATAATGTTCAATTCCAAGAAGAAACCCGAAACAATTAGAAAAACACCACCGCATCCATAAAAAATCTTGAAGTCCATATGGGTCAAATAGCACAACAATTGGCCTCGAGTTCTCAAGCACAGTGTGCTCAACCTAGTGCAACTGTGACAAATCCTAGAGAGCATAATAATGTGAGCGTGGTGACAACAAGAAATGGTAAATCTCATGAAGTACTTGAGGAGACAGCTGAAGAGGAAGATCAATTGATCGAAATGGATCTTGAGATCAAAGAAAATGAAGCCGTGAGGAAAGAATTGGTTGCAGCGAAACAAGTGGTGAAAGAAAAAGCCATTGAGCCTAAGCCAGTCATTAAGCTTCCTTTTCCCACCAGAAACAAGAAAAAGGGGCAACATGAGAAAAACTTTGAGAAGTTCCTAGAGTTGTTCAAGAAGCTAGAAATTAACATTCCGCTTTTGGAAGCACTTGAACAAACGCCTACTTATGCCAAGTTCATGAAGGACATCATTTCTAAGAGGCGTACCATCGACACCAACCCGATTATTCTGATCGAAACTTGAAGTGCTATTTTTCAGGGTATAAAGATCTCAATGAAGAAGAAAGATCGAGGAGTGGTCACTATTCCTTGTACCATAAGAGATAAGTCATTCAAGAATTTGGGTATAGGAGCAAGTGTGAGTCTCATGCCGCTATCCATTTACAAGAATTTGGGTATAGGGGTTGTTGAAGATACCAGGATGACACTCCAATTCACCGATCATTCGGTTAAGAAACCTTATCGTATTGTTGAAGATGTTCTAGTGAAAATTGACAAGTTTGTATTCCTAGTGGATTTCGTGATTCTAGAAATGCTTGAAGATGAAGAGATTCCTCTCATTCTTGGGAGACCCTTTTTAGAGACGGGAGATGCTTGATCAACATAGAAGAAGGGACTATGAATTTGAAGGTTTATGATGAGGAATTAAAGATTGATGTTCGAAACACCATGAAATACAAAGATGATATTTGCACCAGTCATACTATAGAGGTTCTGGATCAAGTGATTACGTATGATAGTCCTTTGAGTGCACCGCAATTACCTTTGGAAAGAGTGTTGAGTTTGCCCATTTTCGATGGTGATAAAGAAGTGGACAACGGGGAATACGAAGTGCTGGCCATGATGGGTGCACAACCCCTTTGGAAAGGATCTCGACCACATTGGTAGGAAGATTTACGATTACCTCAAACCAGTGAGGAGAATAAAGAGCCCAA
The DNA here is from genome assembly GCF_024323335.1 of Lathyrus oleraceus. Taxonomy (NCBI): domain Eukaryota; kingdom Viridiplantae; phylum Streptophyta; class Magnoliopsida; order Fabales; family Fabaceae; genus Lathyrus; species Lathyrus oleraceus. The sequence continues at coordinate 269,444,353 of NC_066580.1, forward strand.
GAAGGGAACGAAGTTGAAACAACTTCCTGAGAATCTCAAATATGTCTTTCTTGATTCTGAAGGTAAGTTCCCAGCTATAATAAATTTGAGCCTCAAGAATATCCAAGAAGAGAAACTCATCCAAGTCCTAAAAAAGTACAAAAATGCTATTGGATGGGCAATTGAGGACTTGAAAGGTATAAGCCCTACAGTGTGCATGCATAAAATTCTCATGGAAGACGACCACAAACCGGTGGTCCAACCTCAAAGAAGACTCAACCCAACAATGAAAGAAGTAGTTCGGAAAGAAGTGGTGAAATTGTTAGACGCATGTCTTATCTATCCTATTTCTGACAGCCCATGGGTGAGTCCGGTGCATGTGGTCCCAAAAAAGGGAGGGACCACCGTCATAAGAAACCATAAGAATGAGTTAATCCCTACAAGGATAGTTACAGGTTGGCGCGTGTGTATTGACTACAGGAGGCTAAACATAGCAACTAGGAAGGACCACTCCCCATTGCCATTCATTGATCAAATGTTGGAAAGGCTAGCCGGTCATGATTACTAATGTTTTCTAGATGGATACTCCGGGTATAATCAGATTGTTGTTGCTCTGGAAGACCAAGAGAAGACAACATTCATATGCCCTTATGGCATGTTTTCTTATATAAGAATGCCATTCGGGTTGTGTAATGCTCCAACCACTTTCCAATGTTGCATGACTTACATCTTTGCTGACATGCTTGAAAAGCATATGGAGGTGTTCATGGATGACTTTTCGGTCTTTGGATCATCGTTTGATAACTGTTTAACTAACCTTTCTCTTGTTTTAGACATGTGCCAGAAAACGAATTTAACTCTGAATTGGGAGAAATGTCATTTCATGGTGCGAGAAGGAATAGTCTTGGGTCACAAAATTTCCTACAAGGGAATTGAAGTCGACCAATCAAAAGTGGAAGTGATATCTAAACTCTCGGCTCCGGTAAACGAGAAAGGTATCAGGAGTTCCTTAGGACACGCGGGTTTTTACCGCAGGTTCATAAGAGATTTCTCTAAAATCGCAAAATCGCTGACCACTCTATTGGTCAAGGATAAGGCTTTTATGTTCGACGAAGAATGCACCATTTCTTTTGAGGTATTGAAAAACAAATTAATTTCAGCACCGATTGTTATTGCCCCAGATTGGTCTCTTTCGTTCGAGATCATGTGTGATGCTAATGATACTGTTGTAGGGGCAGTTCTAGGACAACAGAGAGAGAAATTGCTACATGTCATTTACTATGCTATTCATGTGCTAAACCCTGCACATATGAACTATGCAACTATTGAGAAGGATTTATTGGCCATGGTTTATGCATTTGACAAACTCTGACAATACCTGTTAGGATCGAAGGTTGTCGTTTATACTGACCATGTTGCTTTGAAATACTTGTTTGCTAAATAGGATTCTAAGCTGAGGCTTTTAAGGTGGATCTTACTCCTCCAAGAATTTGATGTGGGGATTAGGGACAAAAGGGGATGTGAAAACACCGTGGCCGATCATTTGTCCTGAATGTCACTAATTGAAGAAACGAAAGACAAGAGACCTATAAAGGATGAGTTTGCTGATGAGCACATCCTAGTTGTCATTGGTATCATGTGGTTCACAGACTATGCGAATTATTTGGTAGGTGGTGTAATCCCTAATGATTTTGATTCTAACGAGAAGAAAAAGTTTGTTCATGATTGCAGGTTCTACTTGTGGGATGACCCATTCCTATACAAGAGAGGAGTAAATGGGCTAGTCAGAAGATGCGTCCCGGAGGAAGAACAAATGGATGTGCTTAGAGCTTATCATGACTCGAATTATGGAGGACACTTCAGTGGTGACAGAACAATAGCTAAAGTCCTTCAGTCGGGTCTATATTGGCCACACTGTTCAAAGATGCCCAAGACATAGTCAAGGAGTGCGACAGATGTCAAAGAACGGGCAATATTTCTAAGAGAAATCAAATGCCACAAAATGCTATGCTGGAAGTCGAATTGTTTGACGTGTGGGGAATAGACTTCATGGGACCGTTTCCACCCTCATTTGGAAAGAATTACATCTTGGTAGTAGTGGACTACGTTTCAAAGTGGGTGGAAGCGGTGGCATTACCCACTAGTGATTCTAAGGTGGTAGTGACTTTTCTGAAGAATAATATTTTTTCGAGATTTGGAGTGCCGAGAGCACTTATCAGTGATGAAGGTACTATTTTTTAAACAACATGATGGAGAATCTGCTGAAGAAATATAATGTTAAACACAATATTTCCACTCCATATCACCCTCAAACGAGTGGTCAGGTCGAAGTGTCCAATAGGCAGATAAAGCAAATACTGGAAAAGACGGTTTGCGCATCTCGAAAAGACTGGGCAGTGAAGTTAGAAGATGCATTATGGGCGTACAGAACGGCATTCAAAACGCCTATAGGTATGTCCCCCTATCAATTGGTTTACGGTAAAGCTTGTCACTTTCCACTTGAGTTGGAACACAAAGCGTTTTGGGCTTCCAAATTCTTAAATTATGATCTGGCCAAAGCTGGTGAATCCCGAATTCTTCAACTTCATTAGCTAGAAGGGTTTAGGAATCAAGCCTATGAGAATGTCAAACTCTATAAGGAGAAGACAAAAAAATGGCATGATCAGAAGCTACAGAGAAAGGAGTTTGTGGAGGGGCAGTTGGTACTCTTGTTCAATTCCAGATTAAAACTCTTTCCAGGAAAGTTGAAATTTAGGTGGTCAGTGTAGCGGTAAATTCATGACCATTAAGCTATGGATAAACTTAACATCGATAAAACTAGATTCGCCACCGCGCTTTTATTGTTTCCAACGGAAAAGGGGAAAGTACGAACAAAACCCAAAGATAATAAGTTTTCAAATCAAAACTAATAAAATGCCAGAGATCGAAGGCAAGGGGGTTGGTTACACAGAGGGAATGTGTTAACACCCAAAGTGTCCTAGGTACTCATAGGGAGCCCTTTTTTTATGTGTTTTGGTATAAAAGATGTTTACAATAAATAGAGTGTGGGGATGAGAAAAGAATTCATTAATTATATTTTTGTGTTTGACAAGACCTTCGGACTTATGCCTACGTATCATCATAAAAATGAGGGATCAAAACCTCGTAGTTCATGGTATCAATTTCAAAGTGAGTGAATTGCTTTTTTAACAAAAAATTAAGTTTAGAAGAGGCACAAAAGGCTTAAAACAGTTTGAATGAGTGTTAGTTCTTTTTGCCTTTTTGAAATTTTAAGTCAAGATGATTAAGTTCATTTACAAGTTTGATTAAAAAAAAGAGTTTAAAAAATGCAATGGCATAAGGCCAAAGTTTCTAGTTTGCAATAAGGTCTAAGTTTGAAATCACAAGCAAAGAAGGTTTTAAAAAGGGGGAGAGATTTGAAATTTAAGAAGTTGGAGGAGATGAAGAGACTAATCCTAAGCAATAATTTAAATGTTAAGAGTTAAAAAGATCTGACTAATGGGATGCAATCCAATAGACAAGAATGTCATATAGAAACCCATTTTTCCTTTGGACTTTAAATCAAGCAATATCATTAAGCAAGTAGTACAATGAAGAGCAAGGCATCAAATAAAGATAGCCACATCCAAGCTAGCAAATTCGTAGTCTTCTTCATAATCTTCCCATGCATCAAATGACATACTCCTTGAATGGCTCAGAATAAGGTATTAGACACAGGTTCAAAGTAACATTTGCATCAAGACCATGTAGCAGATGAACTCAAGTGGATCTCAATACTTGCATCAGATGAACATTCAAATCACAAGAACTTGGTTTCAGAAATGTTGGCATTGGCCAAGTCCCTTTGCATAGGGAATGTTTCCTAATTCTAAGTCCAAAGCTCAGATCAAATCCAACAGTTCACACAAACATTTTTTAGGGGTTTTTGTTATTTATTAAGTATTTTAAGGTCCTAAGATCACAAACACAAACAAACATATACAATCACAATATATAGCTCAAGTGAGCAAAGGGAAAAGGACATTAAAAATAAACAAGTTAAATGATATGTATAATGGCAAATGATAAGTGGCTTGAATTTAAATGGCATAAAGTAAATGACTTAAAATTAAAAGAAATTAATAATAAGAGTTAGTCAAATGTTAGTTGATTAGATGTTAGTGAGGTTTTGCTTTTCAATTGTTTAAGTCATTCTTTGGAGAACACTCAACCCTCTATTCACACGCATGGATCCTTGAACCAAGACATCTTCCAAAGGAAGGAAAAAATGCCAAGTTTCCACACAATACCATGAGAGGGGGGAGACTTACAATCTCACTTACTAGAATGCTATGCCTTTGGGTCAAAATTTAGCGCTATGTTAAGCAATCATAATTGGACTTATGTAAAAGTCACAACTATCTGAGGTCGGACAATAGAAATTTTGTTGTTAATGCATGTTAGAGATATGGTATAATGAACCACACTCCTAAAACATACCACACACAAAAAGAAAAATGATCAAAGGATGGACCTAATCTCATCCATACTTATATTGGTTCATCTAGCACAAAGTTATTGATGAACCAATTAGCCTTAGGATATTGAGATGTCATTGGTCAATGAGAGGTACGGGATAGAATGGGATTGAAGATGAAGAGGGAGGGGAAATGAGACAAACACAAATTGGTCATGAGAGGAATTTCATCAAATTAAAATCATTCATTCATTTTGGGAGATGAAATGTACATTTCATCAATGATTTTAATCCAACAAAAGTCAAATCAACCTTGACCAAGGTCCAAACACATAGTCAAACTTCACAAGTCAATAAAAATGGCTCAACATATTTTTTACACAATTAAACAATTAAAAATCAAATTAAAATGCATTAAACTAAATTATGTTTTATCAAAAACCTAAAATCTCTTTAAAACACCAAATAAATGGCCAAGAGATTTGTCATGGGTCAAACAAGGTCAAAGGACCTTGGAGAAAAAAATTCATTATTTTTGAAAAGTCAGAAGTATTTTTAAACAATTAATAATATGCACAAAAATAATTAAATCATGAAAAATATCAATATTGATCCCAAAAATAATTTTAATTCAGAAAATGAAAGAAAAATATTTGATTTTTTTTTGTGAAAGTCCCATATTTTTTGGATCAATAATGAAATTAATATGAATTAATTAAAAACAAGCAATTAAATGGAATATTCAGAAATTCAAAAAATCGTGGACCATCTGATCTCCCTCATTAATTGAGGTGGCAGATCAGATGGTGATTAATGTGCGTTCCACATATGCCTTGGTCAACTGAGACACACGCATGGTAATCAAAAGCAACACCGAAGATTAAAACAATTTAAATGGATCCTGTAGTTGACATGCTTGCCAACACATCGCCGGAACCAAAGCTCCGATCTTCTTCTCCAATGGACCTCACCGGACTGGTCCACCTTCAACCATCACCAAAATGAAAAAGCAAGACACGGATTTAAAGAAAAAATACTCAGGAGCTCGAATCTGGCCTCAATTTTGTCCAATTCCAAGTATATGAAAAGATACAGGGAGTTAAATTTTGAGGATCATGAACTGAGTTGCTTCAATTTGACCTCAAAGCAACTCAATCTTGTTACCTACATTGGTAGGACTTCAGCTAACCAAAAATCAACAAGAATAGTGGAGAATTGAGAGAGAATCAAAGAGAAGAAGTTGCTGAAATCTCACCTTCGAGGAGCTTCAGAATTGCTTGATCTGACTTCCAATTTGGCTTGGCTTGACTCTAGAAGCTTGCAGAAGATGATTTGAATGGTTAGAAGGCTTGGACTCTTGGAGTTTCAATCCTAAAACAGAAGGAGAATTGAAACTCGGTTTCTCAAGAAACCTTCAAGATTATACTTTCAATGGGGTTTGAGGGAGGAGAGGGTCGAAGCTTGGGCATGAGGGATCCCAATTCTGATCATCAAGGGTTCTATTTATAACCAATGTGAATGATATTTGCACACTTCCAAATTTGGAAAATTTTCAAATTCTCCCTTGCATGGATGCATGGTCGTGCATTAGGCCCATGAGATGATGTATTCTGACCCATAATCCAATGTACTTCATGCTCAAATCATGTTAGAAGCTCATGCAAATGTATATGAAAAGTGGAACTTGAAATTATCCAAATGATATCTTAACTTACACCCATGTGCAAGTCCCTCAATTTTAATCCAAATGAGATTATCTTAGATGTTTTGGAAATGTGAGATCAAGGGGAAAAACTTTCATATTGAACACTTTTTCATTTGAAGCGTGAATCATGATTAATTTTGAGGTGGAAGTTTGGGAAATCAAACATGTTTGAAAATTTTCTAAGTCCCAAGTCAAATGTTCACTTCTTCCACCTTGAATAACTTTTTCTATGGACTTCAAATGAGAAACGCTCCTTCATCAAAATTGTATATCTTTCAAACCTATTCAATTTAGTCAAACATTTGACCTCATTTGGATTTGGCGTGAAGGAGTTATGCATTTTAGAATTTAAGGAAAACCACTTGTTCAATGATATTGGCCCAAAAGACCTATAATGTTTCCTCTTGGCACATACATTTGCAAGTTGAATTTGCACTTCCTCCAAACATCAAAGTTGAAGTAGACATATTTAAATTAATCATGGAATTTTAAATGCTTTCATCTAATAAAAATTGAGCAAGTTATGGCCTTGGAAAGTTGACCTCCAAACTAGGGTTTAGACAAAATGACCTATAATCTTTCACCATAAACATTGACTTTCCAAGAAAAACTAGCTCTAGACCTAAACATTAAAGTTATTTTGAATGTCATTTATAGTAACGTTTCTCTTGGAATCATTTTCATATGACAAAAATTGTAGGAGATAGGGTCTAGGGAACCCCGGTTTTGACCAGTTGACTTTCTCTGATCAACCATCATGAACCAACTTGCTAGCTTGACATTATCTCGACTTTTGGGACTCATGGAGGATAATATATGCATAAGATGATGTAATGTGAAGTATATTTTGAAATATTTGATCAATTGTTGAAGAAACTTGCTGAAGAAGTCACACAAGATACCCAGATGAACTAGGGGTTCCAAGGCAAACAAACTCCAAACTCTTGATGATTTCTTGATCAAAATGACATGTGAAGATCATGGGGATCCATATATGACACTTAGAGCCAATGTAAACCAATTATTGATTGAGCTCCTTGTATTGAGGGTCTTAAACCCTAGGTATGAGCTTGATAGAGCATAGGTGAGCATAACACTATCTACAAAAGCAACAAACTATACATTGACATATTTTTGGTATTTTGGTTAGTAAATAATGAAAAATAAAGTATGATACAATCTAAAGTGCTTAGTGATCTCTCCCAATGCAAACCTAATGAATGAGGGGGTAAGGAGGATGCCAAGGTGTGATCCCAATGCATATGATGAGATATCATGAGGGATCTTAGGGTCAAAATTGGGGTCTTCCAGTCAGGTCCGTTATTGGTTCACAGAGTATTTCCCCATGGAGAAATAGAACTTAAAAATCCAAGTAACGAGGATACATTTAAGGTGAATGGACAAAGATTGAAACATTACTACAAAGGGCAGGATAACAGTTTGATTGAAAATGTTCATCTCAGAGGATAAGAGGGACGACCGTCGAGCCATGCGATGTTAAACGCAAAACTTCATGGGAGGCAACCCACACTGTTTAATTCTAACGATTTCAGTTGTGTTAGTGTGGTTCAAAAATTTTTGTTTGTAGGTTAGCAGAATAAATTGCACAGGACAGAAGGAGAGGTTTGAGCCCAACCTATAGAAGGTATTTTGGTAGAAGAGCAAGGAGAAACAAATGAAAAAACTGAATTTTCGGGTCGAAAACAAGGTCCTAACACGGGTGCCTGTGTCACCTGACATGGCCCGTGTCAGGCAATGCCATCAGAGTCCAGGAATTTTCCAGTAGGCTGACACGGCCGCCCGTGTCCGCTGACACGACCCATGTCAGCTGACACGGCCCATGTCAGCTCTACTTTACAAGGAGGGGTTTTACAGAGACCTGACACAACCTCCCGTGTCAGGCAACGCTGTGGAGATTTTTTGAAATTCAAATTGTAATTTTTGTGGTCCCCACTCAGATTTTTCACCAATTAAAACCCTTTTAACTCATATTCAATCCCATTAATCAGGTTTTTATCACTTCTCTCTCCCATTTTCACTAAACCCTCCTTCTTCCTTCATTCACTTTCCATTTTTCTCCATAACCTCCTATACCAAAGCTCATTTCTTTACCACCTTACATCGTCCAAATCGTCGACTCACTTCACGAAAGTTGCTTCATTCTCCGTCCTCTACAAGTACACGGTAATATTTTCTCCTTATTCCATACTTTATTTTTGTTCATAAATTTTTGTAGGAACCAATCATGTCGCCTAAACAAATTGCTAAGGGAAAGCAAACGGAAGCTGAGCCGTCAAGGCCTCGGAAAAGGACAATCCATCATCCAAATTCTCACGACATAATTTTTGACAACCCGGAGCACGAAAGGCGTTACTCATATCACGTCAAGCGTAAGATAACGCTAACGAGGTATTTTTCTCTAACACTTTAGCTCAATTGGATATGTTTGAAGAATTGGATAGGATGTTTCATGTGCTAGGCATGCTTGAATTTGTGCCTTGTGAGGCGCCTACATATGAGCGCATTACTTTAGAATTTTTGAGCACTATTGAATTCAAGCTGAAGAAAGGATGGACAGGTACCACAATGTACTATGGTGGGACTATGCATTTCATGTTATATAATGTCGACCACGAGTTGACAGTTGAGCAGCTGGGTGAGATCCTCCGCTTACCCCTGTATGGCCCCAGAGCCATTCCAGATAGCTTTGATGCTAAAACTTTTTAGTTGGCCATCACGGTTCGAATCGATTATGTGGCAAAGAGGGCTAAAGCATCTGGAATTCAGAACCCATGTTTCAGGTATGCTTAGAAGGTATTGGCTTTCATGCTCTTCAGTATGGGTGATAGTACAAGTGTGGCTACCAAGAGGGAGCTTTTCTTTCTATTTGCCATGGAAAACAGAGTTGCTATGAGCATTGCAGCATTTGCAGCGGACTACCTTGGTAGAGTGGGCAGAACGGCTCAGGGGGGAATTTCCATTGGGGGAATAATCACACAGATTGCCCACCATTTCGGTTATGACCTTGCTGTACTAAATGAGACACCAGTGTCAAGTAAGAATAAGTTGTACATGAACGCGCTAGTTCAACAAGGTATGATATCCCAAATCTCTGATTATTATGCTTTGATGAGTTCTAGTCAGTTTATCATGGCACTTCCTGACCCGCGCGAGGATAAGCATTGCCAACACTGCTAATTGGCTATATGAGAGTGTCGTCCATGACGATATGGACAAGCACAATGCTGACCCGTTTGTTGCAGGTGACCAACAATAGGAATATATACAGGAGCAGGAGTAGGAGCAGTTTGTCCCTCCGCATGAGGACACCACGCCTACAGGTGTCGGGTCGTCATTTATGACACCGAACCAATGGTCGTGGGTACAGACTGGGATCGACGATCTTCGAGTGGAGCAAACATGCCAAGGAATAGAGCAAGCTTATCAAGGGACTGTTATGGATGAAATGCATACGATAATGTAACGACTGATGTTGCAATTTCCTCGACCGTAGTGAGGTTGTGTGAGTCCCCCCTCTATCTTGGATTAAACATTGCGGACGATGTTTGGTTCAAGTGTGGTTTTTTTATATTATTTGTTCTTATTATTTTCAGCATTATATTATTTTTGTTTAAATAATTAGTTGTGTGGTATTTTGTGTGTTACAGATAGAGGATATTCATGTCGGTTGAATGATGAGGCTTGAAGAGATTGGATGAAAGACACCCCCCTACTTGCTCTTTCGGAAACCCCCGAAAGTTGATGTTGCTGAACTAAATAATCGGACATGATTTTCTGTCACTGGACTATACAAGAATACTCTGTACCCGAAGTGAAGACGAAGCTACATCACACTGAGAGGTATCTTGGAAACCTGTATGCTATACCAAACATGGTGAGAATTACAAAAAGCCAAACATGTATCATCATGAGAGCTTTTCAGGTATGTCTCTGTAACTCTGAGTTTGCGTAAGTAGATATTGGAATTTCATAACACACGTGTACACACTGAGGCAATTTTTTTGTTTTAACCCCGAGCCTTTCCAGTCAACCCGTCATTATTACCCTTCGTTTACCCAATTCGAGCCATAACCTTTTTTTTTGTTTGTTATAAATTATGTAAATAAATATAAGGCAAAACACTACCTTACCTTGCTCAGATAAGTGTTGTTGATTGCTGATCTGTGGAAAATCCTAAGTTTGGGGTTGGACACAGGTGAGAACTAGATAAGTGCAGTTGAAAAAAAAATAGAAAAGTGTGAAACTTCGAAAAAAAGAATTGAAAAAAAAATGAGAAGTAAAATAAAGCACTTATGTAGAAATATTGAGGTTGGCAAAAAGCATGCTCAAAAGAGCGCATGAGAAAAAAAAAGAGAAAAATAAGAGACAATGAATCCTAACAAGAACGGTGTCCAAAATAAAAACCTCTTAATTGAACGATTGAACAAAGTGATGAGGATAACAATACGAACTCTGAGCCTAAACCACTAGTTCCCCCTTTTGTTTATTTTTCCCACCTTGCACCTTAGTCCCATCACAATCTAAAATGCCCTTGAATAGTGTGTGTTATATGTTTTTAATATGAAGATATCTGTTATTCAAACCTAAGAGTTGACTTTGCATGCTCTGTTTTTTGAGTGAAAACACTTTGACCCTGAGAGATTTGGTGAGAGTGTGAAAAGCTACAAGTAAAAAGGTGCTTCAATGTGAAAGTGTAGCAGAATGTCGAAGTCGGGGAATAGTAGAACAGTGAATGAAAAGTAAAAAGGGAGTCGCGAAAGATCACAATAGAATTGCGGGAAGTTATTTGGAAGAATTTGGGGGTGACCGTCCTGCTGTCCCGGGCATCACTTGAGGACAAGCGATGAGATAAGTTTGGGGTTGTGACCAGTCTCCAATTCTACTTGTTTTTTGACACTCATTCGGCATAAATTCACGAAGTCGGTAACACATTATTCTACATGTTTATGTTATTTTGTTTAGTGAATTAGATGGTTGCATTTCCATTCGGTTTTGATTATTATCTTTGGTTTTCGTCAATGTACTCCATTTTATGTCTCCTTGTGGTAGTTTGATTGGTTTCAGGTGTAAGAAAGAATACCCAAAGACTCGCCAAGGGAATCGGGCGTTCTGGGCTCGTCGGAAGTAGATTTCTGAAGTTACAATAGCCCTGACACGGCCACCCGTGTTGCCTAACACGGCCCGTGTCAGGGGAAGAATGGCCAGATGCTAAAATAGGGAGATGACACGGGTGCCCGTGTCAACTGACACAGCGCGTGTCAGCAACCCTGGAAGGGGCGTGTTGAAAAGTGGGCATCAGTAAGCCAACACGCCCGGTCGTGTTGCCTGACATGGCCAGTGTTGGCTTGGACACCTCATATTCTATTTTTTCCTGTGTTTTGGCATTGCTGATCCCAGAGGGCATTGTGGACATTTGCTACATCAAATATTTGACTAGTAACTATTTAGGGAACTTTTGGATACTGAGAATGGGGACTTTTTACAGGATAAAGAATTGGTACGGTCGAGATTGAACGATCAAGAGTTGCAGAGAACGGAGGTCCTTCAAGAGCGGATACGATTGAAGATCAACGAGATTCTCTTATTCTTGTAATGTCTAAATTTTATATTGTATCTTATTTGAAAAATATGAGTGGCTAAACCCCCCAATGCCAGGGGGTGTCCCTGAATTGATCGTGTAATGACTATGAATTGATAATTTTCTTAATATTATGTTTGTTTGTCAATTTCATTGTGCAATGTTTTTAATGCTTTCATTATCAGAAAAATAAGGATTGTTATATGGTTAACAATTTGCGGGATTGCAATTGTTAAGGTTTTTGCACAGTGAAACGGTAGTAGATATCACCTAGGACTAGTGATACCCTATGGTTACCGGTTATATCTTGTTATTTCAAAAGGCTTGGTTTCATTTTAATCGCCTAAGGACTTAGAGATTAGAATGAATGACCAAAGGTTTCCCTCTGTGGTTTTATGAGGAAACAATTTTAAGATCTGGTAATTGCAATTTTGAATTGTTTAAGAAGATATACATTAAAGATCATTACAAGAGATATTCATACATCATCCTTGGCATAACATTATAAATTGTTAAAAGATTTATTCTATTTCATTTCTCATTCCATTATATGGTGACTTATTACAAACCCTCAATTATTTGCTTTGTTTAATTGAATCACAATTTAAACTCATATTGATGCATAGTCCTCGAGATCGATATTTGGGAAACGTCCCTATTATTACTACATTGGAAAAATAGTACACTTTCTATTTTCCCGATCAAAGGGCCAAATTCAACAGGATTTGGGCTCTTACTGGTTATGAAAGGCCAAATTCAACAAGATTTGGGCTTTATGAATATGGAGTGCCAGATTCAACAAGATTTGGGCTGGCTAGAGAATAAGGGCCAAATTCAACAGGATTTGGGCTTTATGGATATGGAGTGCCAAATTCCACATGATTTGGGCTAGCTGGAGAAGAAATTCCAAATTCAACAAGTATTGGGCTTTATGAATATGGAGTGCCAAATTTAACAGGATTTGGACTAGATGGAGAAGAAATACCAAATTCAACAGGATTTGGGATTTATGGATATGGAGTGCCAAATTCAAAAGGATATGGGTTGGCTAGAGAAGAAATGCCACATTCAACAGGATTTGGGCTTTATGGATATGATGTGTCAAATTCAACAAGATTTTGGCTGGAAGGAGAAGAAATGAAAAATTCAACAGGACTTGGGCTTTATGGATATGGAGTGCCAAATTTAATAGGATTTGGGCTTGTTGGAGAAGATATGCCAAATTCAACAGGATTTGGGCTTTAGCATGCTATGTCAAAATGGGAACTTTGTTGTAGGCACGAAACCTTCATGATGTCCCACATGCACAATGACATGGATGAAGTTTTCGAAACATGGCTACCCATCCCGGGACTCACCAAACCTACATCGAGTATTTCGAAACAAATCAAAAGGAAAAGTTTTGAAAAATATGGATTTCTCAAGCGAGAGGCAACGAGGGCTTACAAAAGGTAAGTACAAAGGAAACACCTTGGGAAACCCCGTTGGGAATGCCAACTAGGAGTTTTACAAGGATCCAAATGAAGTCAATCTATCTTTTAGGATGCCAACGAGTTTTGGGCTTTGAAAAGGTGCCAACGGAATTTGTATTTGAGAGTGGGCCAAGTAAATTTGGTTTTGCTTCTTTCTTATTAGAGAGCTTCATGTTATGATATGCATAAGTGGAGTGATATGAATAATGCATGACAATTTATGCAATGGTGTGGAGGGTTTATAGATTCCCCAAGTTTAAGTCCGGTGTGGTGGACACCGAGAGAAATTTGCTTGGTTACAAGGCTTCTGGTTAATAGGTTATGGGATATGTCTAGCATGACTTCCCAACATACCATTTCTTGATATTGTTGGAGAGTCACGAGCCTGATCTGGGTCTCTTGATGCCCCATGATTGATCTGAGATGCTCTAAAAGCATGAAGGGGATATTCCTCAACCTATGGTCAATTTTTCCCTAGTTTGTTGGGTATCTGCATGGATTGCTCTAATCACAAGTTATGAAGCAACTTTGTCATAAAATGATCTCGATATAACCTGACCTAGTGCTTTGGAACTGTATACCTTTGATTAACCATCTTAGAGAGATTGACTTCTTGTGCTATTGGGGTGGTTTTCCCCAGTACGAGCCTTGAAGTAACTTTGCCTCTAGATGACTGATCTTTGAGGGAATTCCCCAGAGTAACTGATCTTCAGAGAGATTTGTTGAATCTCGATGTGATTGCCCCATATTGATTGAATCTTGTAGAGAATTCTCAACATGATTGCCCTAAATTGACTGAATCTTGAAGCGACTTACTTTCTGCTCAACAAAGTCTTCAGGCATTTTGTCCTTTGGTGGGATCATCTGAAGTTACTTGCCTCTGCTCAACGGAGTTCTCAAGAATTTTGTATTTTGATGTCATCAAGCTCCTTTATCATGCTGATTATGGAAACTTTCTTGATGTCAAATGCTTACTCACGAGTAAAAATATTCATTATTGAAATGATAATTGCAATGTTATATTTATGTCAGTTTTGAAGTCCAAGTTTGTCCACTGGAATTATGACATATAGTGAATGAATCACTAATAAGAATTTCATATCGATACCAACATAAATTATAAGCAAATTGTTAGGGAGTCATTTTTAACACGATCATAATGCAATACACTTTCGAAATAACCATGCTTCAATTAGGTATTTTGAAGGTTGTAACTTGGTCTGGTTCATAGTTTGAGAAAAAGAGATTTGTGGCTCGAAACCTATTCTAACCCACCCATTCTCCTTGATGTTCTCCAGTTCTACATTAAGCTAGTTCAACACAAGCGCCCATTTTCCAAAAGGGATTATGGAATGGTAAAGGTGATGGTTAAAAAACTAACGAGGTTTTCACAGTGGCAGTCACCCACCTTTTGTTTGGTTTGCAGCCACACGAGTCTGTTCTTGCTGAGGATTTTTTTATTCCTCTTTTGCTTCTTCATTTTTTTATTTCCCTAGTTTTTGTTGGACTGATTCCAATTTGCAATCCACAGGATGCCCTAATTTTTGCCTAAGTCACTCATTTTTGAGTTTTTGACTTAGCGGGCTTTCTTTCTTTTTCTTTTGACTTTTGGATTCCTCGTTTCTTTTTCTTTTGTTGGAACAAATCGTGTGACATCTATTCACTTGACTTGAAGGGGTTGAGATTGCCTCATGCCTCTGTTGGTGAGGGACAACCGTTACTGATTTGTGGTTTCCTACCTCTCTTGAGGGATAAGATATGGTTGATCCTCAAATAAGACACTCCTCTTTTGAAGTTTGAACAAATGGTCAAACTAACTGACGACTACCCTGCCCAAGGTTAAGATTGAGGGTTTTATGTTCAGAAAGAAACTCCTACTTCTTGCCTCGAAGGGGTTGACTAGGGATTATCTTCCTTATACCTCAAGTGTTAGGGGATTTGAAATAATGCCTTAGATTGTCAGCAAGGCTTTATTCAAAAGCATACGTGCAATGATTTTGTGTATTTCAGTTTCATCATTCTCCTTTTAATTTCTTTTAGATAAAAGTTTGATTTCGATGAGTAAAATATGAGTGGGAACAAATGGATTTAATCAAAACATGCATATTCATTTCAATTTCATTATTATTCGAAAACAAATGAGTTTTTACAAGTGATTATCATAAATGACAAACAAGAAAATTACAAATGCAAAATGATTGAATGACAAAATGATCATCGACGTAATTAGCCTTATTTCGATCCATATAATGGATTTATTTCTTACAGGAAGTGTGTAACACCCTTCTAAAATACCCCAAAATTAATTAAAACAACAAAATAAAAATCAGAGTAAATATGCAATTTAAGGGTGTCACACTTGACACTTCACACCAATCATCAAAATATCCTGTCATGCTCATTTATTTAATCAAAACAAACCATTGCATAACTCGCAGCGGATAAAAATCTAACAACATTCAAACATGTAACACGTCACATGTAAAGTTGTTCAACAACCAAAAATGAAAACAAAGTAAACATCCCATCCCGATGTTACATATACCAGAGCATGACCCACTAAGGAACTACACTAGACTCCAAGGACTAGCTCCTACTCAATCACTGCTCGTTACCTGAAACATAGTTGGAAGGGTGAGTTCCTCAATCGATATAATAAGCATTATAAATTATCATGTAATGTTAAGTAAGTTAACACATTCAATCACCCTAATCAGATCACACAATCAGTAACGGCAATATCAACTCCAAAATCATACTCAACCCAATCACAAACAGCACGCATAATATTGGAATACATCCATTCATATTAAACGCCATACATACATTATGCAATGAGACTCCATGCATGCGGTACCGACTATTCGTGAACATATAGTTCAACCTCACCGATCAAATCCAGATACGGCTACCAAGCTCACTAGTCCCACTCATTTGAGACCTAGTGACTCACATCACTAATTCCTCACCATGGGAATTAGCTACCACCCCAAGGGCTATGCTATGCACGCTAAATCACCTAGCATGCAAACATCAACAACAATCCACAACAATTCACTCACTAATTCCTCACCATGGGAATTAGCTACCACCATAAAGGCCATGCTATACACGCTAAATCACCTAGCATGCAAACATCAACAACAATTCAAGATAGACATATGCTCACACTCTAAGCCATAAAACAGTCCATCCACAATTGCATACATAATAGATATATTCACAACATCATGCATACCATCATACATTATCAGCATATTCATCACAGAATCATATCATATCATGCCAAATAATAACTCACAGTATTAGCACACTCTACTAATACCTATACTGCTCAAAACAACGGGAAATGATCCCTACTATATCATACATCAGCTAAATTACATCACTCAGCTGAAACGACCAAAAACTGCACAACAACAGCTCAGAAAAATCACAATTCTGCTCATACGCGTATGCCCCATGCCCATACGCGTATGGCCCATCTCCTGACCAAATCCCATACGCGTAACACCATCTCATACGCGTATGCTACGCGTAACACTTCCTCATACGCGTACCAACAGAGACAAAACTACGTTAAAAACGTCATCTTCTTCATCCATACGCGTATTGCCTAATGCCATACGCGTACCAGACCATCTCATACGCGTATTGCCTAGTGCCATATGCGTATGACCAGAAACCAATTTCCAGATCTGCTATGGTTTTCTCTGCTACGAGATTCCTCAGATCCAACCTTCCACAGTCCAATTCTTACACAACATTCGTTCATACTATCAAACACAGATCGTACACATTCAATTTCACAATTCCTACCCTTATTACATCTAATCCCTACGAATTTCTTCAATTATACTCAGATCTCATTCATCCAAAATTTCACAATTTCATCATGCATCATTCTAATTAGAGTCAAATCAATGGTTTATCACTACCCATTACATGTTATCCCATAATACCCATTAAACGATGATAAACCCCCCTTACTTGAGTTAATCCGGCAATCCTTCAGCTTCAAGCTTTTCCTTTCTTCAACCCTTGTTCTCTTGCTCTTTGCCCTTTTCCCTTTTCCACTTTTGAGTCGTTTCTCTGTTTTCACGTGAAAACCTCTTTTTACCAAATGGGACTTTTTTCTAATTCCAACTTTTATTCCAATAATAATAATCCAATTATTTAATTTAATTAATAAATATATTATTAACTTAAATTAAATAATTATCATATTTTTATCGGGGTGTTACAAAGTGACATGACAATCTTCAACCCATAAATACCTCTTCAGATATACCCTGGCTTCCATTTGTATCGGTTATGGCATTGGAGTTGTGCCTGCATGTGGAGGCATGGGATTATATAGTATGCTCAGGCCATTTGGTGTGAAAGTGATAGCCTTTTAATCGATCAGATGTTGCACCTTGTACTTCAAAGCTCTACAATCTTCGATCATGTGCCCAGGTGCCCATGAGTGGTATACACATCTGACATTTGCGTCGTAGCCCTAAGGAAGAGGTGTTGGAGAAGGTCCCAATTCCCTTAGTTGAACCACTGAGCTAATGAGAAAGAGAGGGAGAAGTCGAATGTATGGCATAAGAACTAGATCAAAATGTGTCTCTGGCCTCCTTGGTCTCTGTTCAGCATAGTTCCGCTGTTGATTTGGATACTGATTATGATTATGTACTGGGTTCCTCTACCTTAGTCGGGGAATAGGAAATGGTTGTTAACAGGGAGGCCTTCGAAGTCGAGGTTGGGGATGATATCCATGAGACCGCTCCTGATGTGAGGTGATGTCAGACAGATGCACAGGAGTGACCACTTATGGTACGGTATTTGGTGCGAGATTGCCTTCCTTCCTCAAAAGTGTTTGCAGAATCTCAGTGATCAGGCTCATCTGAGTCTTCAATTGGTGAACTTCCACCCTCAATGCTTCTTGACCTCTCTGAATTTCTTCCATGGTGATCTAAGACATGCTTCTAGTTCAATAACGATTGTCGGGTAATCAACTAGTTGTTCATAAATGAGAGGTGATATGAGGCTTTTTCTTATTTGGAAGAATGAAGTGCTTTGCAATGTTATGCAATGCATTTTTTTCAGTTCAAAGGATGCAATGGCATGCAATATAAATGTTTTGTATGTTCATGATACAAGAGGATATGACTGTAGCAGATTCAATGTATGTTGGAGGTTTAGTTTCCTGGCAAGAGACCCATATCCCCTCACAAGGTGAATACTAAGACTTTATGAAGATGCTTACAGTAACGGATCCTGATGCAAAAATATCGTTGTCACCAAAAGATAACTTGTGAGTCAACAATACCTTTGGGATGATCTACTCTAAGTGAGGCTATCCTCAACTTCAAAACCCACGGGTTTTCTAAAGGTCCTTAGAGTCACAGACCCTCTTTGGAAGAATGTTTGTCAAAGCATAATGACTTACGTGCCAGCGTAACTCCAATAAGAATCTACTTCAAATGGGGTCTTCGTACCTTCCCACCAAGACAACTACGTTCGACGAGTCAATACGAAGCTCCCTCCTATCTTAGGTGTACTCTCTAAGCCTTTGTATTGGTCTTTTCACTTAAGCAACTGAAACCAACCCACAAGAGCACATCAATTATATATAGAGGAATATATAACAGAAATAGATAAAGGCAAGTAATACAGAAATAAACATCCAAGACAAAAAGGATACATACATAACTAGGCTTGACTCACTTAGACAATTCCCAACATAGTCGCTAGCTGTCGCGCCACAAAAAATAGAGAGTCGCCACCGTATTTTATTTATTCCAATGGAAAGGGAAAATAACGATAAAACTCCAAAAGAATGGTTTTTGAAACCAAGAGCGAATTCGGAAGTCGGTTATGCAAGGGAAAGATATTAGCACCCCTCACATCCGTTGTACTCAACGGGAACCACTTTCTTACTCTTCGTGCGTATGGATGTTGTAATCTGAAGGTTACTTGCTATCGGTTAATGAGTGAAAAATAAGATGAGAAAAAAGAAAGAAATAATTATTAATGTAAGGAAGAAAGAAAATAATAATTAATGTGAAGAAAAGGGAAATAAATTATTAGTGTGCTCGTCAAGGTTTCGAACCCTTATGCCTACATATCCTCATCGTGCAATAAGGAAGTCAGAGCTCTGTAGTTCCGATCACAAAATATAGTACTTGTTGATTGTTTTTTACGAACATTGTTAACATTCATGTTCCAGCGGTTGACTTTGCTTGTATGCTCACGACATGAGAGGCTTAAATGTTTCTTTGTTTGCGGTAGAACAAATGCGCTTGGATCACATTCTAGCAGTTAAATATTACTTGTATGCTCGCGCCTGGAAGGCTTAAGATTTGTTCTTACCACGACATAACGAAAGTAACATGCCCTTTCTGAAAAAAAAATTTGGAATCCCTAAGGTGGAAAATTGGATTTGATTAGATGTGGTTGATTTTAGTACGGAGACTAGTATCAGACCACAAGTTAGGTACGGTCGACAATTTAAATACTTGGGAGTTGAGAGGACAGTTGCATCCTAACCCATCTTTTTCATCCAAAAGAGTTTTGATTATGAAATGTTTTGGCGAGTTTAATCATTGTACTTAGAGGGAGACAAGCATTTAACTCTTGGCTAAGTACAACCAACAATCAGAATACTTGGGAGTTAAGAAGGACAGTGGCATCTTAACCACTCTTTTTCGCTCTCAGAGCACCATATTGAATTCGTTTTATTGTTAAGTGTTTTTAGGTAAGAAGTCAAGTAATCAGGACATAAGCTAGATGTGGCCGACAACCCAAGTAATTGAGTGTTGTACACAAGTACGTACACCCCACTTTTTCATTCCAATTTATTGTGATTTTTTTTTGAAAAGGGTCTCGGTGTTAGATCATGTGTTTGGAATTTATTATGGAAATATTGTGTGAAGAATGAGATTGAAATTGATTAAGAAGTGATAGATGGGAGAACAAAATAAGAAGTGAAAAGAGAATGAGAGAATGAAAGAATGGAATGGATAATGATGGTGAGATACTTGTCGTTAGATGAAATACTCATGTTTCTTTGGAGTGAGTTTTATTTAGAAAAAACACTTGACGTTGGACCAAGTGTGCTCTTTGTCTTTTGAAAAAGTCTTTTTATCGTTTAATTTTATCTTTTTAGTTAGCATGCATTGGAAAACATTTAAAGGAAAGATAAACCTAAGATATTACATGTTCATTGGAATGGGGGACATGTTATCCACAATAGGGGGATGATACCAAACAATACAAGGAATGGGAAATGGAATTATACAAGTTACAAATAAATACCATGCCTAAAACAATAAAGTGACCATGGTATCTATTGAATTAGGAAAGACTAATAGACATTTAGGTTAAACCGTGTGTTTTGAAAAACACTACGAAGACTTTATTATATAGAGAGAGATTACAACTAATTACATGATATATTTGATGTGAGACTATTCTATATACAAATATTCTCAACACTATATATTTACAAATATCAACACTCCCCCTCAAGCTTGAGCATATAAGTTAAATGCACCAAGCTTGTTACATATATAATTAGTTCTGGGACTTCATAGAGATTTTGTAAACACATATTCCAATTGATCATTAGAGTTGACAAAGTTTGTGACGATGTCACTGAAGGAGAATTGCGATCCAAAATGCAACGGAAATTAAAATTTTCTCCTTTAGAGATCCTTACGAATGGTCATGATCAGTGATAGAATATTTACCTCTTGTGACGATTGAAATCTTTGGTGCAGATCTCTTGTGACGATCAAAACCTTTGATGCAGATCCACAGAGCGATCACGAACGTTGAACGATGACAACGTCTCTACTCAGTCCACACGAACGGATTCCTTCAATCTCAGTGCTAGCTGGTACGAGTGAAGGCTTTGAGTGAGAGAGAGAGAGAGAAAAAGAAAATAATGCAACCGCAATTTATGCTTCTGCACAAGGGTTCTATTTATAGAACCACTTGTGTGGGCTTCAAGCTAAAAAGCCCACTTAAGTGTATTTTGGCCCATATCTTATAATATGCCCAAAATCACTTAAGCTCATGGTACCTTACCATATTTCGTATTCTACTTAAGTACACCGTACCTTTACGATGTTCTACAATTCACTTAAGGGCACCGTACCTTACGGTGTTCCTTAGTTACTCTATCTCTCATCAATCCGTCCTTTGCGTGTGACCCTGTAGGTTTTCGCGGGATTGGCAATTATATTAAATCATGTATTTAACATAATAAACAGTGAGCGGTATCTAGCAACACATCACTGCTACCCAAGACACGAAAATGTCATGTGATCTGACAATTCCTTTTGTGATAATACTTATGTGTATAATTACCATTTTGCCCTTATGTCTATATTGAACACAAGGAATAGACCGTGTCATCCTTGTCCAGTTCAATATTGGGCCCATAGACATTTATCCTGTTATGCAGGATGGACAAATTCCATCTAGGTCACTCATGTCCCTCAGCATGCTTCATGGAGTACCCATCAACTGTCTTTATGGTTATCCAGTTATGGACAACGTTTGATCAGCAATAAAGCACTCGACTCTACATCTAGGGTCCATAGTGGTTTCAGGTCGAAGAGTGGTATACACCATTATCACCATGAGAATAACTTATGACACTTTGCATAACTTTTTATATAGTATTCTCATAGCGGGTCAATCCGGTATAAATATTACTCTTAATATTCATACCTATGTTTAAGACTTGATAACTCCTTATCCATGATCCATGAGATGTGATCATCAGTCTATATACATAATAGTCTTAATGCTTTAATGTCATCCCACTTCACAATAAAGCTCGACTACGGATACTTTAAGAATAGTGTCCTTATGTTTAATGTGATCTCATGATTAAGTCATACTTGATACATTAAACAGACTAGCTATTCTAGGGACTTTATTAAACAAACGTAATAAAGAAAAAGCCTTTTATTATTAATAAATAATTCGATACAAGTACCAAAAGTATTGGCCTCTAGGGCTTACACCAACAGTCACCTGACTCAATATTCTCTCTAACAATGTGACAGTCTATCTCAATATGTTTGGTACTCTCATGGAAGACTGAATTTGAAGTAATGTGCAATGCAACTTGATTATCACAAATAAGTGTCATTGGTCTTGCTTCTTCAATTTGAAGTTCCTTGAGCAACTATTTTAACAAAATAAGTTCACATGTTGCCATTGCCATGACCCTATACTCTGCCTCGGCGCTTGATCTTGCAACTACATTTTGTTTCTTACTTTTCCAGGATATAAGGTTTCCTCCAACGAGTACACAATACCCAGAGGTGGATCGTCTATTAATGGGTGACCCTGCCCAATCAGCATCAGAGTATCCAATTATCTGAGTATATTCTTTATTATCTTCATACACTAAACCTTTTCCTGGAGCACATTTGATGTATCTCAGAATCAGGATAACAGCATCCATGTGTTCCTGACAAGGGGAATTTAAGAACTGACTTACCATACTAACTGCAAAAGAAATGTCTGGACGGTGACTATGAGATAATTCAACTTTCCAACTAATCTCCTATACCTTCTTGAGTCAGATAGAGGCTCCCCCTGATTAGGTAGTAGTTTCACACTTGGATCCATAGGAGTATCCGCTGTTTTAGAATTCAACAAACCTGTTTCTTCCAAAATATCCATAGCATATTTCCGCTGAGAAATCACCAAACCATCTTTAGATTGGGCTACTTCAATACCCAAGAAATAATGGAGTTTACCAAGATCTTTTGTCTGAAATTGATTTGAGAGATGTTGTTTTAACTGGAGTATGCCCTGGTGATCACTACCAGTTATGACAATATCATCTACGTACACAATAAGATAAATACACCCTTGAGCTGAGTGACGATAAAAAACAGAATGGTCAGCTTCATTACGGACCATACCAAACTGTTGTACTACAGTGTTGAATCTGCCAAACCAAGCTCTCGGAGATTGCTTAAGACCATAAAGAGACTCGTGTAACCTACACCATATTTAATGACTCCCCCTGAGAAAAAAATCCAGGTGGTTGCTCCATATATACTTCCTTTTCAAGATCACCATGTAAAAAATCATTTTTGATGTCAAGTTGATGAATAGGCCAATGTCGAATGGTTGCGATGGCTAGAAGAAGTCTAACAAATGCCATCTTGGCTACAGGCGGGAAGGTATCACTATAATCCAATCCGAAAATCTGAGTGTATCCTTTGGCTATCAAGCGAGCTTTAAATCGATCAATCTTACCATCTAGACCAACCTTCACTATATAAAGCCAACGACAACCTACTAAATATTTCCCAGGGGGTAGAGGAACCAGTTCCCAGGTACCATTGCTTTCAAGAGCATACATTTCATCAATCATTACTTGCCTCCACTCAGGGTGAGATAATGTTTCACTTGGAGTTTTAGGAATAGAAATAGAAGACAAAGAAGACAAACAAGTATACTACAAAGGGGAAAGACAATGATAACATAAATCAATATAATGTGGAGAAGGATTTCGTGTTTGACGTATACCTTTTCGAAGGGAAATCAGAAGATCAGACTCAGGTTGCAGGATCAGATCCCGTGATGGCAGAGGTGTCGGAGGAGAGTCTGCAATGAGCTCAGGGACAAGTATGGCCTCAAGGGCAGGAATGACAGACATTGGGTGACGATGTTGATATGTTTGAAGTGGTCGAGAAGTGGGGGGGGGGGGGGGGGGGGTCAGGAGCCATAGACTGGTGGGGGATAATGGTAGGAGGGACATTAATAACCGCCGGAAAAGGTGTGGGATTACTTTCTTGAAGAGGTTCCGGAGATACTTGGTTGGACTCGAAATATGGAACAAACTCGAAGAAGGTGACATCGGCCGATACGAGGTATAGTTGTATAATATGAGAGTAGCAACGATAACCCTTTTGGGAACGATGATAACCAAGAAAGACACACTTTAGTGATCGAGCTTCTAGTTTATCAAGAGCAGGGGAGAGATTGTGTACAAAACACGTAGACCCGAATACTCGAGGAGGAATTAGGCGGAGAGGAGAGTTTGGAAACAAGATTGAATGAGGGATTTTATTATTAAGGATAGATGAGGGCATGCGATTTATGAGGTAACATGTCGTGCGCCGCATCCCCCCAAAAACGGAGAGGAATATTACCATGAAGAAGTAGGGTCCGAGTGGTTTCTACAAGATCCCGATTTTTGCGTTCGGCTACCTGTTTTATTGGGGTGTATGAGGGCAAGATATTTGGTGTAAAATACCATTGGATGACATAAAGGTTTGAAATTGTTGGGATAAATATTCATGTGCATTGTCACTTCTTAAGGTACGAATAGACAAAGCAAGCTGGGTTCTTATTTCTCGATAAAATTGTTCAAAAATAGAAAACAATTCAGACCTGTTCTTCATTAAAAATATTCATGTTGAACGTGAAAAATCATCAATAAAAGTTACAAAATATCTAGACTCAAATGTAGACACGGTATATGAGGGACCCTAAACATCGGAGTGAACTAAAGCAAAAGGGAATGCAACTCGTTTATCATTGGGAAAATGACTACGAGTATGTTTCCCTAACTGACAAGACTCACAATGTAAAATGGATAACTTAGATAAATTAGGCACCAACGTTTGTAGCTTGGGAATACCTGGATGACCTAACTGCGCATGTACGATGAGTGGAGAATCTATGGTGGAGCATGTGACAGATGACATAGAGAAGTAGTAGAGGCCTTGGGACTCACATCCGACACTAATCGTCTGTCCCGAACTCCGATCCTGCAGAGTAACATTACTATTAGTAAAGGTGATAGAATAATTAAGGGAACGAGTTAAACGACTGGATGACAGTAAATTAAATGGGAAATTAGGTACATATAGGACAGAAGTCACAGAAAGAGATGGTAGAATTTGAACAGTACCAATCCCTTGGGATCGGGTTTGAAAACCATTTGCGGAAGTTATACTCGGTAAGAAACCAAATGTAGAGAGGGAAGAAAAAAGACCTTTATTACCGGTAACATGATCAGATGCACCAGAATCGAGGACCCAAGGACCAATAGGATATGATAGAGAGAAGTAACCAGATGAATTACCAGTGTGTGCAACTGAAGCCGTGGAACCAGAGGTCTGATTACTCTGACACCACTTGAGAAAATCCTCGCTACTTGGCGTAGGGCTCTGAAGAGAAGGTAAAGTTTGCATAGTGTTTGGATTATCAATTTGAGCTGCATTTACCTGGCATGGAGGTCTGCCATGTAACTTCCAACAACGGCCGATAGTATGTCCAAGCCGGTTACAATGGTAACACTTGGGACGAGGTTTGGAGTTGGATGACCCTCCTCAAAGGAGATTCTGATTATTGCCAAGAGATGCAAGGGTAGCAGTGTTACCTGGAGTATGAGCAACAATAGATGGAGGGGAAACCAGACCAAATGCATGAGGTGCAACCAAGCGCAACGGTTCTTCACTAACTGTATCATAGTTAGGAACAGTAGTACCTGATAAAATCTGGTTATGAACGGACTCGAGTTCTGGTGGTAGTCCCTTAAGTGCCATGACCATGAAAAATTTACTTTGTTGTTCGGAATGAGCAGTTACATCTTTTGCATAAGGCAAGAGGGTTGCGTAACTCGCTTTCAATGCATTACGCTTACTCAGATAGGCTTGCATATCCATATCTTGCAGCTTCAATGTGTCGAGTTTGAGGATGACACTATATAGACAATGAACGTCGTTGGAGAAGACTTTCTTAGCCTTTTCCCAAACCTCATTGCAAGTAGAGAAGGCTTGATACTACGCTTGGAGGTTAGATGCGATGGAAAACCATAACACAGTACATAGAGAGGCATCCGTTTTCTTCCATTTAGCGAGTTTTGCGGCGGCAACATCATCCAATTTTGTGGTTAGGTGATCTTCATATCACTGACCATGAAACCACATATCGACAACACGATCCCATATGTTGTAGTTGGTTGATCTGATTAATTTTTCACATGGGATAAGTGGAACTTGAGTAAATAAGACGGAATCAACATCTCACATGGCTTAAAGAAACAAAATCGAGACTGTTTGATGAAGTGAGAGGCAAAGTGGTTTTACCTGAGAATTTTGAGAAGTGAGAGGCAAACTAGAGTGATGACACAATTTGCAAAAAATATTCTCACCGGAAGACAGTGGATCAACTGGGTAAAGCACGACGAAGAGTTGTCTCTTAGGAGGCTCTAGATACCATATTGAATTAGGAGAGACTAAGAGACATTTAGGTTAAACAGTGTGTTTTGAAAAGCACTACAGAGACTTTATTATATATAGAGAAATTACAACTAATTACATGATATAGTCGATGTGAGACTATTCTATATACAAATATTCTCAACACTATATATTTACAAATATCAACAATATCCTTAAGTATAAACACACAATACAAATGAGAAATGCAACAAAGACGCATATTAGAAGCTAGGTCTAAATTTATATATGGTCAAAGTAGACAAATAAAAGTGAATGGAATTATATGATCACATGATATTCAATAAAAAAGAATTAAATTCTAGTGGGAGATTAAATACAAAATTAACTACCAAACCAATTGAAAATTAGCATACAAGGAACAAAATGCTATCGTGGGGAATCATGGAATTTGGAAATGAATCAATGAATTTTACCCTAATCAAGAACCTAGAGTAATCATATGTTAATCATGTTATTTCAAAGGTAATTAAAACTCAATGTAAAAAATGATTCAATTAAAACCTAATGGAGATTCAAATTAAACATGCTAATAGCTAATCATTATAATTTCAAAAAAATAAGTTAAAACAATTAACAAGGAAATAAGTAAGAAACGCTACAAAAAAGAGAGTAGGAAAATAGAAAAACCAGGGAGGGGGTAAGACCTGCAAATAGGGTGTAAAAATCAATCTAGGGCGCAGTCCCATTGTTGAAGCCCAATTTCTCATTGTCTTGAGTTATGGAGGTATGTTAATAGTTCTGTGTGTGCAAAAAGTGGAAAAGAATGGACTGAGGCCCACGAACACACACATGTGAGAGGGAAGAGATGGCTAGTCAAATTTAGATTCAAACTGAAAAAGGAAAACATGCTCAAAGACTTTTCTCTACACCTGGCCTGAAAACACCTTCCTCCGCTGCGCTGGAGGTAGCTTCCGATGGCGGTGGAGAGAAAAACCACCAATACAACAAACCAATATCCTCGTCTCTACCTCCACTATCCAAACTTGATACCAATTTTACCTAATTCACACCATAAAGCCTAAATCGATTCAAACTTGCGCACGAACCCTAATCACCAAAAGATAAATTAAATGATCACCTCAGGGAATAGAGGAAAAAGAAGGCTTAAGTTAGGGATTTGATTCCCCATACCCTAATGGATCTTATAGTGGATATGGGATGAGATTGAGCCACTGAAAGTAAACAAACAAAAGATGAACATGCAAAGCTTTGCAATGAATTAAACCAATGAAACTTCGTGATAGACCAAGAACAAGTGGGCCGTGAATGTATCTTGATCAAGCATTTGAAACATGCATAATGGATGATAGTGAAACAAATGAAAATAGGGTTAGATGCACACATAATGAATGATAGCCAAAATTAAGGTTTAGCTTGGTTATACAACCTCGAGTTGCTAGGAAACCCTAGCTTTCACTAGGTACACACAACTATGCTTTGAACCTAAGATTAATGTCCTCTTGTCTTGAACAATGCTAATGCAAGTGAGATGATTGATCATGAAGATATGCATATGAATTAAGGTTAGTGACTTAGATGAACATTGTGAAGGATTGGGTAAATTTTGGGGTACGACAACTCTGGAGTCCTAAACTTCGACCGAGAGAGGTTAGTTATCTTCAAGCTCTACCCCTTCACAACATATTTTTTTCAATTGTTGTTGGATCGTTTGGACGGTTGATTGTAGGGTTTTGTTATGGCGACATAATTCATCCATTGTGACATGCCTTTTTTGCAAGGCTTCTTGATTGGCTCCATAGAACTTTGAAACGCGAGTCACCACCATTGATGAACGGTGGCAGATTAAGTGAAAGCTATTGTTGAGAAGGTGTGACCCGTAGACCTTTTACCGGACTGATGGTGGCCTCCCACTATACTTACGGTGAGTTCAATTATATGAACCCTTCCGACAATACACCAAGGAAGAGGTCTTTAGTCAGCAATTTGTGAATGTAATACTTGACCTAACTCTATAGGTATGTATTTATAACCTAAAGACCTAGATAAAATCCTATCTTCTTTCATGCTCTTCCTCACTTTCAATTAATCTGACCTCGCTTCACCAGGGATTGTGAAAGGTTGCCTCTTTCTAAAGATCACACGTGAAGCGCCAACATTATCCATGTGTTGAGCAGATGTTCATTTAATTGCTTCACATTTAGGATCTATCACGTGCTCCACGTGATCATAACACATTGAGTCAACATTGTTTGTGACACATGAGCATTGAAGTACGATATTTATGACAGTCGACAAGATCAACATTTAGTGGAAAGTAGAACGGAGAGGATCCATTAGCATGTTTATCCGTTCCCAAACGAGTTATATACTCTCCATGTCTAAAAAAAAATGAAAGATTTCATCAGAAGTGATATACATATTAAAAAAAAATGATAGTCCGTCCCCATCAAGGAAATCCCACTGTCCGGTATTTATGGAAGTTGTACAAAATGAAGAAAACAATTGAGAGGGAGAGTTATAGTGTTATACGGTGTAATAGACACTATTTATAAGTTTTGTATTTAAATAATACATCCCAACAAATAAAGAAATGTAACAAAAGTTGATAAAGTAAGTTTATATGCAATAATAAGAATATAAAAAAGATTAATGAATTGGAAGGAACAATTATAATTGATAAGGGCATGATGAAGTAGAATACTAAAGGTGGAGCTAGTGATGTTATATTGAAAATGAGAGAGATGTGTCGGTAAGACACGTGGATGAGGCACAAGTAAAGGGACATAGACTACTATATGTCTATGTCTTGGTTTCAAGGATTGATGCTAAAAAGAGAGTGGACAAATGAGTATGCGTGCTTTCTCAAACCCACTAATTCAAAGGAGGAAATGTTGTTGACAGTTCATTCAAAGATTGATGGGTTTGTTCACAACTTTGGCATGGTAGGTATGTGATGTGCACATTCTTAGTACTTATCATCAACATATATGCATGCCATTCTAATTAATGGACTCATAAAAGACTTTACTCTCTTCCCTACACAATAATGCCTGCAGGAGCTAGTTACTGCTTTATTTCTTTTCCTGCAAACAAAACGTAAAGGAAACGCCTCTCTATACTCTCCTTTATTCATTCATTCATTCATATATTCAACTTTTTATTACTCATACTCATACCTAGAGTCTGCTTCTTCAAGCTAAGTAAAGTAGTATTCGGTTCCTTCTTTCACACCACTCTTTTTTCACTTTACTTTTGAAAAACTGCATCTAGAGTGAGGCCATGATGGACAGAAACAAAGGTGTTGAAGCTTATACCAATCACATGGATTGTTACTACTCTACTTCTGATTTTCTTCCATGTAAGAAACATCCTTCTTCTTCTTCTTCTGGTGCTGCTGCTGGTGGTATTTGTGCTTACTGTCTTAAGGAGCGTTTGGTGAAGCTTGTGTGTTCAGATTGTGGGGAACAAAGGCTTTCTTCTTGTTCTTGTTCTGATGAGATCACTTCAAATAGAAACTCATGTTCTGTTGAGGTGGGAAGTGTTGGCAGGGTTTCTTTTCTTATTGAGAATGAGAAGAATCAGACAAACCTAATACAGCATTTGAGTTCCAAGGCCAAGATGAATGAGAAAGAAGAAGAGGTTGTGGTGCTGAGAAGAAGCAGCAGCAGCTGTGTTGATATAAAAAGGCATGGTTTTTGGAGAATCGGGAAACTATTTAGGAAGAACAAGAAGAAGGATTGTGGGACAAGTGTTGTTGGGTTTGATGACAATAAGAGTGAGATGTGGATGGTGGATCATCATCCTCATGGGGGTGTATCAAGGTCAAGATCTCTTTGCAGTTTCAGGGGTGGTGCTATATTTGGATCTGAAGATGGTGGTGATTCAGTTTTATCAGGTGCTAGAAGTTCTATTTCTGCAGCTAGAAGTTCTGGCGTGAATGGTGGTTTGATGCTAGAATCTGGTAGGAGAAGTGGTTATAGTGAAGCAGAGCCAAGAAGAAGTGACTTCTTTTATGAATATGAGAATGGTAGAAAGAGTGGAGTAATGGAAGTTGATGGAAGCTACATAAACAGACGTGTTTTTTCCCTTAGAGAGAGTGATTTCAAAGGCATGGATGAATCAACTTTTATTGACTTGAAGCTTGATTATTCATCAGAATATAAGCAGCATGATTTCAACAATGCAAAGATGTCTGATAATAATAATACACTCTCAGGCTCAGGTTTTGGAAGCATAAATGTTGGAGATGGAGGTTCATCTTGTAGGATCAGTGTGAATGACAGAGGAATGAAAAGTGGAAGAAGAAAAAGCATCAATGGTTGGAGATGGATTTTCAAATATCATTCAAGGAAAAGAGATCAAGACCATATGTTCAAAACATGATCAAATTTCATAAAACACAATGAAAAAAAAAAAAAACTTCCAATGTAGTTTTAGTTTGTGGTTTAAATTGTCCGTAGTTGTTCATTAGACATGTTATTATTTTTCTTTGTCTAGTAATGTTATTTTGAGTAAATCCAATAGATAGAACTTCACATTTCTTGGAAAGTCCCTTGTCAAAATTGAAGCTTTACTTATTAGTAGCATCTACATGAAAGAAAGTGTCTGGAAAGTGAGATGGGGGGTTTTCACTCTTCTTTGTATTGTAACTTTCACAAATACAAATAATTATTCTCCTTTTTAAAATGATTGTTGTATAAGATTTTTGTATTCAAATTAAAAAATATAATAATATTGTTCTAAAACATTATATTTTTATTAAATTAATTTTATAAATATTTTGAAAGTAATATACAAAATAATACTAATTAAAATATATAATTTAGAAAATAATAGTAATCATTGAAAAGTGAGAAGATTGTTCATTTGAAAATATTTTTTTAACTAAAACAACAGTCATTTTAGTTAATGGAGGAACAACACATGTTTATTGAGAATTATGAGTGTAGAGTTGTCCACAAAAAGCATCATTAGAAAAGTGGACTATTTGGACAACAACCATAAAATGATTTGTTAAAGTTAAAATTCTGAACTACTTGAACCCCATCTACAAAACATCCCAACATTTTTTGTTTTTTCTTTTGCATGCTTGGTCCAATCTATTCAACATGACAGCTCTGCATCCTACACTAATCCCAAAATCAATCTCTCTCCTCTTTTTGGTTGAAACATTCCAACAAACAATGCTAACCAAAATGGACTCTTTGATTGTCATGTGGGGACCATATTTTAAAATCCACAGATTAGTAGTAGTACTGTAGTTGGTCATTGGAATTTTTTTTATTTTTCTTCACTAACTTCAGTCAAACTCGAGCATTTATACACGTTTTGGTTAAACTATTATTGATTGACCATGTCAAAATAAAACTTCATCTCATATATATAACTGCATATTCTGATTCATCCATTAAGATCAACATTAAAAAAGTTATTCTTTGATATAAAGATAGAAAAAAAATAGAATTTAGAACATGTATGTGACTAGGCCTCTTTCTTTGTACAACAAGTCTGAAGAGGCTCTCTCATTGCCTCCACCGGAAGGTCCTAATTCTGGTATTCTGGTCATTCAAGATAATGATTTGGAACCAACCTCTTGTTTTGGCTTGGGAAAGTACCATCAAGTTAAGGGGTTACCTTTCCCTCAAAACATGAACCTTGAGTTGTTCTATAGATCAGGCATTTCACTCAACAGAACTATTGGTTACCATCATGTTGCATTCATTCCTGTTCTTAATCAGCCACAGTCTTCCTATAAATACTATGTGATGCATCTTCATGGCAAGAAAATGTTAGAGAATCGGGTATGATAATCCTGGATAACTTCGAAGAATCGTGTTCGTACACTTTTCGAACAAAGTATTTCGACCCTATTCTTGCCTGGGTTCACGAAAACTTTGTGGGGATAATTCTTGAAGAACAATTTGTTTCTGGCAATGAGAAATGTTCAGGAATGTAGAGAGAAAGTTTGGTTTCGTTATCCTTTTAAACTGAGGCCAAATGACTCCTTATATAGGAGATCAATAACAGAAACCGAAAAGACGCAACTGTTTAGAAACGGTTACGTCAGTTGGGAAAGGATTCGAAATTCAAAAAAAAAAAATCGAACGGGGCGCTGCCCCGCACCCCTTGGAACCCCGTTTAAATTATTCGCATTCAATTATACGTTGGCTCGACGAGCGTGCACTCCGCACTACCCCTAACTCGTTTCCAAGCTTTAACGCATAATTGCATCGGCCTATAGTAAATCAAATTACTACTAAAATACATTGATGATACTAAAATCACCAACAAATCCCCCCCATTTTAGTGTAATCCTTGATTTACTCAATATATACAATAATATATACAAGGGTATAACACAGGTATAACGATCAAACAAATGCATAAATGAAAATGTCTTGCGATTGAATTTTCATCTTAGTACAAATACACATTCCAAATACTCGAAAATCGGGGTGTCATAGCGATTGAACCCGTCAATCCATTTGAGTGTCTGAAGATATAGTACACATATGTTTCTTACAATACTCTACTATTCATACTTGACACTTTACAAGCCATGTGTCCTTATCCATTAATAAGCATATAGGAAGCCAAGTCCAAGCTTCTTGAAGCGGCAAAACTTCATGCTCACATAGGTGATTCTTTTAATCTTGCACCTGCATTTGCAATTTTCCAAAAGAACCATTAAGAAGATATAATTCAACCTAGCCATCACTTGCAGGTCTGAGCACATACCTTAGGAAGATAAACACAATTGCTCCAATCTCTAACTACGATCTTTCCACATTGAATTCTGCTTCTAATGTTGTATTAGAAGGGAATTGAGTATACCATAGCTAATAGATTTAAATGGACTTTAATCCCATCCCAATTACCGACTTCTTCACTAAGTCTCTAGCTAACCCCTTCGTCAAGTGGTCAGCTAAGTTTTGTTGCGACCGAACAAACTCAATAGATATCACCCCATTCATGATTAATTCCCTAATCATACTATGTCTAACACCCAAATGTCTAGACTTTCCATTGTATATTTGACTATAAGCTTTAGCCAATGTGGCAGTACTATCACAACAGATAGAAATTGGTGATATCGGTTTAGGCCATATCGGAATCTCATATACCAAATTCCTTAGCCATTCCGCTTCTTTACCAGCAGCAGCTAATGCTACAAACTCATATTCCATTGTGGAACCAGTTATACATGTTTGCTTCTTGGAAGCCCATGAGATGGCACCTCCCCCAAGCAAGAATACCCATCCACTTGTAGAGGATGAATCTTCAGCATTATTTATCCAACTAGCATCCGAATAACCCTCTAACACCGAAGGAAATCCCATATATGACAATCCATAATTTATTGTACCCTTCAAGTACTTGAATACCCTAATTATCGCATGCCAATGATGTCTACTAGGATTACTAGTAAATCTGCTCAACTTTCCAACCGCATAAGCAATATCCGGTCTAGTGCTAATCATAGCATACATCAAAGAGCCTATAGCTTTTGAATATTCAAGTTGATCCACAGGTTTACCTGTATTTGGCATAAGCTTTTCTCCCGGATCCATGGGAGTACTTACTGGAGAACAACTTTCATAATTGAACTTCTTGAGTATTTTCTCAATGTAATGAGATTGCGTAATTACAATCCCCTTACTCTCCCGTTTAATCTTAATACCAAGAATAACGTTCGCTTCTCCCATATCCTTCATGGAGAACTTTGATGACAAGAAATTCTTCGTTTTATCAACTTGATTTTGGTCGGTGCCAAAGATCAACATGTCATCAACATATAAACAAATGAAAACTCCTTTACCGGAAGTATCAAATTTGCTATATACACATTTGTCAGCTTGGTTTAGAATGAAACCATTAGACAAAACAACCTCATCAAACTTTTGATGCCACTGCTTCGGAGCTTGTTTCAGCCCATACAACGACTTAACTAGCTTACACACCTTATGCTCATTACCAGGCATTACAAATCCTTCAGGTTGCTTCATATACACTTCTTCCTCCAAATCACCATTCAGAAATGCTGTTTTGACATCCATTTAATGAATCACTAGATTATGAATAGCCGCCAAGGCAATCAACAATCTAATAGTAGTGATACGGGCAACAGGAGCATAAGTATCGAAATAATCAATCCCTTCCTTTTGTCTGAAGCCTTGGATAACTAATCTAGCTTTAAACTTGTCAATTGTACCATCGACTTTCATCTTCTTTTTGAAGATCCATTTGCAACCCAATGGTTTGCAACCTGGTGGTAAATCAGATAATACCCAAGTATTATTTTCCATGATAGAACCAATCTCTTCGTCAATTGCTTCTTTCCAAAAAGCAGAATCTCGAGATTTCACAGCTTCATCATACGTTCTTGGATCCTCCTCTATACTATAGAAATAATAGTATTGAGTGTCAATCTGATCCTTTGATCCCTCAACTAAATATATTTGAAAATCAGATCCATAAGATCTAGATTTTCTAGCTCTTTTTCTCCTACGGGGTTCAAGTGTCTCACTTGGCACATCATTTGAATGATCATCTCTTAGAGATTCATATGAATTAGGTATAGAGTCCTTTGGTCTAGGTATAGAAGAGAAACAATTCTCATCAAATATGGCATCTCTCGATTCTATAATCGGGTTAATAGAAATCGAGTCATTAGGTTCTATAACATAAAACCTATAGGCCTTAGAGTGCTCAGCATATCCAACAAAGATGCAAGCTACACCCTTTTCACCCAAAGTTTTCCTTTTTGGGTCCGGGAGTCTAACCACGGCCCTACAACCCCAAACACGTAGAAATGTTAAGTTGGGTCGTTTCTTATACCAAAGTTCATATGGGGTAGTCTTGTTCCTTTTATTAGGAACCCTATTTAACAAATAGCAAGCCGTTAACATAGCTTCTCCCCAAAACCCTTCACTCAAACCAGAGTAAGATAACATGGCATTCACCATTTCCTTAAGCACTCTATTTTTCCTTTCAGCCACACCATTTTGTTGAGGTGTATAAGGTGCCGTAGTCTCATGAATGATTCCTACGGATTGGAAAAATACAGGATCATAATATTCACCACCTCTATCTGTACGTAATGTTTTAATTAACACATTCTGTTGCACTTCAACTTCAGTTTTATAAATTTTGAATTTATCTAAGGATTCGTCCTTAGCGTGCAGCAAATAAACATAGCAGAATCTAGATGCATCATCTATGAAAGTGACAAAATATTTTTTATGTCCTAATGATGGAGTAGCATGCAAATCACATAAATCACTATGTATCAACTCAAGAATGACAGATTTCCTTGTTATCTTAAAAGGTTGCCTAGTGATCTTTGTTAACATGCAAGTTTTACAATTTTCTACATTTTTATCAAAAATAGGAATTAAATCATCTTTAGACATTTCATGCATTATTTTATAATGTACGTGTCCTAGACGAGCATGCCATAACGATGAATTGATAACATTCGAAGAGGACATAAATACAGAACCAGAATCATTAGGAACTCCATTCAAATTCATCATAAACATACCATTATTATAATATCCAAATCCTACAAACACACCAGACTTCGATAAAACATATTTATCGGATTCACACACTTGCTTGTATCCAAGCTTATTTAATACAGGACCAGAAATTAAATTCTTACGTAGTTTAGGAACATACAAAACATTAAACAAAGTAATAGTCTTTCCAGAACTGAATTCTAGCACCACATTTCCTTTGCCTTCAACGGGAGCGAAGTGATCATCTCCCATGTAGAGGAAAGAACCATCTTCCACTGGAACAAGAGTCTTGAACCAGAAACGATCCTTGCAAACATGTGTTGTAGCGCCAGAATCAATCCACCACGCGATAGCATCATCCTGCATATAGAATGCTTCAGAATTTAGTGAAACCGAATGTTTAATCAAACTATTCAAATCACGAATTGATTTATGACCTTGGTTTTCGGATTGGTCCTTAGACCCCTTTCCTGAACCACTTGCATTCGCGTTATCATGCTTTTTGCCGGAACGACAATCCTTCTTGAAGTGGCCTGTTTTGCCACACTTCCAGCATTCAAGTTTCGGTTTCTTGTTAGCACCGAAACTGCCCTTATTGTTCTTGAAAGCACGCTTCTTTCCTTTGTTTTTGTTGTTACCGTTCTTACCACCCTCTTCGACCATATTAACCGAGGGTCCAGCAATTTCTTTGCCTTTTCCTTTGTCATCCTCCTGCGCTCTTAGAGATTCTTCTATGCGCAAGTGACTTCCAAGTTGGATCAAAGACAGTTCGTCTTTTCCATGCTTCAGATTGTGTTTGAAATCCTTCCACGAAGGAGGCAACTTGTCTATGATGCTTGAGACAGATATTGTTTCATCCATCTTCAATCCGTGTTGTGTGAACTGTCCAAGGATTCGGAGGAGTTCATTGAATTGTTCCATGACAGACCTCGATTCAACCATTTTGTAATTGTTAAAATCGGTTACCAGGAACTTTTTACTGGATGAGTCCTCTGCCATGTACTTGGATTCGAGACAATCCCACAATTCCTTTGCAGATTCTATGTTTTGATAAATATCAAATAAGGGATCAGACATACCGTTAAGAATGTGCCCTCTGCATATGTAGTCGTCGTTCTCCCATTTTGATCTGCGTCTCAGATTTTCAACCGTGTCTTCCTCCAGAAGTTCTGGAATCGGTGTAGACAGGACGTGCACCACCTTCAACGTTGTCAACATGAAATGCATCTTCTTCTGCCAACGCCTGAAGTCTTGTCCTTGAAACTTGTCCAATTTTCCGAAGTTTGTAGTCATCTCCTTGACGATGCTTCCTCCAGCCATGATTATCAGAAAATACTTTGTTCGTTTGTTAGAGAATCGGGTATGATAATCCTGGATAACTTCGAAGAATCGTGTTCGTACACTTTCCGAACAAAGTATTTCGACCCTATTCTTGCCTGGGTTCACGAAATCTTTGTGGGGATAATTCTTGAAGAACAATTTGTTTCTGGCAATGAGAAATGTTCAGGAATGTAGAGAGAAAGTTTGGTTTCGTTATCCTTTTAAACTGAGGCCAAATGACTCCTTATATAGGAGATCAATAACAGAAACCGAAAAGACGCAACTATTTAGAAATGGTTACGTCGGTTGGGAAAGGATTCGAAATTCAAAAAAAAAAATTCGAACGGGGCGCTGCCCCGCACCCCTTGGAACCCCGTTTCAATTATTCGCATTCAATTATACGTTGGCTTGACGAGCGTGCACTCCGCACTACCCCTAACTCGTTTCCAAGCTTTAACGCATAATTGCATCGGCCTATAGTAAATCACATTACTACTAAAATACATTGATGATACTAAAATCACCAACAGAAAAGAGGGTAAGTCTTTCTTCTGTGAAAAAGGAAAATTTCTTAACATTCTTTACACAAAATTATGTAATTAAGTATTTAAGTTTTCAAAGACACTATGTAGGTTAACCAAAGTTTAAGTGTTACCCATCAAATAGAGGCCCTATTATGTTATAGTTTAACTGTTACAAATATTTAGCAGACCCTTTGTAGCCACGGTTTAGACGTCTTGAATTTTGGCACATGACATGCACGCCATCAAAGACTACTCTGATGTAATTTTTTTTTCTTCTGCAGGGAAGTATACATTAACTCTAAGGAGGAAGATATGGACACATTCTGTTTCTACAATTCTGTTTCCGAAGAACCACTACATCCTCTAGATATCAGTGACACATATCAAGAGTTTGAGATCTATCCTCGTAGAAGCAAAGTTACATTAAGGAGTGGTTTCTCAGCTAAATCTGTTGCTCAAGATGGATACTCTCCAAGGTTTTTAAGTAGAAGGTGGAAAGTGAGTGCTTCAACATCAAGTGATTCAAGTCTTGGAGAAGCATTA
Organism: Lathyrus oleraceus; assembly: GCF_024323335.1. Taxonomy (NCBI): domain Eukaryota; kingdom Viridiplantae; phylum Streptophyta; class Magnoliopsida; order Fabales; family Fabaceae; genus Lathyrus; species Lathyrus oleraceus. The sequence goes on from NC_066580.1 coordinate 269,482,710, forward strand.
GGTGTACATGATTCCCTCCGTTCAAGCAAACCAGAATTCAAATTCTCTATAACAAACAGATTTTCAGAAAGTGATGTTGTGGGAAAATGGTATTGTCCCTTTACGTTTATCAAGGAAGGAACTCACAGAACATTGAAAGAAGAAATGAGGAAATCAATGTTTTATGAGATGACACTAGAGCAAAAATGGGAACAAGTGTTTTCATGTGATAATAATGATGATAAGATGGGAAACACTGTAAGTGTTGATGCTGTTCTTCAAAAGGAAGTGGTTGTAATTGCTGGTTGGGAAGCTATGATGGATAATAATAAGATGGATGTAGCTGAGAGTTTTGCTTGGTTTAATAGTATGAATAATGTTGGAGAAAAGAACAGTATAGGATTGAGCATGGAAATAGTTGAGAGAATGAAGTGGGAGAAAGAAAGGGTTGGGTGGCTTGGTGGAAAAGAAAAGGAGTTTAGAGTTAACAAAGTGGATGAATTTGAAGGGAGTAATAATGGATGGAAGAAATTTGGATGTTATGTGCTGGTTGAGACTTTTGTGTTGAAGAGATTGGATGGGAGCATAGTATTGACCTATGTTTTCAAACATTATCATCAATTAAGAAGCAAATGGGAATGAATTTGTCTCCTACATGAGAAAGAAAATAATGCATAGGCTTTTGGTATTCATATTCAATTTTTTTGGTATGTATTAATTTGGTTGACTCTTGTAATAAAGAGATAGGATGGAACCATTGTGTGGACATAGGCTTGCAAACACTATCATCATTTAAGTAGAAAATGAGAATGATTGTGTATGGTACATGCGAAAAGAAAGAATGCATAGGCTTGTAATATTCATATTCTATTTTGTGTGATCTTCATACTTAGGTAGAAAATTTTGATTATACATTCGACTTTTAAGAATTAGATTTTGTTGTGACCTATTCAACAACCTCATTAAACAAGTCTATAAGTCTATTTGTTTATATATTAGAAACACTTTGGAGAACTTTGTTTTTCATCTCTTAAACCTTTTTGAAATTCTTAGAAATGACAAAGATGTCTTCGAGATTTTAGACTTCGAAATAATTCAATATATTCAGAACTATAAACACATTATCATCATTTTCTCTCATTCTTTTCAAATCCTACTAAAACCTACTAAAGATATATTTTAAAGAATATTCAAATCATCAATGACCTCCTGACATTTTATTTTTCGTCCGAATGCGAAGGTAATTTGACTTCCTCATGTTATTTTATAGAGTGTATGTTTCATTCATGTTGGTGAGTTTGTGCTGATTTACTTCAAATTGTAGAATTCAAAAATGTATATGATGTTAGTTCGGATTGTACAATCTTAACAAATGACAAACCCCTATTATGCACTCAGAATCAATAATCAAAATTGAATGTTTCCAAAAGCAACTCTATTTTTAAATTAAATTGGTATGCATTGTTTTAAATATCAACGTTGTCGATGAACATCATGTCGTGCATGTTGCTTATGTGAAAGTTGACATTGTATCTCAAGTTCTAGATACAAAAATCATTGATGTAAAAATTGACACTGTACCTCCATATGCATATAATATTGATTATCGTCTACAATTAACAATAAAGAGAAAATTTAATTTATGAGATGAGTTGTTGAAATGACTAAGAGGCAGAGGAGAGGAGTTAAGATTTACTATTGTTATTTCAAGTTCAGATTCAGGTGGGAAAAATGGAACTTTATTTCTTCAGTTGAAATGTGAAAAAGAGGTGTTTTGGGTCGTCTGCAAGGCCAATGGAGAGGAAGCCCAATAATGAAGTAAGAAGATACCACATGAAGTGTAGGTAAACTCTGTTTCCTTCGCGTCACAATGAGACTATCACGAGGATACCATGCCAATATCCTTGATCAATCCAACGTTTGGCCGCGTCACGTACGCATGCCGTTACCAACCATCTCCTCTATTTAAAGAGGAAACTCCACCACTCTCAAAGTATTCATAACCTTCCCATTAAATTTCCATTTTTTCACTATCTGAATGACTTGATTGTTTGAGTTAACCTTGTAGACCATCCCCCTTTCCACCGCATCAGAAACAACGAACTAATGTAACATATCATAAATCCACTCTTTACAGTAATCATCTATTTCCATTGCATAACATTAACATCGTCTATGGGAATCAACTTATGATTTTTGTGATCTCAACGATCCATTATTTCTCAATTCAACAAAATTGATTCCTGCATAATTTCAGATCTTCTTCAACTGAAGTGGGGATCTTTGTTCCTCAATCAATTCAGTAGAATTCATATTCAAAATCTCCACCATCAGATTTTTCAGATGGAGACCTCCAATGCCACTGGAACTTCCATCAAATGGCAAGTCAGTGAAGCTTCTAGGAATCTTCCACCTCATCCTCAAGAGACGGTCCATCAAGTTGTAACGACGGCTACAACCATTCCTCCACCATAAGGTTTTGTCCAACATAGGGCATATCAAGGAACTTCTTAGCTTCCTTCATTCCTAGGATCTACTGTGCAATTCCACCTAGGAGACTCTTTTTTCAGACCTATGCTATAACCTGTCGTGACCGAATGCGAAGCCCTCCACGGGTTTCAGCTTTTGCAAGCTAATCTTGGCCTGCAAGGAGCCAATGAACTCTTGAATAACGTGTACAAGATGGTTGAACAACAAAACTCTCACGCTTTTCCATAAAAACTAACTCAGATTGAAGAAAGTTTGCACGAATCCAATCCGAAGAAAAACACTATGCAAGAGGTTGCTTTGCATAAAACCTCCTCCCCTGAGCGAAGAATAGATCTAGAAAAGGTCCAAAAATCTCTAAGTCGCTGACGACTCATTCTTCATAACCCTTCCCCTAATCCCAAAGGAGGAAGGGGAAACCATACTCCTTTCAAAGTTTTTTGGCCGAGGAGGAGAGAAAGGAATGTAGAAGAAGTTAACCCCTATATCCACTAACGTCTTAGAAAGCCGAATCTCGAGGTCGCTAGAGAAGCCTCCCTAGCTCTATAGATATGACGGGATTGTGGACCCGTATAATAACATTAAGCATGAAGATGACCATCTAGAATACTAACATGCCAATGAAGATGTAAAATGCAAGCTCTTTGCACTAACCCTAATTGAGGTTGACCTAGCCTGGTACAAGTCCCTCCCGGAATCAAGCATCGATTCATGGTCAAACTTGTGTGAGGCTTTTAACTCCCATTTCACTTCCATAAAAAGACAATCAACCACTATGGCTATTCTCGGTAGAGTCACCCATGGTGGAAAAATACCCTACACACATATTTGGATCGCTTCATCAAGGTGGTGGTAGCTGTTGGAGGTACAAGTATTCCGAAAGAAGTTAGGGCCCAAAGAGGCCCATAACCCGAAAGATTTATTGAGTAGGGTGTATCAATACATCAAATATGAAGAAAAATTATTGGCCAATAGAGGTAGCCGAGTAACGCAAAATACTTAATCTAGTCAGGCTTCAAACAAGGATTATAGACTATCCAAAGAGAAGAGTGAACGCCTACCCTGTTATAGGTTCGCTCTTATACTCGTTTGAGAACTTAGCAGGAAATGAACTTGAAGGAGTGTGCTAACACTGAGTTAAAGGAAAGTGGAATAAGGAATCGATAACCGGTTAAGGAGTTTGCACGGACCGACAAGTCCAAGTATTTTCATTTCCACAAGAGTCACGACCACAATACCAACGATTGCATCCAACTGAAGGATGCAATTGAAAGACATATCAAGGGGCCAATTTTTTAGTACACCAAAGACTGCAAAAGGGGTCAAGAAGATTCCCCTAAGAGGAATCAATCCTAAAAGAAAGTTTTTGAGGTTGTAACTAGGAACAAAGGAAAGGGGGCAAGCAGCAGAGAAGATGACAGACACCAGGGGAATTGCTAGTAAAATGCTTCCATTACAAGAGACTCCCCAAGAGTAAGCAATTCGTCCAAAAGTAAGGTAAAGAGAAAGATCGTTGAGCTGATGGATATCAATAAGAAGGAATGGAGTACCTCTACCAAGGGGCCAAAGAGACATATTCTAGGGTTCTAAGATATCGAGAAGGTTATAGGAGATCCTAACAAAATCTTTCCTCTGGTCATAATGGCCGCAATCTTCAAATTCAAGATATCTAGCATATTGATTGATGACGAAAGTTCTTGTGATATTATGTACTCATATCTCTTAGAGAAGATTAGATTAAATAAAGAAATGGTGTGGCCATATAAAGGGCCTGATTTGCAGGCCTTCAACGACACTACAACCCTCCCCTGGGGGTACATGAGCTGATGGTTACATTGGGGGAGATAATAAATACCAGGATTGTCGACTCTTAATTCCTAGTCATTCTTTGTAGGATCATTTTCAACTTCATCATCGGGTGGACCTTTTCATCAAATATAAATGCGTTGGCTTCCCCGATTCACCTCAAGCTGAAGTGCCACAACGTGCACGATGAGCCGACAATGAACAATGTTGATATTTTGGGAGCCAATAAGATCTATAACGCCATGCATCAAGATCATAAAGATGGTAAAGCTAAGTCCATGGAAATAAACATGGCCTCTTGATCGAACAATTGAAAGATATGGCCATCAAGCATCATCTGAGTAAATAAAGTTGTATGAGCCTGACAAGAAGAAGTGTATGACTCTGACTGATCCGAACAACAACTGTCACAAACCCCGTTATCATTAAGTGATGGTTAAGTCACCCAATAATGTTAAATTCAGTTTCCTTTTTTGTAATATCAAGATGTATTACAATCATTCAATTAAACAAGAAAGGAATTTCCCCTAACTAAACTATCTCTCACCTTTGTGATTATGAAAGGTAACGACGAGTCTGAGAAACTACCAAAATATCAAAGCCCCATCCAAAGACTCTAGGATAGTGTCACAAATGTCACATGCGTACGACTAAAGAAATCAAAACCATATGATGCCAACTAACACAACAAAGAAAGAAAGCCTCAAAAATGGAAAATAATCGGTTCACTCCCCCTTTCTAGGTAGCTAGCCACTTTAGAGGTAGTGGTGGGTCCACCAATGCGTCAACCCAAAACTAGGTTTTCAGCTAGGGGCATGGTAAGGGGTACCAACCCTTGGCCAAGTACTATCCCCAGAGACATCCAATAAACTTCGAGCAAAACCCTGAGGAAAGGTTGACTCCTAGAAAAATGAACTCATGACTAGAAGTAACACCACAAATCAGGTAAAATATGAATAAATAAATAAATTGAAGTGTACATATACATTGTTGGATGAAAATGAAAAAGCATCAAATGTGCCGAGTACGAGGACACACACAAAAAAGGAGGTGGAGAAGCTAGTTCGTCAAAAAAACCACTTTACCGTCCTCAATGGTTTGATTAAGTTTTTGTTGGTGCATCCCACGAAGTCTGCCCTCGGCCTTCTTCTGATTTCCCCAAGATTCTTCCAGAAGCTTATCCAACTAGTATATCCTTCTTTGAGAAATATCTGAGAATTGGTTCACTTCTCCTTGAGTGGCCTCTGCCAAAGCAGAGGCCGGAACATCATTCTTCTCTGCTACCTCTCAGTCAAGTCATCGCACCTTTTCTATCAGAGTACTAGGATATTCGAAATGTTCCACATCAGCCTCTATGTCCAAGAATTTTTTTAAATCTCCTCGAACATCATTCAAGTACCAATTGTGCTCGATCGTTAGATCATTGGCCTGTTCTTTGAGCCTTTCCCTCTCTTGTCGGAGGCAGCCAACAAAGAAAACTTTTACTTGGTCAACAACTTCGAACACCAAAATAGATGACGCCTAAAAAGCATGAAAAACTAATTTGGCCAATTCCCTTTGTTGAGCTTATTTAGAAAGACCTGATAAATAAGAATAATCTTCGCCAAAAATTAAAGTCTTGAACTCTCAATCCATCATTGGACCAGGGGGGGCTAAATCATTGAATATGACTCCATTTGAGTAGAGGCTTTCCATTCCATAGTAATGAGCCTAAGACATTTATAAACAGGATTATATACCTTAATTTCTTCCATCTCCGGAGTGTATGATAACTTCCATATCGTGATTCAGGCGGGGAAATCTCAAATTTCTACACGAGGATGAGGAGTAATTATCTGAATAACCCTCATGGCGATTGGACTAGAAGGTGTTCTATTGGGTGTACCTGAGGTAGAGGGTCCCCCGACATAAAGGGTAATTAAAGTTCCAATCAAAATAGCAACCACCAGAATTTCCTTTCACAATTATTGCATGGCATCCTCGCTCTTCATCGTATCTACACGATCCAGTAAGTAAGCATTATGAAAGGCTAAAGAATAAGACACGAGCAAAATATGGCCCAAACACGACTTGCCAAAAATCCTTTTCCTCCCCTAATTCGACGTGGGATAGACTAACTAGCGGGTGTGAATGCATTTCTTTGGCAGGGCCTGGAAGCACCACTAGCATAATTAAGCTCCTTACAGAAAGATACCAATTTAGTTTTCAAATATAAATCCTCTAGAGACATGTATTCCTCCTTATAATTATATGAACCAACTTCAGTCAAGTAGTGGATTTGAGTCCAATATATATGAAAGGTAACCGAACAAGCATAGTAGGGCCAGGATCCAAGCAACACACCTTCCTATGCGCCTCCTCGTTCAGAGGAGTAACTAGGTAGAAACAGTCGTTAAAATCCATCATGTTTTCTTAATAAGCTTCAAAGTACCATATATGATATCTTAAAGAGATAAAACTAGAACTATTTGCATAGCCGAGACTGTTCAGAATCTTAAATATATGAAAAAACTTCGTCACAATCGGGTTACCCCCTTATACTCGCACTAATGTTAAAAGAATTTAATGAACTCCCAGCTTACAAGATGTAATTGTGAGGCGGTGATCAACAAATGATTTAACATTCCAACTTCAAATTCGTTAAAGGGAAGACAGTAGCCTATGATGGAAACCAAACATTCAAGGAAAGGGATATCACATCCCCATGTTGGCTGTAAATCCTTTTATCTTCATCCTGGGGAAATACCCCTCAATCGCTCACGAGACCCACGTATGTCAATGCTTAATCAAATGTACCTTCACAAGCAAAGACGCAAATAATCCATAATATGTTGGAATCCACCCAATCCCCTAAAATATCCGTATCAACATTCTTGGTTGAAATTTACATTGTCGCCATGTTTAAAGTATGTTGTAATCAAAATTGATGCAAGTACGACAAAGTAAGAGAGCTTGAGCGATCTCTATGCCCCAATGAAGAGCGCAATAACAAAAGGAAACACGAACTTCGAGCTCAAAATAAGGATCAATATAATATACGAAACCAACATCAATAAACTATATCATATGAGTTTTATTCAAGGATAGAACAAAATTCTCTCAATAAACAATAATAGAAGAAAAAAACACTCTCTTCACAGATAGCTCATAGAAAAAAAAGGTAAAAGAATAGTTCAAGAAATCCTTTATACCATATTCAGATGCTTAGGGACATACGATGGAGATCTTCTAAAAAATATTCCAGAAACGTTCTAGCATTCTAAAGAAGGAGAAATGTTAAAGATAGACCATAAATATGTTTCTTTCTCTCCTAGCGAGGTGTTACAATGTCGAAAAGTAAGACTTAACGATCCTATTCCCTGGAGAAACAATGTCCCCTCTAGGATGTCTGAGTCTGCGGTTACCATGGTTGGATAACAAAATATGTCACAAATCCTCGTCATACAAAGCAATGATAATGGCTTGTGGGGAAACTATTTTATACCGGCCACAAGGCCCAAAGAGAGGAAACCCATTAGCAAAGTAATAAGTTACCACAAAATAATAGGTAGACTCTTTTTGCTTTCTGTCATAGAATTACCATCACGAGGATACCATGCCAGTCTCTTAGATCAATCCAACAGTTGGTTGCATCCCACACATGCAACTCACCAACCATCTGTCATATTTAAAGAGGAAAACTCGCCATTTTTCAGGTATTCAAATCCTTCCCATTCAATTTACAGTTTTCATTATTTTACTAACTTAAGAGTTAGAGTGATAATCTTGTCGTTCATCCCTCTCTTCACCATATTGAAAACCAGGAACCACAACATACCGTAAATCTATTCTTTTTGATCATCATCTAGTTCCAGATCAGAATAGGGGCTATGTATCAATAGTACAAGAAGAAAATGAAGAGTAAAGATACAACATCCTTGGAATGTGAGTCTTCATTTTGGATGAGGGGTTATTTGTTTTTTTGTGGTATATAGAGTGTTAGTGTTGTCAATGAGGAAAAAAATCATAAGTTAACTTAATTCTTTGAAGGTCATAAATATAAAAAAATGTCTAAAACCAAAAGATGAAAATATTTGCAATGAGATGACAAACAATATCACTACTACAAATACTACATTTCCTAACAAAAGTTTATATTGATTAACCAACAAACCAAGATAAAATCAATTTTATTACATGTCTTAATTTTAATTTTAGTCTTAAAAAATATGCCACATATTCCCTCGGTTCAGAGAAAAACTGAGGGAAAAAATATATCAAGGACAAGATTTAATTCCCAACAAATACAATTTTGTGTTTTTTTATAATTATTGGTCCTTTGTCTAAGTTTAAGGAGTGCTTTAGAGGGGGGGGGGGGGGGGGTGAATGAGGCACTTAGACGATTTTCCGGATTTTTTACGGTTTATTGATTTTTACTTTCTTGAGATGCGTATGTGATGAAAAGCGGTAAAGTGAGGAAAGTAAAGAACACCACAATGTATAGTGATTCCCCTTACAGAACGAGAGTACTCCACTCCCCTTTCAAAACGAAAGAGAATTCACTATAATGTTAGATTCCTAGACAAGACACCTTAAGGTCTCTCTATCTAATTCTAACACACCAAGAACAATCCTCTTGGATTTACAATGTTTAAAGTCCAATCGAGACTCAAATTCTCACAAAAGGACCTCTTGCATCCACACACCGGATAGCAAGGATAAAACCTTACAAACTTATTCTTAACAATCCTAAAAATAAGTTGTAATCAAGAGATACAATTCTGAATTTTTGTAGAAGATGAAATAGTTGAAAATTTGAAGTATATCAATTTATCAATTGATCTTCTCCTTTGTAACACTTAATTCTCACAATAATTATACAAGTGTTCTTTGTATGGAATGAAACTATGATGCTTAAAAAGAAGGTTTATGCAAGGTTTCACTCTTAAGAAATTTGGAAGAACACTTAAAAAATGTTTGAAAGAATATGAGTAATTGATTTGAAATTTTCGCAAGGAGGTGAATTTGAAATCTGAAAAAAATGATGTATATATGTTGTCTAAACACCTCCTCAAATGGATGCAATTGCCCAAAGGATGCCATGGTTCATGGTAAAGAAAATAGAAAAGTTTCCATGAAGAGATGCACTGATTTTTACCTCTGGTTCAGTGGTAATCGATTACCTTAATATGGGTAATCGGTTACTTGCCTCCAACGTGCAAAAATATTTGAATTTTTCACAGAGTAATCAATTACCTTAAAATGGATAATTGATTACTTCATCCCAGATTTGAAAAATAGCTTAAAAAATGAAGTGTTATGATTTCTTTGATGCATAAAATTACTTCCAATGATTATGGCATGAATGAGACATGTTTTGAACACTTGTATAATCATCTATAGGTCAAGTGTTATACCTATTAATTTGAAATACGAATCTTCATGAGTTTCATCGAGACTTGATCATTTAGTTGAAAACTTCCTTCATGAGCTTGAATCTCGATCAATCCTTTTTGTTAATCAATCTTAGACTTGTAGAAAAGTTTGTTGTCATCAAAACATTTGAGAAGTCATGTCTTCATAATCTCCCCCTTTTTGATGATGACAAAAAAAAATGAAAGTTCGATCCAAGCATGTTTCTCTAGCAAATGCTCCCCCTTAATTGATGCTCCCCCTTAATTTATGATTTAAGGAGTCTTTTGAAATCTACATTTTGTTAGAGAGAAACTGAAAATAAAGAAATAACACAATAACAATCTCTTCTTCCCCTTTGTCATTAACAAAAAGGGTGAAATAAGTAACAATATGCAAACAACATACACCAAACACCACATAACACAAGAATGAAACAAAAGATATGGAGTTTATGGAGAGTGATAATGTGAGTGGGGTTTTAATTTTGCTTTGAATGGAGTTAATAGAGTTAATGGAGGAGAAAGAAGATGGAAGAGTGAGATGAATGTGAAGGTTGGAAAGAGAGAGATATAGAGTACCAATGCTGAAGTGATTGACTTAAGCAAAAAAACAAGAAAAAACACTTAAGACCAAAAATACTCTTTATGACAAAAACTCACGTGTGTTAAAATTTTTTAAAAAAATTCTGGAAGAAACAGTGGTAATCGATTACTCTAAAAAGGGTAATCAGTTATATAGATGAAAAACGCGTGAGGAAGGCAAAAACAGGCAGGGTAATCGATTATCCAATTTGGAGTAACCGATTACTCTAAGAAAAAAGTGAAAAAACAGTAGCTTTGCACAACCCAAAATATGAAGGATTTTCAAAACTTTTAAGTTTGACAAGGTAATATACATACTAATGCAATTTTGAGTAAAAAAAATTTTATCAAAAAATTAAATTTACCTAATATAAAATGAACAAAAGGCAAAAAATTTCATATACACATTTTAAAGAGAAATTTCACAAATAAAAAAAATTAAAAACTTGTGTACCTTTGCCTCATTATAATGTATAGTGAATAATTATGGAAGATTTATCTATCACCTTCATCCAAAATGCCAAGTTCTCTTCGAATCTTATAAAATGGTTCTTTTGCGAGTGGTTTTGTGAAAATGTCCGCTAGTTGATTATGAGTATCGACAAAGGTAATTTCAACATCGCCTTTAAGCACATGGTCAGGAAGGAAATGGTGTCGAATGTCTATGTGTTTGGTCCTTGAGTGCATGACATGATTCTTTGTAATATTAATCACACTTGTGTTGTCGCATCGGAGTGGTATGCATCCAAGATCGATTCCATAGTCACTTAATTGTTGCTTTAGCCAAAGATTCTGTGCACAACAACTACCCACTACTATGTATTCTGCTTCAGCCTTACTAAGAGTAACACACGCTTGTTTCTTACATGACCATGAGACTAATGCATTACCAAGGATGTGACATGTTACACTAGTACTTTTTCTATCTATTTTACAACCTGCATAATCCGTGTCAGAATAACCAATTAACTTACAAACACTACCTTTAGGATACCATAGCCAACACTGGTTGTTCCTTTGAGATACTTCATGATTCTTTTGACCGCCGTGAGATGTGACTCCTTTGGATTTGCTTGGAAGCTAGCACATAAACACACGCTAAACATTATGTCAGGATGGCTTTCCGTTAAATATAATAAAGAACAAATCATACCTCGATACTTCGTAATATCAATTGACACACCCGATTCGTCTTGATCAACATAGGTTCCGAAGCCCATTGGTGTTGACATTGCTTTACAACCATCCATTTCAAATCTCTTTAACAACTCTTTGCAATACTTTGATTGGTTGATAAAGATTTCGTCTTTTAGTTGCTTGATTTGCAATCGAAGGAAGTAGTTCATCTTTCCCATCATAGACATTTCAAATTCACCTTACATTATCAACGCAAATTCTTCACATAGTTCTTTATTGGTTGAACCGAAGATTATGTCATCTACGTAGACTTGAACAATTAAGGTGTTCCCTTTTATATTCTTGATAAATAAAGTCTTGTCTACTTTGCCTTTTTAAAAACCTTTTTCACATAGAAAATTACTTAGACGATCATACCATGCCCTTGGTGCTTGTTTTAATCCATATAGCGCTTTCTTCAATTTGTATACATGTGAAGGATGCTTGAAGTCTTCAAAGCCCGAGGGTTGTTTGACATAGACTTCTTCGTTGATGTAGCCGTTCAAGAAGGCGCTTTTGACGTCCATTTGAAATAACTGAAAATTCATTGAACATGCGTAATCAAGTAATAAACGAATAGATTCTAACCTTGCAAGCGGAGGGAAAGTTTCTTCAAAGTCGATTCCTTCTTCTTGATTATACCCTTGAGCGACCAATCTTGCTTTGTTTCGAACAATTATTCCATTCTTATCAAGTTTGTTCTTAAACACCCATCTTGGTCCAATGATGTGCTTACCACTTGGTCTAGAAACAAGTTCCCAAACTTGATTTCTCTCGAATTAGTTTAATTCTTCTTGCATAGCAACAATCCATTGATCATCTCCTAGAGCTTCATCAATTTTAGAGGATTCTATTTGCGAAATGAACGCCATGTTTAAGCGTGCATCCTTGAGATTAAATCTTGTAGCAACACCTTGACTAATGTCACCAATTACTTTATCAATAGGATGATCTTTATGAGTCCTCCATTCCTTAGGTATATCATTTTCCTTTGACTCTTGTTGAATCGGTTCTTCTTGATTCTTGTTTGAAGTATCTTCTTTAGGAATTTGTACAAAATCATCATCATCATCATCATAAACAAAAATTTCCTCTTTCGAGGGGTTAGATTCGTCAAACTTAACATGCATGGATTCTTCTATATTTAAAGTTATTTTATTATAAATTCTATATTCTTTACTTGTAAGAGAATAACCAAGAAAAATACCTTCATCCGATTTTTGTCGAACTTACCAAGGTTGTCTTTGTCATTGTTAAGGACAAAGCACTTGCATCCAAAGATATGAAAGAAAGCAATGTTGGGTTTCCTTCCTTTGAAGAGTTCATATGGAGTCTTCTTTAGGATAGGTCTTATGTTAACTCTATTACTTACAAAACATGCCGTGCTAACCGCATCTGCCCAAAAATACTTAGGAAGATTTGAGTCGCTAAGAATTGTTCTTGCAAGTTCCACCAATGACCTATTCTTTCTTTCAACTAATCCATTTTGTTGAGGAGTCCTTGGAGTCGAGAAGTTGTGAAATATTCCTTGATCTTCACAAAAGTCTTCAAAAGAAGTATTCTGGAATTCTCCACCATGATCGCTTCTTATGGAGGCAATTGTTAATGATTTCTCATTTTGAATTTGCTTTGCATACTTCTTGAACGCTTTGAATGCATCACTTTTCTGCACTAAAAAGAATGTCCAAGTATATCTAGAATAATCATCAACAATAACTAAAGCATATAAGTTACCTCCGAAGCTTCTTGTTCTTGATGGACCAAATAAGTCCATATGTAACAATTGTAGTGGCCTAGAAGTGGACACTACATTCTTGGATGTGAAAGTTGATTTGGTTTGCTTCCCCTTTTGACAAGCATCGCAAAGTCTATCTTTGATGAATTTTATCTTTGGCAATCCAATGACAAGGTCATTTTTTACTAACTTATTCAAGTTCTCCATGTGAATGTGAGCAAATCTCTTATGCCATAACCATGAGTCGTTGTTATTTTCCACAAGACACTTAACCTTCAAAGAAACATCATCAAGGGAAATCATGAAAATATTATTAATTCGCTTACCTATAAGCATTACCTCTTGTGTGAATTCGTCTTCAATTAAACATTCATCTTTTGTGAACCTTATTTTGAATCCTTTGTCACAAAGTTGGCTTATGCTTAAGAGGCTGTGCTTCCCTTCGACATATAGCACATCTTTGATGGATATGAAATTTGGTGCACCTACTTTGTCTATGCCAAGAATTCTTCCTTTGTTGTTATGCTTGGCCTTAAGCACTAGATCTGAAAATTTGTGCACATCACCAGTCATATGCTTGGAGCACCCACTATCCAAATACCAAAGATTTGATGTGGACTTCAAGCATACCTACAAAACAAAATTAAGTTTTGTTAGGTACCCAAATTGCTCTGGGTCCTTCATAATTAGTACCTTTCTCAACCCATACATAATGCCCCTTTGTTATACTAAAGTTTCTAACATAGAAAGCATTAGGTGTATGACCAATAATACCACAATAAAAACAAGTTGGTTCAAAATTGCTTTTATATCTAGGAACATAAGACTTTTTATTTGTAAACCTTTTATTTTTAGGACGTTGATGCACAACTTTTGGTGTGTTGACTCTTTCTTTTGGAGATTGATCCTTAGGCCTAACAAAGATAGTTTTATTTGAACTTGGTTTAGAAAATTTGAAGTAACCAAGTCCACTTTTGTCATTTGAGTACCTTTGTTGGCTAAGAACCCTTTCCAAACCAATTTGTCCTTTTTCATACCTTTCAAGGACTCTTTTAAGTTGGAAAATTTAGAAAGAGAGAGACTCACACTTTAGACATACAAAATTCTTATTTTCACTAATCATCTTTTATTTTTCATTTTCAAAATCTTTTTCAAAAATTTCAATCTTTTCTTCCAAGGAAGAAATTTGTTTCTTTTGAGATGATATAGTTTTATAAAGAATTTTGCATTCATTTAACAATTCATTAATTGCACCTTGTGCATCATCATCAAAAAGAGAAAAATCATTACTAACCTCTTCTTCTTCATCGGAATGATGAGAAGCCATTAGCGCCAAGTTTGCACATTCCTCGCTATCCGATCCGGATGAAGAACTAATTTCGTTGTCCTCCCATGCAACATATGCCTTTTTGTTCGTGAAATCCTTCTTGCTCTTGAATCCGCCTTTCTTTGAAAGTTTAGGACATTATGGCTTTATGTGGCCTTGCTTTCCACATTCGTAGCATGTTATATCTTGCGTAGATATGGTGGTTTACTTTTTCCTGAAATGTCTATTCTTTTTAGCGTTAAAGAATTTATCATTTTTGTTAAAGAACTTACCATGCCTTTTAACAAGGAGCATGAAATTCTCATCTTCCTCCAATGCGTCATCATCTTTATCTTCTTTTGAGTCTACCTTCAAGGCAATTCCTTTAGATTTCTTTTCTTGTCTTTCATGTTTCTCAAGCCTACCAAGTTCTAACTCATGTTCTTAAAGTTTGCCAAAGAGTGATGCGGACGTCATTCTTGAAAGACTTTTCTTTTCGGAGATAGCCGTCACCTTCGGTTTCCATTCTCGAGTCAATGATCTTAGTACTTTAAGATTGAGATCGTCATTTGTAAATGTTTTTCCGAGAGCAATCAAGTGGTTAGTCAAGTGAACAAATCTCTTTTGTAGCGCCACGATGGATTCTTCGGGCAGCATTCTAAACATCTCATATTCTTGACTTAATGTGTTCAACCTTGATCTCTTTACTTCGGCGGTGCCTTCATGTGTCTCCACTAAGGTATCCCATATTTGTTTCGCCGATTTGCATTGAGATATGCGGAAGAACTTGTCCATTCTTAAAGCACTTTGAAGAATGTTTATTGCTTTCTTAAGATTTTTTTTCTTATCATCTTCATCATACGAACTCTTTATCTTTGGAGTACCAATGCCATTGACCACACTCATAGGATTATGCGGACCATCTTCAACGACTTCCCATATGCCTTCTCCTTGGGCTTCTAGATGTGCCTTCATGCGGATCTTCCAAAAATCAAAATATTCTCCAGAGAAAAGTGGTGGTTTGTTACTACTTCCATCGTCTTTGAAAACCAGATTCATGCTTGCGGAAGCCATGCGGATCTTTTAGGAACAGGTTACCTATAACCTGCTCTGATGCCAATTGTAAGTTTAAGGAGTACCTATAACCTACTTTGATGCCAATTGTGAATGAGGCACTTAGACGATTTTCTGGATTTTTTTACGGTTTATTGATTTTTACTTCTTGAGATGCTTATATGATGAAAAGCGGTAAAATGCGGAAAGTAAAGAACACCATGATGTATAGTGGTTCCCCTCACAGATCGAGAGTACTCCATTCCACTTTCAACACGAAAGAGAATTCACTATAATGTTAGATTCCTAGACAAGACACCTTAAGGCCTTTCTATCTAATTCTAACACACCAAGAACAATCCTCTTGGATTTACAATGTTTAAAGTCCAATCGAGACTCAAATTCTCACAAAAGGACATCTTGCATCCATACACCGGATAGCAAGGATAAAACCTTACAAACTTATTCTTAACAATCCTAAAAATAAGTTGTAATCAAGAGATACAATTCTGAATTTTTGTAGAAGATGAAATAGTTGAAAATTTGAAGTATATCAATTTATCAATTGATCTTCTCCTTTGTAACACTTAATTCTCACAATAATTATACAAGTTTTCTTTGTATGGAATGAAACTATGATGCTTAAAAATAAGGTTTATGCAAGGTTTCACTCTTAAGAAAATTTGGAAGAACACTTAAAAAATGTTTGAAAGAATATGAGTAATTGATTTGAAATTTTTGCAAGGAGGTGAATTTAAAATCTGAAAAAAATGATGTATATATGTTGTCTAAACACCTCCTCAAATGGATGCAATTACCCAAAGGATGCCATGGTTCATGGTAAAGAAAATAGAAAAGTTTCCATGAAGAGATGCACTGATTTTTTCCTCTAGTTCAGTGGTAATCGATTACCTTAATATGGGTAATCGGTTACTTGCCTCCAACGTGCAAAAATATTTGAATTTTTCACAGAGTAATCGATTACCTTAAAATGGATAATCGATTACTTCATCCCAGATTTGAAAAATAGCTTAAAAATGAAGTGTTATGATTTCTTTGATGCATAAATTTACTTCCAATGATTATGGCATGAATGAGACATGTTTTGAACACTTGTATAATCATCTAGAGGTCAAGTGTTATACCTATTCATTTGAAATACAAATCTTCATGAGTTTCATCGAGACTTGATCATTTAGTTGAAAACTTCCTCCATGAGCTTGAATCTTGATCAATCCTTTTTGTTAATCAATCTTAGACTTGTAGAGAAGTTTGTCGTCATAAAAACATTTGAGAAGTCATGTCTTCACACTTTGTGGAACTGGAATAAGATGTAATCAGTTGATGCAGAATAATGAACCAGTGGTATTGATCTTCGATACGGTGGCGCAGGGCAGACCTACAAGGTTAGCACTCCAACACCCATGTCAGTTCGAGATGATTGTAGTGAAAGGTGGAAATCAAAAAGTGTCCCTTGAGTTTTGTGTGAGATGACTATTATACCTTAGGTCATGTGGAGTGGATTTACATTGATTTGGGCCTCAAACATCTGGGCCTTTTCGCGGAGGGAAAAATTTGAGATTAAGCTATTGGTTAACTTAACTCAGAAAAGAAAGAGTCGCCACCGAACTTTATTGTTTCCAAAGGGAATGGGAAAAAGGTCGAACAAAATCCACAAAAAGGTAAAACAAAAGAGAAATATGGATACGAGGGTTTGTTATGCAAGGGGGAGGTATTAGATCCCCTTACATCTATGGTACTCCATATGAATCACTTGAAAATATGTGTTTATGCAAAACCTGGGTTGTTTGTTGATTGATTTTAATTTGAAAAGACATTTTGTCGTATTCGGGTGGAAAAACTCAACTTACTACCCACAAGTATGAGGAATTGAGAATTTGCATCATCTTGATATGGAGAACTTTTACTTGGACTTTCTCACAGGCACGTCTCAACATTCAAGTGGAAAATGTCAATCATTTCTCAACATATCGTAGATGTATAATGGTTTGCATCCTTCAGGAATGGACTAATATCCAATCTTTTCAAAAAAAGGGATCTTAACGGAAAGTGCACAAAGACACATAAAGAAGTTTGATGAGGTTTGTCTTTTTAGAAGTTTGAAGAAAAAATATAGTTTAAGTATGCTTAGTTGTTTTAGCATTTATTGAGAAAAATTATTTTGGATCACTTGACAAAGTCTAGGTTTATTAAGAAAATGTGAATTTTGAAAACAAGAGGTTTTTGAAATAGAGAGACGTTTTGAAAATTGAAGAAGTGGAAGTTTGAAGAAGAGGAAAAAGACCACTCATGCGTTTTGTCTTTTTAGAAGTTTGAAGAAGAGGAAAAAGACCACTCAAATGAAATCCACTCATGCGTTTTGAGATATTGTTTGTGCCAAATGACCTGCTTATGGTGAAGAATCAAATGCAAAAAGAATCAAATCAAAAGGATGCTTGAGTTGAAAATGGCATGGATGGAAAGTTGGGGTCGTGACCTGAAATTCTAGGCCATGCATTAGGTCAACCAGGTCTTGGGCCCTAGTTTTGTGCACACATGGGCATCTTAGAAATTCCAAAATGGATGGACTTAGAGGTAAAATTGATGTTTGACCCTTAAAGAAAAGTTGTTAAGGAGTTAAAATGTGACATTTGGCTCGAAGTAGATTCCAAAAATGTTGATAAATGAGAGAGTTATGGTGTTTGGACCAAATGACATGCCATACTTGATTTTAGGTCAACCAAACATGTACGAACTTGTGTTTTCTTGCCATTTCTTACATCCAAAGGCCCAATGATGAACACTTGAATACCAAATGAAGGAAACTTGATTGTCCCTTTAATAATCTTGATGATTTCTTGAAAATTGGATGGAGATGACATGGAAATAAACACATGAACCATACTTGAATATACTTTGAAATTATGGACCCAACTTGACCTTATCTTGATCAAATGATGTTAAATGAAGCTTGACATGAATATGACCTAATATTATAGGTCATGCCTTGAAGTAAAAGCTCTTGTGGACCACTTGTTGACCAACCTTTGACTTTGGGAATAAAAACCCTAATTTAGAAACCAAGCTTGATCCTTTGATTGTAAGTCCCTACCTTGTACAATAAGAAAAAGGAGAAAACACATATTTTTTTGTATTTTTAATAAAGTTAGCAAAGTTAGAATGCAAGCAAGCGAAAAGGTAAAATAAAACACAAAGGATGCTTGATGATCTCCCACAAAGGCAAACCCAAAGAGGTGAAGGTTGGAAGGATACCGTGCTTGTGATCTTGGTTGAAATGCAAATGATATGACAAGTGGAATCTTAGTGGTAAAATTAGGGTATGACAGTCTTTGCACGTCCCAGGATAATTATAATGCCATATTGTTTTTTCTTCTAATTTTAATATAAAAAATAAAGAATATTTCCCCTCGTTTCTTTGGAAAAATTGAGGGAAAAGGTTACTCTAAATTTATATGTAAAGCACCACGTTCTCACTCTTGCCTTAAAACTTCATATTTCTCCCCCAAACAAAACTCTATTTTATGTTGTTATTTATGTTGTTAATTTAGTTATTGTTACTGTTGTTTTGTTGATGTTGATGTTGTTGTATTGTTGTATTGTTGTTTTTGTTGTTTTTTTCTTTGGAATAATTTCTCAATATTGTCATTAAGACATATATTCAACAATTTATTTCTTTCCTTGAATGACAATATTAAATAACCTACTTCTAATCATTCTTAGAATATATTGCATCTCAAAAATAAAATGGTCAATGATAAGAAGTTGTAAATGATATTTCTTATTGTTCCTCTTTTTTATGTGTCTACAATAGAAGATATATGTTGCCTCGGTTAGGCTGAAAATTGAGGGAAAAAGTCACTAAGGGTCAAGCTTCGACTCCATGCAACTAATGTTTTATGTTTATATTTCGTTTAAGTCAGCATAATTTCTATTTATTTATTAAAATTTAAATTAGCTATTTCGTCACTTATAAATTCCAACTGAGACGAAAAATAATGACACCCTTATTTTCAAAAATCATTATGTTAGCTCTGGTTCACTTTTAGTGTTCTCCTAAACTTTTTGAGCCCTAGCGAACAAAGTAAGTCTTAACGTACTTATGTGATACACAAACACACTAAAGTCTTTTAAATCTCCATCTATTTTATATTTCTTCTAAAAACCAATTATGGCAAGTGTTTAATTGATTAAGAAGCAATTTTGACCAATTAGGAGATCCTATGACAAGGGCACGAGCTAGGAGTGTCAATCGGGCCCAAATATAAATCATGACCAAAACAATAGAAATAAGGGACTGATTGAGACAAAATGGGGAAAGACTTATTATTTCGATCCAATGTCATGAGGGACCAATGGTTGGTTGGTTGTATACTCTCCCATTAGTGCTAGAGTATTCCCCACATGCTAAATTTGACCAAGAAAGGAAAATCACTTATTAGTAGTTTGGTATAATTAGTATTACAATAAAAGATAAACCATAAGTTTTCCAATGCCTTTTCCTAACACTACCCGATGACTTTCTATTTATAGCCTCCCCCCTAAACATGAAAACTGACTCACTTTCTTCTCTGCCACAAAACCAGTTGCATAGGCAACCAACCACTAAACCCAAGTGATCAATTTCAATCTTAATAAGATGAAAGAATGCTGAATAATACAACTAAACTAGACAAACCTTCTATGCAAAGTTACTTAAATATAGAGGTGTACATAACAATGTTGAATTTACAACTCAACTAGATAAACCTTCTATCCAAGTTACTAAAACATAGAGGTGAACATAAAAATAACAAGGACTCTTGTAAACCCTAACACTCTAAGGTCTTCAATTGGACCGCTTGCTTTCTAATGTAGGTTTAAGCTCCTTTTATAGAAAGATAACTATGGGCTTTCCTCCTTGGATAGCATCTTCAATTTCGTTCTGAAATAATGCAGAATTTGTTGGATATTTGATTTGTTCCTTGAATATCTCCAACAAGATATGATTTGTTTTACCTTAAATTCAAATTTAAATCTTCATTTAAATCCGAATAAATTTTCATCCAACTATCAAACAAATCACCTAATCATATTGTTAAATCAATAACAATGAAATCTTTAACAAATCTTCTAAAAAGATTTGGTTAAAACAAAACAATTGGTGCCTTTTGCACAAGTCCAAGATGTCGTACCAACATGCTGGAGGATTGCACCCCGAACGTGTCTTTTTTGCAGCTTTATAAAACTTTAGCAAGTTAAACCAATCTTGACATTTGTCCAAGTTGTTGTTTTGCTAAATGCATCCAATTCAAAGGGCCAACCTAATATAAATAACAATGCAATAGTAATAATAATGATAGATATTATTTATAGGAGTTATTTCTATTTTGGCATTGAGTCCTAATATGTCTTTTTCACTACAATAGTGATAAATCACTTGAGAAGAAGTATTATTTGTATTCTTCCTAGTGACATGGGAAACTTTCTTAAAATGTTTCAAAAACTTTTTCTTTCATCACTTGGACAAATAAAAATTATAGTAGGAGTTTGGAGAGTTGTGTTATTTGTCCTTTCAAGTTTTTAATTTCAACTTTTAAACTAGGACAAGTATCACACTCAATTAAATATATATTTTATTCTAAAGTATGAGGAGAACACAACTGATCACTAATAAGAGATGCATGATCCTCTTTCAAGAATTCTAGAGCGTCCTTACGTTTTAAGATTTCTTACCCATGTTCCAAAATATTTTTCTTTTGGGAGAAGATTTTCTTAAAATAATTTAAGTCCTCTTCATTAATTTCATGGAAATAATTTGATATCTCATTATAAGAAGGTATGAAATGTGAATCACAATCACTTTCCTCTAAATATATATTTTTATGACGCGCTATCAGACATACATGTGCTTATTCATCTTCAATGTGAGTTGCTATAAGAAGTAGAGGAATCACCATCTTCTTCCCAAGCGATGTATGCTCTAAAACCTTTGGCATTATTTCCCTTATTATTGTGGAACAACTATTATATTTTGCACTTCAACAAACTTGGACATTCACTCTTGTAGTGTCTCAGTTTACTATATTCATATCATGTTAATTTCCTTTACTCCATTTTCTTGTCTTCCAACTTATTCAATGGATTATAATTTCTAAACTTCATTAGATTCTTGTTATACTGCTTAAGACCATTTTTCCTCGTGTTTCTATTGCAATGCATAACAAACAGTCTCATTTATTCCTCCTTTGAAGATTCTTCACTACTACTTGTCATACCCCAAAATTTACCCTCCTTTTTCCTTTTTGTGTATCCAACTTGCATACATCTAATCATATGATGCATGACCATTGCATTTGGTCATGGCATCTCAAGCATGGCCACATTGTTGGTTTGTTTCTTAACACTAGGGTTTTATTTTATTTTACTTTCTAACTAACCCTAATTTCATGAAGAGTGGGTACTTGTTTGTTCTTGTTACTCATGTAGGTGTTCATGCTTAAAATCAAGGCAAGACAAATATATTTTTACCAAAGCAAATGCAAGTTTGTTCATTTTGATTCAAAGGTGGTTCATGTGTTTATATTCATGCTATATCACTCAATCTTCAAGCTATCTTCAAAGTCACTTATGCCCTAATCACGATTTCATAAAGGGATGCTTATTCCATCATCATCATAGCTTGAAATGCAAGCAAACCTCAAGTGTGCACAAAGGGGGCAAGTTGGTTTGACTTATTGCCATGCCTTTGGTCCAAACTTTGTAACTTCTTCATTTTTCATCCAAATTCCATGTTCCTTTGAGTAAAATGTGCCTTTTGGGATACTATACAACTTTTTTTTCAAGTTTTAACCAAAATTCATTCATTAAGGACTTCATTTGTACAAAGGGCGAAGTTTCCAAGATGGGCCAAAACCTTGCCATGACCCCTACTTTCCACCCTTACCATTTTCAACTCAAGCACTCTTTTGATCCCATTTCTTTTGCATTTTGTTAAGCTTATGTAAAAAATAATTAAGATTATGCATGAGGGAATCAAAAGTTATGACATCATGAACATGGGACCTCAAAATGACCAAACATTATGCAAAGTGCTTGACCAATTGCCCGACCCAATTTTCAGGTCACAACCTTAACTTCACAAGCCTACAACTTTCACCTCAAACCTCATATTGGATTTATTCTTTTTTCATATTGTTCTAATCCATGAAGTGATCATTTGGATCAAATAAAATCATAAAATGCATGAGTGGATTGGATTTGGCCTAAGTTTGAACATGGTGACCTGAACTCTATTTTGGTATGTGACCTATAATGTTGAATCATGCACAAATGAAATTGGGACCACTTTTCACGCGTGTAAACTAATTACCCATGACCAAAATCATATGAATACAACTTGAAAAGACTTGAGAAACTAAAAAATCACGAGTTTGGCACCAAAGTTTCACATGATCGGGATCTCAAATTTTCCAAGTCAATTCACACGAATTCATACCCAATTCACACGTATTTGAATCCCAACATATTCCATATAAATAGAGGAAGCTTTTTCCATCATTTTCAAGATTTTAAATCCAAAGAAACCCTTCCACCATTGAAGTTTGATACCTGAAATAACCAATCAAGCTACTTTTCGATTCAACCTCTTTTCCTTCCAATTTTTTGCCCAAAATCCTTCATCGGCATCCTCTAGAGGTGTTTGAAGCTTTTCTTTGGTCTAAATCCTTCTGTAACTTAGCTTCCAGATCCACCATTGTTGACTTCTAAAGCTTCCTTCGAACAGGTAGATACGAGTTACAACCTTGAGCAAACAAGTTTCCATTCTCTTCCTGTGGTTCCACTATTCAAAAGCCATAACCTACTTGTCATTTATTTTCAGTATTCACCATTTAATTTCACTTTGAAAAGCTAGGGTTCTTCGGGTTTTTGAGCAAACTCTCCCTTCTCAGAGCAAATCAAGGGCTCTAATGCAGGAAGACATGAACGATGAAGTATTTAGTAACATAATCCATGCTTGGTTTATGTTGAAAACACGAGTTGATGAAGTTGAAAAATCACAAATCCAGAGGTTGAAGATGAAGTTCTTCGCATACGTTGGAGCGAAATTCAAATGTCCCAACCAATCAGCGCGCGCCACCTAACTACCTGTTACATTCAAATTGTTTTTATTTTATTTTTTATTTCATTTTATTTCCTTTTCTTTTAAAATTAATTTTAAATAGCTCCTTTTATTCCAAATTTTTTCTATAATTCCATAAAACTATTTTCCATCACATACCAGTTTTTTGCATTTTTTTAAAATCATTTTTGCATTTATTGCATATTTTCTTTTATGCTTCATTTAATTTTATTTTTGCAATTTTCTTTTAATCATTTTAAAACATTTTTGACCCCAGCTTTTGAGGTCAAATTTACCATATTTTTGTTGACCTTCCACATTTTTATTAGGCTTTTATTTGATGCTTTAACCCCTCTTTGTTATTTTTCCTTTTATTTTATTTATTTAATCAATATTAAATCATTTTTAAGTCATTTTATTTTTATTTTTGTTGATCACTTGATGTTTTGAGGTAACTTGGTTGCTTGGTTGGCGAGATCTTTCTCATCTCAAATCATTGATAGATGGACTTAAGGTTGATCAACATTCTTTGATCCAAAACTATTGGTAGATAATTGTGAATCATCTTCAATACTTTTCATCAATGATAGGTTAACCCTCGATGCACCATATTTTTAGTCCTTTGATTTGAGGATAAAATGATCCCTATGTAATTGCCTTGATTCTCCCTTTCACTTCTTTCCATCTTCATCTCTTTCTTTTACTTTGATCATAGTGTGACATGTATCTTGAGATTAAGTTTGTGTTAATTCTCTAACTTGTCTGACACATACATTGTTATTGATCGGCCTCGGATAGGCATGACTTTTACATAAGCCTACTTACGATTGCTTAACATAACACTAGATTATCCTGACACAATTGACTAACCATTAACTCCTAACATTAATTCTTGTTCTTTACATTATTGCCATTTAATTCAAGTCATTTAAGTTTATGTCATTTGCTTAATGCACTTTAACTTTATGTTCTAATATCATCATATCACTTCATACTCTACTCATCTTACCATATTCATCTGTTGCTCTTATCTTGTTTGATTGCTTGCTTATTAATCTTAATGAATAAAAACATCATAAAGCAACTTGTGCCTAATCTTAATCCTATGCTTGATTTGGAGTATTGAAGAACTTTTGGACTTTGGACTTTGACTTAGGATTTAGGACCTTTGCTTGACTTGGAGTAACCTTAGCCCTGATACCTTATGGACACATTGACTTGCTTTAGCTCTTCTTGAACCCTTGGGTTTATGTGTTATTTCATGTGCTTTATGACTCTTACCTAATTCATTCACCTGCTTAGGTGTAGCACAGTCATACACCCATATGGCTTTCACTTGGGCTACCTAACAATGAGACCTTAGGCTAATGTTGTATGATCGTGCATCTTTGTTTGTTCATCAATCCTACTCCCTTTTTTTTCTTGATCGAATTCCCATTTGATCAGCTAAATCCCTTCATCTGTTACACTTCCCTTTTGTCTTTGTCAAGTGACCATAGGTCCCTTGGTCACTTGATAGGACTTGCCTCTGTTACTTTGGAGCATCAACCTCTCAAGAAGTTCGAGACCTTCAATGGACTATAACTTTCATCAATAATCATTCATCTGACTCATCCCCATAAGCATCTTTTGGAACCTGCTCAAACAACGTGTAAGTCATTGACTCGGCTTGCATGCCATGAGCCTCAAGCAATAGAGACTATTAATAGGGGATTTTACCTACACTTGTCTAGAATATCTCTGAGTACGGGATGAATGAAACAGTTGTTCATATTATTTGCCTCTATTCATAGGCTTTAGTGAAATTGTAGTTAATTCACTATCGGGTCTGCACCTTTCCCCGTGGCTCCTCTTTTCAGATCCTTTTGGTTTAAACAGCGACACAATTTCCTTCTTTTAGGGTTGACACCTTTATGGTTATTCCCTGGGTTGACACCTTTATGGTTATTCCCACCCTTTTCCTTTTTAGGGTTGACACCTTCAAGGTTATTCCCTGGGTTGACACCTTCATGTTTATTCCTTCCTTTTGGATTAAACACCATTTCAATTTCCTTTTTTAGGGTTGACACCCTCATGGTTATTCCCTAGGTTGACACCTTCATGGTTATTCCTCTCTCTTGTTTTAAAAACCTTTCCATTACCATGTTAGACCTAGTTCTTTGGTAATACCTTTGCCATGCGAGTCTTCGACTTTGACAAGTTCCTACTTTCCTTCATTACCATGTTATACCTAGTGCTTTGGTAAGACCCATGTCAT
The DNA here is from genome assembly GCF_024323335.1 of Lathyrus oleraceus. Classification (NCBI taxonomy): domain Eukaryota; kingdom Viridiplantae; phylum Streptophyta; class Magnoliopsida; order Fabales; family Fabaceae; genus Lathyrus; species Lathyrus oleraceus. The sequence continues at coordinate 269,508,603 of NC_066580.1, forward strand.
GTGAGTCTCTGGCTTTAACAAGTTTCCTTTCTGTTGGTTTAAACACCATTGTAATTCCTTTTCCTTTGGAACACACCTTTACAATTAACCCCCTATCCATTTCCTTTGGTTTAAACACCACCCCCAATCTTATCCTTTTCTTAGTCTTTGTCCTTCGAACTATGAAGCTCTGACTTCCTTATTTCACTATAAGGATACGTAGGCATGAGGATGCGAGTCCTTGGTGAGCACCTTCCTCCATACTTCTTCCTGTTCCCCTCTTTTTTCAGTCTTTATTCTCCAAACTATGAGGCTCTGAATTTCTCATTGCACTATGAAAATACGTAAGCATGAGAGCCACAATCCTCCTCAAGCACCCTTTTTCTAACCCTTTTCTATTTTGCAGGTACATGAATATAGTAACACCCATCCAAGCAAGAGCATTCAAGACGGTTCCCATGGAGTACCATGGATGTGAGGGTGTGCTAATACCTTCCCCTTGCATAATCGATTCCCTTACCTTTTCTATGTTTTCTTTCCCCCTTAGGTTTTCTCAATGTTATCCATTCCCTCTTTTGGGATAAATAAAGTTCGGTGGAGACTTTGTTGTACCTTCGAATGTGCGATACGTTCGTGGACATATTTTAGCTAGCTTCAGCTAGCGACTCTGCTGGGGGCGGAAACCTAGTTGCTAGAAAGAGTCGAGCTTAGTTTTGTTTGTTTCTTGTTTGCTTGGGTGTTTATCTTCATGTTTTCCTATTTCTATATTTTATGTTTGTTGCATGTTTTATTGCTTTATATTTTGCATTTTTACTAACCCATTCTAGATTATCTTATTTTTGTTGTTGTTGGATTGGGGATGATGTTATTTCATAGAAGCTCTATACCTGAGCTTGAGTATATACATAGGATAAACTCATGAATAGTCGTGATGACCTGCATTTCGTATGTTGGGATGGCCCAAGACCAACACTCAAACTAGTTTCACTTGGGGGTACTTTTGTCCTGTGAGAATTCACTATGTTAAAGTAATTTCACTTGATTCCATGACTCTGGGAATCCTTTTAGGATCACCTTTTGAAGACTATTTCATACCCGTGAGTGGGATATTGGGTTTTTACAGGAAACCAAGCTCCTACATACCCTTTATTCTCTTGTAATGTCAATCTTTTGATACTACTTCAAGCAAAATGTTCAAATTATCCAGAATGTGGCCATGTTGTTGCATATCATAAAACATCATTTACATCATGTAACTCTTTTTGCATATGCATTTCCATGGAATCCCAGAGCCTAGTTTGTTGTCGAGTACCCAGAGATCGCATGAATCCGGGTAGAAGAAGTGTGTTCAGTTACAAGTTTGTGGAACCCAAGTTGAAAGCTTTGAAGGGTCTGGGAACTCGTTTGGATCTAGATCATGGAGAGGATTTCAAGAAAGCCTATTGGGAATCTCCTAGGTATTCTCAACACTGAAGTGAATGTTACAGAATTCCATACCTTGGTGCAGTTCTATGATCCTCCTTTGAGGTGTTTCACTTTCCGGGATTATTAGTTGGCACCAACATTTGAGGAATACTTATATATCTTAGAGGTCGGAATTAAGGATTAGGTTCCTTTTTTCTTTATCAAGAAACTACCAAAGTCTCATATTTTAGCCGAAGCTTTGTATTTGGAGAAGAAGAAAATGAAGCTTAACCTTAAGCCTAAGGGTGGAACTCATGGTTTTACTCTGAAGTTTTTGGTTGAGAAGGCCATTAGGTTTACTGATGTTAGGAGTTGGATAGCTTTCAATGTTGTTTTCGCTTTGCTCATCTATATGAGTATGTTGTTTCCTAGTATGGAAGACTTTGTGGACCTTGCATCTATTCACATCTTCCTGTCCAAGAATTTGGTTCCTACGCTGCTTGCTGACACTTATTACTTTATTCATATGAGGACTCAGAAGAAGAAGGGTATTATTGTATGATGTGTTCCTCTGTTGTATAGGTAGATTATTTTGCACCTACCCATTAAAGGTCCTTTCATCGAGAACAAGGACAATCTCAAGTGGTCTCAGATTATCATGTCTCTGACCACTTATGATATTTTGTGGCACGCTACAACTTATGATGATGTCAAGGTTATCCTGAATTGTGGAAGTTTCCCCAATGTACCCCTCATAAGTACAAAGGGTGGAGTCAACTACAATCCAAAGTTAGCTTTACGTCAGTTGGGTTATCCGTTGTTATACAAGCCAGATTCCGAGCATGTGGAGGAGTTTGTTTTGTGTGAAAGGGTTGACAATCCGGAGTTGCCAAGGAAGATTATTAGATCTTGGAGAAAAGTTTTTCGTCAAGGAAGATCTGAGTTAGGGAAGAAGAATTGTATTGCCAAGGAAGTCTACACGTAATGGGTTAAGGACAGGGTTGACGACATTCTATTATCGTTTTTGTTTGAGCCATCTATGAACATCCTACAGCCTGTGCTTGAAGTTGTTCCTACCTATGAGGTTGGGCAACTCTAGGAGACTATCAAGAGCTTAGAGAAAGTGAATGTTGATCTTAGATCTAATCTTGGTAGGCTTATAATGGAGAAGGGAGACTTGGAGCTTAACCTCAACCAAAAGAGAGCCATGACATCCCAAGTAGTGGAGGAAGCCCAAGAGGAGCATTTCAAGTGGAGGAAAACAGGTGACGCTTTGAATGGGACCATTGAAAGTTTGTTTATCAAGAAGAAACAACTCACCAACGCCCAACTCAAGAAGCTTTGAGAATAGTTAGAGGATATCAAGAAGGAGTTGAAGGAAGAAAAGATTTGTACTAAGTAGTTGGATGTTTCTTTATCTCAACACCAAACAAAACTGAACAAGCAGTTTGAAGAGATTTAAGGGTTTAAGGATCAGGCACATCAAAGTAGAAAAGATATTGATCAACTTCAGAAATAAGCTACACAATGGGAAAGGAACAGTCATCATTTTCATGGTCTCTTGGATCAGAAGAAGGTTGTGCTACAAGAACTTTTCAGTAGGCCAATGCAGTCTATGCCTTTGAGGATACACAGTGGTGGTTAACCCGATTTTAGTGGATGCTTAATCATCTTTGGGGGGGTTTCATTATTATCTTGTTGAACACACTTGATGTATCCCTTGGGGAAGAAGCTCTAATAATTGTACTCTTTGTTTCATTATTATGAATATATAAGGGTTCGTTTCATTATCAGTTTTATCTTGCACCTCTATTTCCTATGCTTTATGATTACTTACGACAAATAAAGACTTGAAAATTCCTTGGAAAATAATAATCCAAAATATTTTTACATAAACATCCCATTCATTCATATTCACTTTTCTATCCGAAATGCAAAATGCTTACATCTGTCTTCATCCTCTTCAGAAAGGCGATGACCCAACAGTACTTCACCAGATCCCGCAAACAGAGAATTGTGTCTGATTTTGAATAAGAGAATGCTGCAAAAGGGAGGCTCTAGATCTTCTCCAAGGACATATGGGTACCATCCTAGAACATCTGCAGACTTAGAGAGACAATGTTGTTGTTGTCAATAAAGCTGATGCTACTATGGTGACTTCTGCTACTGACACAACTCTGGTTGTGATGGATCATATTGACCTGGTTGTTCAACCCGCTGCTGTTAGCCAACCTTTGTCTCAAGCTACTCCTAGTAGTTTTGTTGATTCCTACCCGTGGGGGATGCCTCATACCTACAATCCTCAGTTTTCTACTGGAAATTTGTTCATGCCATACCAGTCCTTTGCTGTTGCTCCTGCCAATGTGAATGATGTTGCTTTCCCGTGGGGAATGCCTAATCCTTATTCAGCTCAAGGGCTTGAAACATAAGAGACACCTACTGCAAATGTTGATAATGTTGAAGACCAGGAACCTGAGTATAGGGGTCCTCATCTCAATTTCCACATCTCTGCTCTACCTATTCAACCAAACCCATATGCTTATACTGTTATGGTCCCACCATTTCTTAACAATGTTGCACTCCAGTGTGCTTATTTTATGGCACCTCTTGCTCCAAATGTGCAACCTGGGGGCAGATTGCTCAAGAAGACACTCCAGCTGCCCAAACTTTGAACCTGGTTATGACGTATCGTATGTTTCCTTAGTTTATGCAACAAATGCCTGCTCAAAATACAGTTCAACCTCCTTCTAGAGTTGCTACTCAAAGGGTACCTATGATCGATCATCCTAGGCCTGCTGAATATCAACTCTTGGAGGAGCAGATCTGTGTCATTGAAGGTTTATCTGCTCTCGGTTTGAATGCAAGAGAACTGTGTTTGGTACCCAATGTTGTGCTCCCTAAAAACTTCAAAGTACCTGATCTACCCAAGTACACAGGCTTGAGTTGTCCGCGCAATCACATTACCATATACTGTAGAAAGATGACCTCTTACATTGATAATGATGAATTATTAATCCATTATTTCTAAGACAGTGTGTCTGGGGCATCTCTGGATTGGTATATGAATCTAGAGCCAGGGAAGATAAGATCATGGAAGGATTTGTCTAATGCTTTTTTGAACCAGTACAAGTACAATATATACATTGCCCCTACCTGGTTACAACTTCATAATCAAGCCCAACGATCTAATGAAACTTTTAAAGAACATGCACAGAGATGGCGTGAAATGGCTTCAAGGGTCAGGCCGACCTTGACAAATACCAAGTTAGTGGACATTTCATGGGGATACTCCAAATTTTATACTATGTGACGGACCCCAAATTTTGACCACCATATTCATCTTTACTAGAGACTTAGGGCGCGAGTCACCAACATATTGAGATTCCCATACATATCATCCGATTAACCCCAATGACCTGAAAAGTCAAAGGAGGACCATTTTGACTTTTTCTAAACCAGTAATTGGCCTTTGTTTAACATTAGTAAAATTATTCAAATTAAGACTATTAGTTGAAGTTTCTATTGTCTATGGTGTTCATATTAATTCGATATTATCGGGGTTAAATTGAACTTCATCAATTTATGAGTAAATTAATGTTATTATATGAATTAGATTGGTTACTAATTATTTTGGTTATTTAAACATAGGGTTAATTGGATTAATTAAATATTAGGGACAAATTTAATTATTCTTTATGTAATTAAATCAATAAAATGTTGATTAATTTGGGGTTATTAAACTAATTAGTTTTTAATTGAGTTATCATCATTTTTATTTAAATTAGATTAATGGGACTATTTTAGGTTATATGACTTAAGCTGATTTGGATGTTAATCAGATTAATTAAATTAATGTTTAACATAAGAAATAAGGTTAATTTGGGTCCACTTATTTGAAACCGGTCCAGGCCTATTCAAAATTGGTCAAGTGGGCAACCCACATCCCTAATCAAATGGTCCAAGTGAATGACCCAAAAGTTGACTGGGTCAAGAAGAACCTGTGGGCATCTAGACCCGAGTCCATTACCCATATCCCTGTTCATCTTTCTTCCCCAATTTCCCAACCATAATTTTTCAAAATGGAAAACCAAAAAATTGAATCAAAACCTACAATTTTCATTTTCAATCGAAACTTTCCATTCACATTCAAATTATGAATTACATAGCAATCCAGACTACATACATCACGTATTTCAGTTACAATTTAAACCTAATTTCTATTTCTAAACTAAGTCAAAATTATAATAAAACTTAATTCAATCAGATCTCAATCAAATCTAAATTTCCTAAATCATATAATCTAATTAAGTTCTAAACCTAAAAACTACTCTATTAGAGCCTAAGTCTAAGATTGAATCAAGAAGGAAGAAAAAACCCTAAAAGAATCCTAGAATTCTTGCTCCCGCAACCCACCAATGATCACTAAGAGCTCCGATTCCGAAGTGTTTAGGGTTTTACATTGAAACCCCAATCTTCTTGAGCTTGGCCATCATCACCAAAAAGACCTTGCATCCACATAGAAAGAGGAAAAGTTAGATGGGGAAAGAGATAAGCAACCAAAAGGGAAAGTAGAGTCAAAATAATTTACCTTTTACAGGAGAATTCCTCCTCTCCTAAGGTTTGCTACAAGGTCTCCTTGCTCTTTATGTATTTGCTTGTGTGGATTGCTTGCTTGTTTATGATGTATGCCTGATGATGTTTGTGTTGAGTTTAGGTGTGATTTGAAGCGTTTTTGGAAAACTAGGGTCAGGGTTCTTCATTTTAGGGTTAGGGTTCATTCAACATAGGGTTAGGGTTCAAACGATGAACCCTATAGTTCATCTTGGGATTAAGTTAAGGTTCGTGTTTGGTTAGGGTTCATTTTCCTTAAAGGTTTATGGGTTGATGTTCATCACCCAGATGAAAATCGGTTGTAGATCCTCGTTGAGCTTCAACTGGAGATCTGGGATTCACGGTGGTTTCAAGAAAGGGGACAGTGGGGGGTTGATTCTTGGGTTGAGTGTTCTTCATGTTCATGATGAACATGAAGATTCGGATAAAATTTTTGAAGTTTCCGGTTGAACTTCAATCGGAAACTGGAACGAGTGGTAGTTTAGATGGTGGTGGAAGGTGGAGAAAGATGGAAGAGGGTGGTCAAAAGAGAGAGTGGAGTGAAAAGTAGAGAGAGGGCGGGGAATAAGAGAGACAGTGAAAGAAATAAAATTAGAGTAGTGTGAATGGAAAGGGATTTAAACGCGTCCCCCCGTTTCACTGGATTCCCCCTACGGGGCCTTCAGATATGTTGACCCTTTGAGTCATCTAACGCGGCCAGATCCACACTGATCCACCGGTTGAGCTCACATCCCATCCCTTCTATTGACATACTTTCATGGTCATCTCATCCAACACATGAGGGTCAATCTTGTTGACTCTCCAGTCAACAGATCAGACGCTCCTGGTTGAGAGTCCACCATTGACTCTCCTAGGATGAGCTTGGGACATAGTGGGCTTAGAGAGGCCAATGAGCCTCTATTTATTCCTTTTTACACTCCCCATAAAGGTCCATCTACTAACTTATTTCAAAATGCACCCCCACCCCCCATTTTTTTTTAGTTAATTAAGCCCTTAATCAACTATTAATTAGGTTTTATCTATTTAACATTTAAGATTAATTCAATAATTAGGTTTTTTTATTTTCTTATTTATTTATTGATGATATTTTATTTTTTAATTAGTTAATTAATTATAATGTTCATATTTTAATTAATGAGGGGTTTATATTATTTATATTAGGATTAATTAAATCATGAAACATGGGATAGAAACTAACACTAGACTACCTTACGTAAATAAATAAATAATCTTTTTTATAATAAAAAAATCTTTTTGGGTCTCTCGTCCATTTAAATAGAATACCTTATGTAAGTAAATAAATAATTAAACAATCAACCAGTAATCGAGCAAATACGTTAGGAATACATACTAACACTAGACTTAGAGGAGGATCCCATTGAGTACAATGGAGGTAAGGGGTGACTAGTACCTTCCCCTTATTTAACCGACTCCCGAACCTAGTCTCTCCTCTTTAACTATTAGGTTTTATCATTATTTCCCCGCTCCTTAGGAATAAATATAGGATGACGGAGACTCTGTCATTTTTCTAGCCGCGATATCTGGTGACTCTGTTGGGGAGTTCTTATACTTTCCCTAAAGAGAGTCCATCCTAACCTTGGGTTTTAGGGTTGTGCTTGTCTCTATGTGTATTTGCTTTCTTAATTTTTTTTATTTACATTATTCTTTATTATATTATTATGCACGTCATATCATATTGGTTGGGATTTTCAAAGGTGTGAAGCTAAAACCCATGCTTGATAAAAATATTTATCATAAGAAGACTAACACTTCTTCATGATGGAACTTTGAATTTGGTCCATGAACTAGGGACCTATTATAGAACACACTAAAATAACGGTGACCTTATGTTATCAACCCGCAAGGGCCATTACTAAGGTCCCACCTAGATGAGAGTTATCCTGAAGGCTTACCATAGAAATGCTTGCTCCTTATCATGGTAAAACAAGGATATAATCCATGACTTTAGGGCTATTATCTTACCCAAAGTTTTATATCCTACAAGTGAGGGGATTGGGTGGTCTAATATTAGATCCAACCCTTGACAAACTTCAACTTCTGATGCAAAGTTGACGTAACGGCTCCTGCCTCATGTATCCATGGCCTTCCTAACAAGCAGCTATAGGCCGGGTGGATATCCATTACTTGGAAAGTAATTTGGAAATCACTCAGACCTATCTCCACAGGAAGGTCTACTTCACCAATCACAGTCTTGCAAGAACCATCAAATGCCTTGACGATCACGCCACTATACCTCATCGGAGCTCCTTGATATGTCAATATAGAAAGAGTTGATATGGGAAGAACATTCAAAGACGAACCAGTATCAACTAATACGTTTGACAGTGCATCCTCCTTACAGTTAATTGAAATGTGCAACGCCAGATTGTGATTTCTACCTTCCTCAGGAAGTTCCTCGTCACAAAAGCTCAAATTGTTGCAGGAAGTGATGTTAGCCACAATATGATCAAACTGATCAACCGTTACATCATGCTCAACATACGCTTGCTCTAATACCTTATGCAATGCTTCTCTGTGCGCTTCAGAATTCATAAGCAGAGACAACACTGAAATTTTGGAAAGGGTTTGGAGTAACTGCTCCACCATATTAAACTCACTCTTCTTAATCAACTGGAGTACCTCATCGTCATCATTAGGCTTCAAACCGCTGGATTCACCAGACTGACACTTTGGAGCGCTAATTGGATCAATTGCAGGCACTTCAACACTCTTACTGGCAGATATATCTTCAACATTCTTTGGGAACACCGACTCAAAAACACGACCACAACGGGTCACCTTCGTAACATCAACAATGCTCACAACAAAATTGGTCGTAGGCAAAGGAACCTCTTGACCATTCTCTAACATAATAGCATTGTACTGGTATGGAACAACCTTATCAAATGCATACATAACTGGACTTGCTAACTGTATAACTAACGGTGATACCGATCTATTGCTGACACTGTTACTGCTACTACTGTCAAATTGGATCAACACTCTCTCCAGAGTCTTGAACATAGGAACTATAACATTCACATCGTCACCTAAGTGACGGGACTGAAGAATCTGGATAATACCCTCATCCATCAACCTCTGGATGTCTCTCTTCACAACCATACAACCTCGGGGGTTAACACTGCAAATTGCACAACCATCATGGTCATGCTCACAATCACTTACCAAACAGATATCCTTGTGCATCATCACTAATGACCTTATAATGAAACAGACATCAAATACTTTGAACTCCCCAAGACAACCATCTACCATGTTAACAAAAGGGTTACCATGAGCAGGTAGTGGGTTAGCTTGGACATTCGGCGCACGGTCCTCAAAGGACACCATCCCACTCTTAACCAATTTCTGAACTTCGTACTTCAGGGGGTAACAGATCTCAATATCCTGACCAGGAGCCCCTTGGTGAAAGGCACAGTGAAACTGTGGCTTGTACCACCATGGAAGTGGTTCTGGAATTTGCGGAGGATTTCTCGATTGCAAAAGGTTCTTGAGAACCAATGATGGATACAATTCAGCATAAGACATAGGAATCGGGTCGAAAGAGGCCTTCTTTCTCTCAAAATTTGGTTGTTGTTGTTGATGTTGATGATTGTTGTTGTTGTTGTAGTTGTTTATTCTTTGTTATGGCTGTTGTTGACGTTCTTGTTGAACGGGCATTGATTGATTGTTGGAAAATACATGAATAACAGATGATACTTGATGATGGTGTTGACGGGGTTGTGGAATTCTTCTAACATGAGGCCTCCTCTGCCTCCCTACTGATACTACATTAGTCTCGCCTTCTTTCTTTCTGGAAAACCCACTATCATACTTCTTGCTAGACGAAACCTCCTCTTTAGACAACCGTCCCTCTCGGACACCTTCTTCTAACCTCATCCCCATGTTTACCATTTCGGTAAAATCAGTAGGGGCACTGGAAATCATGCGCTCATAGTAAAATGAGCTCAGGGTCTTGAGAAAAATCTTGGTCATCTCCTTTTCTTCCAAAGGAGGGGTAATGTGAACAGCTAGTTCTCTCCATCGCTGAGCGTATTCCTTGAACGTCTCCTTTTCCTTCAGAGACAATGACCTCAACTGGTCCCTATTCGGTGCCATATCCATATTATATTTGTACTGCTTCACGAAAGCCTCACCCAAATCATTGAATATGCGGACACTCGCACTATCCAAACCCATGTACCACCTCAAAGCGGCACCAGTCAGACTGTCTTGGAAATAATGAATCAGTAACTAATCATTATCATTTTGCGTAGACATCTTTCTAGCATACATGACAAGATGACTGAGTGGAGAGGTATTCCCCTTATACTTTTCAAAGTCAGGGACTTTGAACTTCATCGAGATCCTAACATTAGGAGCCAAGCAAAGTTCCACAGAATTCTTACCAAACAAATCTTTTCCCCTCAGGGTCTTCAACTCCTTTCGCAGCTCAAGGAAATGGTCTTTCATCTCATCCATATTTTCATAAACATCAGGGCCCTCAAACAGCTCAGAATGATAGATGGTTTCCTTAACACGAGGCAGAGTGTGAACAATCGGTGGTGGTACGGACATGATCGGGCTAGATGTCGGCATGGAAGAAAAAGTAGGCGCAAAATCTTCAGGTGCAAAGTTGGGCGGCATTCCCCACGGGAATCCAACAGGAATGGCGGAAGAGAAATGAGCGGCAGACACGGTTGAAGAAACAACCTCTGATATGACAGTCCTCTGAGGAGGAGGAGTTTCAGGCGTTGGAGAAGATTGACTTTAAGTAGCTAGGATTGACTCCATTGTGGCAGTCCGACGGGAAATTTCGTCCTTCAAGTCTCTGTTCTCTTGCTCTACATGTTCCATGATACTTGGATGTTGGCGCGGGTATTGTATCGATGAGTCAGCTTGGCTGAAGCAGAAAACAAAAACCAATAAGATATCTGGCGAAAGAGAAACCTGCTATGCAAATGATGCATGAAATGCAATGCTTGATTATTTTTATTTTCAAGGAACATACTATTTTATTTGCAAATATATATATATATATATATATATATATATATATATATATATATATATATATATATATATATATATATATATATATATATATATATATATATATATATATATATATATATAACAATTACGCATTTTGATTGACCATAAAAAATCTCTTTTATTTATATAATTGGAAGGATTACACTGAGTACAATTTCAGAAACCAAAATACAAAATACAAGAGAAAAAGAAACTAATCATCCTAAGGATCCCTAACAACACTGTCAGACGATCGGGTTGCAGGCGCGTACTTCCTTCGGATGTGTCGGGTCTCAAACTCAAAAGAAGTCTTCATCTGAGTCTTCTCGAGGACAAGCTAATCAACAATCTTTTTCCAAGAAACAGAAGGCTGAGGCATACTAGAGGAAGATGAAACCTCTGGTTCTCTCGGTCTCTTCATTACTCGGTCTTCAAGAAGCTTAATAAGTGCATCCTTATCCTTAGACTCAAGCTTCAACTCCTCATGCTTCCTACTCAAAGCATGGAAACACTCTTCCCACATATCCTTCTCTTGCTTCATCTTGGAGAGTGCGTCTTCCAACTCTTCTACATCTTGATTAGGGAGAGCTAATGGATCAACCACAACCATAGACATAGGTTTCTCACAAGCATAAGACATCTTCAATTCCAAGGCTCTCTTCTTCACCCAAAGAGTGTAAGCTTCCAAAGCTACACAGTTGTACGGACCAAGCTCGGATCTTTCTTTCCTATGCACATTATGCCAAGCATGTACAATCTTCTACTTCAAATGTTGGAGATCTTTACCCTCTTGATAGAAAAGACCTTCTAACAAAGTGTTATTAGGTTTGTCTCTCAAGGGGAACCCTTGTTGACGACGAGCCAAAGCAGGGTTGTAGTTGATTCCTCCTTGTGTACCAATGAGAGGCACATTAGAGAGTTCACCACAACAATCAAGAATCTCCAAGCTACTCAATGAAGAATCAGACCAAACTATATCATCATTAATGAGAGACATAAGTCTCTGAGACCACCTTAGACATTGTTTGTTTTCCACAAAAGCAGGCGTCTGAGGCAAGTGCAAAATAAACCACTTGTATAGAAGAAGAACACAACAGACGATAGTTCCACCACCCTTAGAATTCCTTAGATGCAAAGAGAAGTACATATCTCCTAACAAAGTAGGCACAAGATTCCCAATCAAGAAAATTCTAATGGCGTTAACATCAACAAAACCATCAATGTTAGGGAACAAAGATAACCCATAGATGAGCAACACAAAGATAGCTTCAAAAGCATCCATACTACCGACTTGAGCAAAGGTAGTAGCTTCCTTGACGAGGAACTCAGAAGTCAATCCAAACAATCCTCCTTTCTTCACCCAATAGGCCTCAATCTCATACTTCTTCAAGTGAAAAGCTTCAGCTATGATATGAGATCTGGGAATCTCTTCCAATCCATTAAAAGGTACTTTGTCAGAAACAGGTATTCCCAAGAGATGGGCATACTCCTCCAACATAGGTACAAGCTGATAATTAGGAAAGGTGAAGCAATGGTAGAGAGGATCATAAAACTGAACCAACACACTCAAGAGTCCTTCCACTACATCAGTAGACAAGATTGATAGAATCTTCCCATGACGTTGCTTAAAATCCAAGGGATCTAATACAAAATATGATAGCTTCCTTAACTCTTTCAAATCTGGACATATGAAATTGTACTTCTTTGTGTTCCTTCGTCCACAATCCATGGTCTAAATTTTTTTGCAAATAAGACCTCAGTTCCTTGAAATTATTTCTGGTGTGATGAATGTTATGATGCACATGAATGCATGAATGCAACAATCATAAATAAGAGATCACACACAAGGCAAACAAACAAAGGTCAAGAGATGAATCAAGTCATTGTCAAGATCAATCATCCATTTTGGTGGATTATGGTTTTCACCTTATCAACACCCAAGTTCCATTGATATTGACAAGACTTGATTGGATCAACCAAGAATTAAGGGTTTGTTTGAAGGAGAAGAGCGATCCAAAATGCAGCGGAATTTAAAATTTCTCCTTTAATAATCCTTACGAATGGGCATGATTAGTGATAGAATCGTTACCTCTTGTGGCAATTGTAACCTTTGATGCAGATCTACGTAGCGATCACGAACGTTGAACGATGACAACGCCTCTACTCAGTCCACACGAACGGATTCCTTCAATCTCAGTGCTAGTTGCTACGAATGAAGGCTTTGAGTGTGAGAGAGAGAGAAACAAAATTGCAACTGCACTAATGCTTCTACACAAGGGTTCTATTTATAGAACCACTTGTATGGGCTGCAAGCTAAAAAACCCACTCAAGTGTATGTGGCCCATATCTTATAATATTCCAAAATCACTTAAACGCATGGTACCTTACCATATTTCGTATTCTACTTAAGTACACCGTACCTTACGATGTTCTACAATTCACTTAAGTGCACCGTACATTACGGTATTCCTTAGTTACTCTATCTCTCATCAATCTGTCCTTTTGTGTGTGACCCTGTAAGTTTTCGCGGCATTGGCAATTATATTAAATCACGTATTTAACATAATAAACAGTGAGCGGTATCTAGCAACACATCACTGCTACCCAAGACACGAAAATGTCATATGATCTGACAAATCCTTTTGTGATAATACTTATGTGTACAATTACCCTTTTGGCCTTATGTCTATATTGAACACAAGGCATAGACCGTGTCATCCTTGTCTAGTTCAATATTAGGCCCATAGACATTTTTCCTGTTACGCAGGATGGGCAAATTCCATCTAGGTCACTCATGTCCCTTAACATGCTTCGTGGAGTACCCATCAACTGTCTTTATGGTCATCCAGTTACGGACAATGTTTGATCAACAATAAGGCACTCGACTCTACATCTGGGGTCCATAGTGGTTTCAGGTCGAAGGGTGGTATACACCATTATCACCATGAGAATAACTTATGACACTTTGCATAACATTCTACATAGTATTCTCATAGCGGGTCAATCCAGTATAAATATTACTCTTAATATTCATACCTATGTTTAAGACTTGATAATCCTTATCCATGATCCATGAGATGTGATCATCAGTCTATATACATAATAGTCTTAATGCTTTAATGTTATCCCACTTCACAATAAAGCTCGACTATGGATACTTTAAGAATAGTGTCCTTATGTTTAATGTGATCTCATGATTAAGCCACACTTGATACATTAAACGGACTAGCTATTCTAGGGACTTTATTAAATAAACATAATAAAGAAAAAGCCTTTTATTATTAATAAATAATTTTATACAAGTACCAAAAGTATTGGCCTCTAGGGCTTACAGCAACATTGTTGTGAGTCACGAGCATGAAGTCTGGGTAAGAACCATCCCAAAGGAGTGTACTAAGGATAAAACCTGTAGATCATGTTCTAAAAAGTTCCCAAAGTCTTAATTCCATCCATCGGATATTACAGGTTAGGATGACTGACTCATCAACCCATAATATTCTCAAGAGAAACTCGTCTGAGTGTAGTATCGCATAATAATTGTTATCAAGTCTACACCAGAACAGTCTTCGCACTACGTCCTAAATAGGCCAAAAGGGGTTAAATGTTCTACGGTCCTCAACTTCTCGGACCCCAAATCAAAGATAGTAATTCCTAACCATAAATAACTTGTGTGACATTCATAACTCCAAAAGGATCTCCACTGAGTAGATGGGTCTCAAGACAACTTATTAAGAACTACTCCACACAAGTCGAACATGATTATACCATCCTCCTATCTTAATTGCACTCAAGTTCGGGTTAGAACTTATCTCACCACTCAGAGATCACCAAGCACAACAAACAAGTTATATCATACAAGCAAATATACATACATCAAATACAAAACTATAAACACACAAAAAAGTAGGCTAAACCCACTGGAGACTACTCCCCATCAGAGTCGCCACTTAATTTTTGCAGCGGTAAATTAATGACCATCAAGCTATGGATAAGCTAGACGTCAGTTAAACCAGAGTCGCCACCGCGCTTTTATTGTTTCCAAGGGAAAAGAGAAAAGTACGAACAAAACCCAAAAATAAGAAGTTTTCAAATCAAAACTAATAAAATTCTAGAGATTACAGGTAAGGGGGTTGATTACACAGAGGGAAGGTGTTAGCACCCAAAGTGTCCTAGGTACTCCTAAGGAACCCTTTCTTGTGTGCATATGTATTTTTGTACAAAATGATGTTTGCAATAAATAGAGTGGAGGGGTGAGAAAAGAATTCATTAATTATATTTTTGTGTTTGACAAGACCTTCGGACTTGTGCCTACGTACCAACATAAAATGAGGGATCAAAACCTCGTAGTTCATGGTAACAATTTCAAAGTGGATGCATTGCTTTTAACAAAAATTTAAGTTTAACAGATGAACAAAAGGCCTAAACAGTTTGAATGAGTGTTAGTTCTTTTTGTCTTTTGAAATTTTGAGTAAAGTATAGTTAAGTTCATTTACAAATTTGATTAATAAAAGAGTTTAAAAAAAATTCAATGGCATAAGGCCAAAGTTTCTAATTTGCAATATGGTCTATGTTTAGAAATCACAAACAAAGAAGATTTTGAAAGAGAAGAGAACTCCTTCATTTGCTTCCTACGAAGATGCAAAGTTGGCCATTGAGCGTGGTGCAACCACTGGTTTAGGAAAAATGATTGAGTTAGAAGACAACGAGTCCCGGGCTGGCATAGGTTTTTCTTCTGGTACTTTCAACAAGCAAGGGTTATTCAAGAGTGGAGGTTTCATCCACACTGGTCTAGATGAGGAGGCTGCTGCCGTTTTAGAAGAAGATACAGAGGATTCTGGCAATTTCATCATCCCTGGAGGGGTCTGCAACAATTGGGTCACTGTGGATATTCCAACATTTGTCTATAAGTCAACGTAATGATCACTTTGTTTAAAAACCCTTCTCCCATGCCAAAAGGAGGAGTGATAACATTGTTGGCAACATAAATACAATGATATTTTCATTCAATAAATTCATGTTAAATGTTTGTTTTCCAATTATTTTCCCTTTTCGCTTTTTGCATGAAATTGGTGATCACATAAAACCCTAAAAAATAGAATAAAATCGATATTTTTCATATGCATAATGATTTGCCTTGTTTGAATTCTAAATCTTTTCATATCCAAAATCATTATGCAGGTTGATTTCTAAACCCATTGAACATAATGACCCAACACCATCTCCCAATTTTGAATTCCCTGTATTTGAGGCAGAGGAAGATGATGTTGAAGAGATTCCTGATGAGATTACCCGTTTACTTGAGCATGAAGAAAAGAACATTCAGCCACATCTTGAGAATCTGGAAACAGTCAACTTGGGGTCTGAAGATTGTGTGCGAGAGGTAAAGATTGGGGCACTTCTGGAAGAATCTGTTAAGAAGGGGTTGATTAAGTTGCTACGAGAATATGTTGACGTCTTTGCCTGGTCATATGAAGACATGCCTGGTCTAGATACTGATATTGTGCAACATTTCCTACCTCTAAAGCCTGAGTGTGTGCCTGTAAAGCAGAAGCTCAGAAGAACTCATCCTGATATGGCAGTGAAGATCAAAGAGGAAGTTCAGAAGCAAATTGATGCGGGGTTCCTGGTGACTTTTATATATCCTCATTGGGTGGCCAATATTGTGCCCGTGCCTAAGAAAGATGGAAAAGTCCGGATGTGTGTGGACTATAGAGACTTGAATAAAGCTAGTCCGAAAGATGATTTCCCTCTACCACACATTGATATGTTGGTAGACAATACAGCTAAATTCAATGTCTTCTCGTTTATGGACGGATTTTCCGGATATAATCAGATTAAAATGGCACCCGAGGATATGGAGAAGACAACATTCATCACACCTTGGGGAACATTCTGTTATCGAGTGATGCCCTTCGGTTTGAAGAACGCAGGAGCCACGTATCAACGAGCTATGACTACCTTGTTCCATGACATGATGCACAAGGAGATTGAGGTGTACGTTGACAATATGATCGCTAAGTCAAGATCGGAGGCTGTACTCCCTGTAGAGGTGGAGATCCCATCAATGAGGGTCTTGATGGAAGCCAAGTTGACTGATACTGAATGGGTTCAGAGTCGTTATGACCAGCTAAACTTGATACAAGAAAAGAGATTGACTGCCATGTGCCACGGCCAGTTATATCAGCAGAGGATGAAGGAAGCTTTTGATAAGAAGGTCAAGCCTCGTGTGTTCCGAGAAGGTGACCTTGTGCTCAAGAAAGTTTTGTCTTTCGCGCCCGATTCCAGGGGCAAGTGGACTCCGAACTATGAGGGTCCGTATGTTGTTAAGAGAGCCTTTTCAGGCGGTGCTTTGATACTTACAACTATGGATGGGGAGGATTTCACTCGTCCTGTGAATTCAGATGCAGTCAAGAAATACTTCGCCTAAAAAAAATAAAAAAATAAAAACTGAATAGCCCGCTAAGTTGAAAACCCGAAAGGGCGGCTTAGGCAAAAATGAGCGTCTCGGTGGGTTGAAAACCCGAAAGGGCGATCCAGGCAAAAGTTAGAGACGTGAAAAATGAATATAGGTATCCCGCTAGATTGAGTACCTCATCCTAGGGCAATCTAGGCAAAAATTAGGGATTTGGCAAGTAACTGCGTCCTGACAAGACTTTGTTCTACAACTGTCGTCCGTCAGAGATCCTTGCTCATTATCAGCCAAAGCTTCAAATACATCGGATTCAGAACTGGTGGAGAAATGGTCATTATGTTCAATGTAGCCCTTTTCCAATATATATCACAATTTCAAATTTGTAAAGATCTATGGAGTCTTGCCATTCGCAGACTACCATTCTATCAAATAAATTTGAGCCTTTTATCCAATTATTGGCACTCTTATCTGTTTCTATTCAACAAATGTTTTGCATGTTTTGATTAAGAAAATATAATTGTTTTAAACAATCAAATTTTTTATAATTTGTTTTTAAACAAAGTGAACATTCACAATGACGAAAGGATACTTAGGAGATCCTCAGTGCTCTCCCAAGGGTGATACGATCCCCAACAGGGTAAGATTTTTGTCCATATTCCTGGCATGACTGTATCTCCTCCCTCCGGAACCCCTTGTGGTTTATCCGACCAAGTGGATTGCTTGTTGAGAGTCACCTCTCTTTCCTTCAGCAGAGTAGCAATCTTTCTTCCTCAGCAGCTTGGATCTCTTTGGGCAAGAGCGGTATTTGGTGGTTGATCCCGATAAATCCTTTATCTCCTCGGATAGATTCCCTAGTAGAGTTGTTGGTGTGGTGGACCTTGTGTCGCATTACGCCCGGCGGGAAAAAGACACAGAACCGCCACCGTGCGTTATTTATCCCAAAGGAGGGAAAGGAAACGCTCGAAGTAAACCTGGAAAGGAATGGTCTCACGACCAGAGATGCAAGGATCAGGAGTCGGTTATGCGAAGGGAAGGTATTAGCACCCCTACGCATCCGTCGTACTCGACGGGATCCACGCTAAAAAAGAATAGGAGAAAGGTTGCTAATAAAACTGCTCAAAACTGTACACGCTGGAATAAAACACAGATGAAAGACGGAAGAAAGGTGACTCGGCAGGATGTCGCATCCTGGTCCTACGTAGTTTGTCAGACACAAACATCAGAGTCGACGTAGTTCGGGATACGGGAAACGTGCTCGCTAGGATATCGCATCCTATGCATACGTATCTTCTATAACCAGAGGAAGAATCAGAGCACTCGTAGCTCGGCTAACGCACGCCGAAACAAAAACACTGAAACAAGACGCAGAGACATCAGGGCAAACACACAACCGGAAACAGAATGCCAATCGCTGGTCTTACATCCAACTCCACAAAAGAAACAGGAAACCGAATGCCAATCGCTGGGCTTACATCAGACTCCAAATAAAGAAACGCAAATAGGAAACCGAATGCCAATCACTGGGCTTACATCAAACTCCAAACAAAGAAACGCAAACAGGAAACCAAATGCCACTCGCTGGGCTTACATCAGACTCCGAACAAACAAACACACACGGGAAACCGACTGCCAATCGCTGGACTTACGTCAGACTCCACGCACACACACAAGAAGAAGAAGGGTCTCGATTGCAACTAGGGCAAGAGAAAGGGAAGGTCTCAATCGCAACGGGGGCAAGAGAAAAGGATCAAAGTTAGTTGTTAGTCAAACTCGACAAGACATCGCATCTCGTGCCTACGTATCTCATCTGGACATGAGAATCAGAGTTGCCATAGTTCGGCTAAGCTATTTCTAATTGGTTTGTGTTTTTTAGTGAACGACGTTACTACGCAATCTACCGGATGCTCGACCTTGGGAGACTTACTCACCTGTAGTAGAAGGAGTCAACGTGTCCTTAAGAGGGGATAAAGTTGGTTTGTGTTTTAGGAAAGCCCGCGCAAGAAAGGAAGTCCTAGACGAAGGAACCGTGCTACCTTAATTGACATGCAAACGAGACTATGCGAAGTCTAGCAATCCTATGGGGATACAATCACACCACACAAATACATACAGCATGAAGTAAACACACCAACAAGGGGGCTCAAACATCAAGGGTGAGGCTTTAGTCAAGGGGTCATATCAACCTCGACAAACAAGCCGGCTGGAAGGGTATCTGATGCTCTTAACCACTGACATTGACCGTCAGGGTGAGCAGATGAAAGGTGATGAGGGTAAGACCTCATAGCTCTTAACCCGGGCCTGGGTGAGCTTCAATCAATGAAAACGTGGGGATCCAGAATATGGGACCCTACTCCACTTGACTGACTCTATATACAAGGATCTTGGGTGCTTATTCAAATGCATCAGCACGTAGTGCGAGCAAGATGAAAGACTCAACTGAATAGCAGGGGATGGATTTTTCATCCCTTCTATATGCCAATTGCCTCTTCACTTAGGAGGACTTGAATTACATGGCACAAAAGTAAACAAACACAGTCATTGCCTCTTAAGGAGGACTTCAGCCAAATGCCTGTCAAACAGAAACGACAGGGCTTCCAAACTACATGGAGTTAGAGGGATTACCTAAGTGGTATGCCAACCACAAGCAAATCAAAGCAACTCAAGCAGTGAGTTAAAGCTACTAAAGTACCTGTGAGAAAAGCTAAATAATCAGTACTATGTTCAGACAAACAACCAATCAGTCAATCACAGTGTTACAACTCAATAGGCACACAAGTCAAGATTTATGACTCAAGAATTCAAGTGATTCCACCACATTCCATGAACCTACAACACAAAGGATTAGTGCACAAAGTAATTTGCATCTCATGAAATGAGATTACATCAATCATTAAGATTAGAAGCTTGAACCTGAAATACAAAGCTTAGAAAGTGAGTACAAACCACTAGCACCAAGTCTAGGGTCAAAGGTAAGGCAAAAAGTCAAAACAGAAACCAATACCCAACATGTAGCATATTTAATCTATCATGAACATGTCCTAAAAAGGATCAAGTCAAAAGTATTAAGCAAAATCATCACATGAGCAAAATATGGCAAAGGAAATTTCAAGGCACACAATTGGTCATCAAGAATGAAAATTCCATATTAAAATAGAAATGAATCAAACAATCCTGGAAATTTTTATGAGCATACAACATGTCCAACACAATCATCATGCCAAAAATTAGAATCAACAGAGTTCAATTGACCTAGAAATGAAAATGCACAAGTAGGCCATCAAATTGTGTGACACACATTGTCACACCATACAATCATGTGTCTAAAACAGAGATGAAAAATGAGAAAAATGCACAACCAAACCTTAAAAATCATGCAACATGTTGGGAATCAGCATATAAAATTTCACGGCATTTGGATAATGTATGAGCATTTCACAATAGAATGCATGAAGCATGTCACATTTGCATACATGTTCAAATAAGAATCCACCATCCAAAATCCAGAAATGATAAAATCAAGAAAATCACATCATAAAATACTAGACACTTCAAGGAGTATGTGAGAAAAAATTGCATTCAATTCGGACTTGTTTTCAATTAGTTATGATTTTTTGAATTAGCATGAAATAAAAATGGAATTAAATGTGAAAACATGAAAATAATGTGAAAGTGAAATGAGAAATTTAGAAATGCCATGGCTGAGGATCGAATGGAGGTTCAAAGCGCGTCCGAAACGACGTCGTTTTGGCTATAAGGAATTCAAATGAAAAAAATGCAGAAGTGCGCTCGGTGGGAATCGAAGGAGGGGTCTGGTACGTCAAAACGACGTCGTTTTGAGCTTATGGCTAGGGTTTTGCAGACGGCGGCTGGGAACTATTCACGTACGGTGGAAACCACCGTCTTCTTCATGAAGATGGTGGATGAACAATGATCATCATAATTTTTTTTGCAGAAATTGCAAAATCATACATCATTCAAAAGCATGTCACGTGTAGAATACAAATCCAGCACTATTTTGGTCTAATTCCTCACGTATCATGCAAATCGAGCAAAATCATTTTTCACCATCAAACTTTAACTTCACATAACTCCACGAATACTCAACCAAATTTCAAGATTTTTATATCAGAATGATCAGGAAGCAAAGATCTACAACATTATGCACATAAAATTATGAATTAAGAAACTCGAAAACCTAACCTCTTGAAGTGCAGAACAATGGAATCGTGGCTTTGAGCTCTTGCAAGTATCCAGATCTTCTCCTATGTTGATATTATGAAGCTTGATGCAATAATTGAAGCTTGAGATGGCTTGGATCTAGCTCAGATTTGAATCTCCATTGTCATGTTCTTGAGCTTGCACACCTTGATTCTTCACCAAATGCTTCAATCAAGAGCTTGAATTCTACCAAATGATGATCAAGAAACCAGAATATGCAATAAAAATCATGTGTTACTTGAAGAATTTCGAATTATGGTGGAGAGAAATTTTGGAGGGAAAGTTTGAATCTAGATCTAGAATGATGAATTGTGAGAAATTCTGTTAGGATTAGGGCTTTATATGTTATGTTAATCCATTTGCTAATTACACTTAGGCATGGCTAATGAAATTTTAGTGAGAAATAAGGTGTTATGCCAAATTGATTTTTCACCCCATGCATGCAACATGAACGTGAACAGTACCACATGACCATGCAATTACACTTAAAATCATCTTATGAACATGATATAATGGATAAAAAACTCATATGATGCACCAAATTCAAATTCATGATTTTCCCTCCAAAATGAGCATGAATGAGCAAACGGTCATGTGATGAAATTTCATGCAATGCCTTGATGGATTTGGAAAATATGAGTCATGACAAGCATTATGCAAAAAGAGGCACTCAATTTGGAGTTTTAGATCAAAAGTTATGGCTTGTTGAAGTTCCATGCACACTTGGCAATGATTTGATCATATCTTCTTAACCGTTCATCAGATGCTCATGATCTTGGACTTTTTGAAAATGGGAGAGAAAGATCTTCAACTTTCATGTTGGATAAAATTTCATTTGAAGCTTCTTTGATCTTGGAAAGTCAAGTTGAATTTGATACAAAAACTTGCCATTTTTGGAAACTTGAAATTACATGTCACTTTCCATTTTGGGAAACTTTTGATCTGGCTTCAAAATCTTCAATGTAGTTGTTTGACATGATGAATAGGCCTCTTTTGGACATGAATGAAGTGTCTCAAACCATTTCTCCACCTCCTAGCCCTCAGTTGACTTGCAGTTGACTTTTATGGGCCCCAGATGACCTGAAACTGCACTGTGGACTTTAAGCCTCTAACACTTGGTCAAGTTGCTTCAAAATGAACCTTGGTTCATATAAGCTCTTCTAGCATACTCATGTGGCTTCTTTTCAAGGAAATGCTTGGTCTCTTGCACAGATGAATCCTCTTGATGCCAGTCTTGACTGATGAGATGCAATGCACTATGCAATGTTAATGTAATGTTAGTAACCTAAAAAATGAAATGAATGCACGAATGGGGGGTGCAAATTTGAGGTGCTACAGCTGCCCCTATTCAATCAACTGAGAACCTGAATGGATGAGAGCAACGACTGTCAGACCTTCAAGGTACACAGGGATTGAATACCAAAAGAACCGTAGAAATTTGCACTCTGCAGGGGATGAACAAAAACAATCGACTTGATATACACTGATATCAAGGAACACGTGGCCATTTACCGATGGCGGCTTCAACTGGGGGGACAAGATATTTACAACTGAAACCAGACAAGACTTTTACCGACGACTCTACTGGGGACTTTGATTTTTATCGGAGAAAGAAACCACGACCAGACATCGACAGATGAATGGGAAAGAGAAGCCACGACCAGACGCCAACGGACGAATGGGAATAGAGAAACCACGACTAGACATCGAAAGATGAATGGGAAAGAGAAGCCACGACCAGACGCCAACGGAAGAATGAGAATAAAGAAACCACGACCAGACATTGACAGATGAATGGGAAAGAGAAGCCACGACCAGACGCCAACGGATGAATGGGGAGAGAAACTCAACCAGACATCAACGGATGAATGGGAGAAAGAAACCACGACCAGACGCCAACGGACGAATGGGAAGAAGGAAACCACGACCAGACGCCAACGGACGAATGGGAAGAGAAACCACGACCAGACGCCAACGGACGAATGGGAATAAAGAAACCACGAGCAGACGCCAACGGACGAATGGGAAGAGAAACCACGACCAGACGCCAACGGACGAATGGGAATAAAGAAACCACGACCAGACGCCAACGGACGAATGGGAAGAGAAACCACGACCAGACGCCAACGGACGAATGGGAAGAGAAACCACGATCAGACGCCAATGGACGAATGGGAATAAAGAAACCACGACCAGACGCCAACGGACGAATGGGAAGAGAAACCACGACCAGACGCCAACGAACGAATGGGAAAGAGAAACCACGACCAGACGCCAACGGACGAATGGGAAAGAGAAACCACGACCAGACATCAACAGATGAATGGGAAAGAGAAACCATGACCAGACGCCAACAGACGAATGGGAAAGAGAAACCACGACCATACCTCAACAGATGAATGGGAAGGAGAAACCACGACCAAACATCAACGGAAGAATGGGAAAGAGAAACCACGACCAGACATCAACAAATGAATGGGAAAGAGAAACCACGACCAGACACTAACGGATGAATGGGAAGAAAGACTCAACCAGACATCAACGGATGAATGGGAGAAAGAAACCACGACCAGACGCCAACGGACGAATGGGAGAAATTCGATCTTACGGACATCGAAAAATGATGTCTGCTGACACCAAAAAAGGGAAGGACCCACATGGGGATCAACACGACACCTACTGGTATCGTAAGAACGACATCTACATGTGCCAAGACAAGGCCAACCACTTGCCGGGGACTACTCTGGGGAGTCAAGCTTTCCTTCCACGGACGGGCCAGGAAACAAATCTCTCTGGGGAATGATCGAGTCTGAATGCTGCCAAGAGCAACTGATGCAAATGTACCATACAAATGTTGAAAAATGATCCGCCTCTGCTGGGGATATGGTCCAATCTGGTTTAACACATGTATGCATATGTTTGAGTTTTCTATGGCGTAATGCTCCGTATTGGATGGACATGCTACGCGATTTGAGGATGCAAATGTAGATGATGATTACTATATGCAAGATGCAAAGGAGGAAAACTCCTGCTGGGAGAGCCAATGATCACTCTGCTGAGGACACCATTCTGATTTGATCTTCCAACTCTGTGGGGAGACACAACAACTCTGTTGCGGATACTTCGTTGATCTGACACTCTGGGGATGGCAGAGAAACCAACTCCACTAGGGAATCTCTGGCTGGGGAACACACCAACCTCTCAAACATGCTGGGGAATAACACTGCTGCTGGGGGAAGGGATAAACCTCACTAGGGACGACGTCCACTGAATCCAATCCACTTGGGGACTCCACTAGGGGAAACAACCAATGCTCACCTCTACTGGGGATAACTACCAATCCATGAGCAGGATTAACTCTACTGGGGATAATTTTCACCGAACTTGATCCGCTTGGGGGCCTCGCTAGGGAAAACCATCAATGCACACCTCTGCTGGGGAGACTGCCCACCTAGAGGAAAACATTCACAACCCTGCTGGGGATTACAACACTTCAGACCTGGCTGCTGAGGAACAAACTACCCACAGACACACCTCCGCTGGGGAAATAACAATCTTCCGGCTTGCTGGGGAACTAACAGTCCTCAGACTTGCCGGGGAAAAGGCCACCTGCAGACCTGTTTGGAAAAACATCCTCAACCCTGTTGGGGATTGCAATCAACTTCAGGCCTGGCTGCCGAGGAAACACCGATCTTGAACTCGCTGGGGAGACAAGCTCTGAACTTGCTTTGGACAACCCAACTTCCCACACTACTGGACAGTGTTGAAACACCTTTGAACAAACTGGAGCTCAACTGCTTCAGCCAGCAATCAAAGATAGTAACCTGTAAAACAGCAAGATATACATGCCCCAAGGGATTGTATGGACAAGATACACCCAAGTGTAATCAACATTCAAAATGATTTTCAAATGTTTTATCTTTATGCCCGTTATTGTCAAGCCTTCATGTTTTTTATATGCAATGTTTATCAAAAATTCGGACGTTTTTGCAAACAAAACAGTAAAATAAAAACAAGAGAGCAATTTGACTGAATAACTACTTTTATTGATTGAAAATGGGCCTATAAAGGCAAGTACATCAGGAAGCAATTCCTAGGAAGAGGTAATTGCGCCAAACAAGGAAATAAACTATCCTATTGGCAATGTGAACACAACATCCACTATTTTCCAATTCTGTTATGACTCGTATCTCCTTAATTTCCCCCAAATTCCCTGCTTTCTGAGAAGAATGATTGGACCGATCATATCCTTCAGGATGGTAGACGATGAAGCGCGATGAAGTACAAATAACTCAGACTGTAGTCTTCGCTTTAATCCCTCTTTTGCCTGGATCGCCTTTTCAGGTTTTCAATCCACCAGGATACCCATTTTTGCCTAAGCCGCCCTTGCGAGTTTTCAACTTACCGGGTGTACATATTTTTTTTATTCTTTATCCCTAACTTTTTCCCGAACCTCTTTCTTTTTTTTTGTTTTGTTCGTCGGGATGCCCTTTTTTTCCTGGACTCTTTTATTCTTTTCGTCCAGCGGGTCAATTTATGCGAAGTATTTTTTGACTACATCTGAGTTAACAGGGGACAGAAAATCTTCACCATCCATAGTTGTAAGCATCAAGGCTCCACCAGAGAAAACCTTCTTCACAACATATGGACCTTCATAATTCGGAGTCCACTTGCCCCTGTTATCTATACCGGGAGGAAGGATCCTCTTCAAAACTAAATCACCTGTCTGATAGCTTCGAGGACGCACTTTCTGATCAAAGGCCTTCTTCATCCTTTTCTGATACAGTTGCCCATGGCACACAGCTGCTAACCGCTTCTCCTCAATAAGGCTCAACTTATTAAACCTTGTTTGAATCCATTCAGCTTCGTCTAGCTTGACATCCAGCAGGACTCTCAGAGAAGGAATCTCCACTTCAACAGGTAGGACTGCTTCCATACCATACACAAGGGAGTAAGGGGTTGCCCCATTCGACGTACGTACTGAGGTACGGTACCCATGCAAAGCGAAAGGCAACATCTCATGCCAATCCTTGTACGTCACGACCATCTTCTGCACAATCTTCTTGATGTTCTTGTTTGCCGCCTCTACAGCACCATTCATCTTTGGTCTGTAAGGAGAAGAATTGTGGTGTTCGATCTTAAAATCCTTGCAAAGCTCTTTCATCATCCTGTTATTGAGATTCGAACCATTATCAGTAATGATTCTCTCCGGAACCCCATAACGACAGATAATCTCCTTCTTAATGAATCGGGCAACCACTTGCTTGGTAACATTGGCATAGGAAGATGCTTCCACCCACTTGGTGAAGTAATCAATCGCCACCAGGATGAAGCGATGTCCATTAGAAGCAGTAGGTTCGATCTTCCCGATCATATCGATGCCTCACATCGCGAACGGCCAAGGAGAATTCATAACATTCAGAGGGCTTGGTGGTACGTGCACCTTATCTGCATAGATCTGACATTTGTGGCACTTCCAAGCATATTTGAAACAATCGGATTCCATGGTTATCGAGTAATAACCAGCTCTTAACAACTTCTTGGACATTGCATGACCACCAACATGGGTACCGAAAGACCCCTCATGTACTTCCTGCATCAACATGTCTGCTTCGTGTCTATCCACGCATCTGAGCAGAACCATGTCAAAGTTCCTCTTGTACAACACATCATCCTGATTCAAATAAAAACTTCCAGCTAGCCTTCTCAGGGTCTTCTTGTCATTCTTTGACGCTCCTTCAGGATACTCCTGGCTTTTGAGGAAATTCTTAATATCATAGTACCACGGCTTCTTATCAACGACAGACTCGGCTGCAAACACATACGCAGGCCTCTCGAGTCGATTCACAGCAACGTGTGGCACATGATTATGCCAATGAACTTTGATCATAGAAGACAAAGTAGCCAAGGCATCCGCCATCTGATTTTCATCTCGGGGTACATGATACAACTTCACTGTCTTAAAGAAAGTCAGGATCCTTCTGGTGTAATCTCTATAAGGAATCAAATTCGGTTGGTGAGTATTCCAGTATCCATTGACTTGATTGATCACTAGAGCGGAATCTCCATAGGTATCCAGAGTTTTGATCCTTAGATCGATGGCTTCCTCAATCCCCATGATACAAGCCTCGTACTCAGCCTCATTGTTGGTTACTTCAAAAGTCAACCTGGCAGAAAAAGGTAAGTGTGCACCTTTAGGATTGATAAGTACTGCCCCAACGCCGTTTCCATTCATATTAACTGCCCTATCAAACATCAGTGTCCACTTGTCATCAGGATCCAGTCCTTCCTCGACAAGAGGCTCTTCACAATCTTTCATCTTTAGATACATGATGTCTTCATCAGGGAATTCAAACATCATCGGCTGATAGTCCTCGATCGGTTGCTCGGCAAGGTAGTCAGACAAAATACTACCTTTGATGGCCTTCTGCGACGTGTACTGGATATCATACTCCGTTAAAATCATCTACCACCGAGCCACACGCCCGGTAAGAGCTGGCTTTTCAAAGATGTACTTCACTGGATCCATCTTAGAAATCAACAAGGTAGTATGGTTCAACATATACTGTCTCAGTCGGCGAGAAGCCCATGCCAAAGCACAACAAGTTTTCTCGAGCTGCGAATATCTTATTTCACAGTCGGTAAACTTTTTGCTAAGGTAGTATATAGCATGCTCTTTTCGACCAGACTCGTCATGCTGTCCCAATACACACCCCATTGAGTTCTCAGTCACTGATAGGTACATTATCAGAGGCCTCCCAGGAACTGGAGATATAAGGATTGGAGGTTTCTGCAAATACTCTTTTATCTTATCAAAAGCTTTCTGACAATCATCGTTCCACCTGATTGCTTGATCTTTTCTTAGCAATTTGAAAATCGGTTCACACGTGGCAGTTAGGTGAGATACGAACCGTGCAATGAAGTTCAATCTCCCTAAAAACCCACGAACCTGCTTTTCCGTTCTTGGTTCAGGCATTTCTTGAATAGCTTTCACTTTCGCTGGATCAACCTCAATCCCTTTCTCACTGACAATGAAACCCAACAGCTTTCCGAATCTCACCCCAAACGTAAACTTGTTTGGATTCAGCCTCAGTTTGAATTTTCTCAGCCTTTCAAACAACTTCTGCAGGTTTACCAAGTGCTCCTCTTCTGTCTGAGACTTCGCAATCATATCATCCACGTATACTTCAATTTCTTTGTGCATCATGTCATGAAAGAGAGTCGTCATAGCCCTCTGATAGGTAGCACCGACGTTCTTCAGCCCAAATGGCATCACCTTATAACAGAACGTGCCCCAAGGTGTAATGAATGTCGTCTTTTCTATGTCTTCTGGCGCCATCTTGATCTGATTATAGCCAGAAAATCCATCCATGAAAGAGAAAAGTGAGGATTGAGCAGTGTTATCAACCAATACATCAATGTGAGGTAATGGGAAGTCATCTTTCGGACTGGCTCTGTTTAAATCCCGGTAATCGACACACATCCTGACTTTACCATCCTTCTTCGGCACGGGTACAATGTTGGCCACCCACGGGGGATAATTGGTAACTTCCAGAAAACCCGCATCCAACTGCTTCTGAACTTCCTCTTTGATCTTGACAGCCATATCAGGACTAGTTCTGCGAAGCTTCTGCTTTACCGAGGGACAATCTTCTCTGAGAGGTAGCCTGTGCACCACAGTATCTGTATCCAACCCAGGCATATCTTGATACGACCATGCGAATATCTCCACATATTCTCTCAGCATTTCAATCAGCCCTCTCTTGACATTTTCCTTCAAAGCAACCCCGATCTTGATCTCTTTCCTATCGCCCTCAGTACCAAGGTTAATAATCTCCAACTCTTCCTGATGAGGTTGGATGACCCTTTCCTCCTGTTTCAACAATCTGACCAATTATTTGGGGAGTTCACAATCTTCCTCACTCTCCTCTTCAGCTTGGCAAATGGGATGATCAAAATCATACTGAGCCATAACATAACTGTTTTTAGTGGAGTCCGCGAGATCGATTCTGCATGAACGATGTTTAATGCTTTATTTTAGAAAAGAGTTCAAGAAAGTCACAAAAACAAAAAACATTGCCATTTTATTGTTTTGAAAATGAAAATAAAAACAGAAATACATTGAGCACAAATTCGTTTGTAAAACGTCCTTTATTAATGATAAACATTGCAAATTCAAACATGATGTGGCCCTACAATGAACCACTACGCCCCGGGCAGAGCGTAGGGTTTTTGTGCAAAAATGAAAAACAAAAGAAAATTACTTTGTCTGAAGAGTAACTTGGACTATTTCTTCGGCTGTCCAATTGTTCACCATCTCTCCTGGAGCACACGGGCGCACCCAGTTGTCCAGATCACAATCGTTGTCACCGTCTTCACTACAGGCTGCAAAGACGTCACCATGATTCATCAACCCAGCGCTGGTGAAGGTACATGGCCCTTTCTGAACACCCTGCTCTGACTGAAGCGGCTGATAACCAATACCGAATATGTCTTCCTTGACGGGCATGTCAACCATCTTGCCCCAGCCTTCTGCATTGCCTGAGTTGACAACCTCCAAAGCCTGCTTGTAGGATGCAATTGAGACACCTGGCTTCTTCTGCTCAACAAAAGCCACCTTCTCAATAGCAATGGTCTCAAATGCTTGGCACAGAGTTTCATGAATTTCGCCATCCATCTCCACATATTTGAAAGAGGATAAATGACTCACAAGAATGTCCTCCTCGCCGCACACAGTCACAACCTGACCATTCCACACATACTTCAGCTTTTGATGGAGAGTTGACGACACTGCCCCAGCCCCATATATCCAGGGACGCCCCAATAAACAACTATATGCTGGTTGAATATCCATCACATAGAAGACAATATCAAATACCTCCGGGCCAATCTTCACTGGCAACATGACTTCACCAAAAACAGACCGCTTGGATCCATCAAATGCACGGACGATGAGATCACTCGGAGTGAGAACAACCCCTTCAACATCAATCTTGCTCAAAATCTTCTTGCGCAACACATTCAAGGAAGAACCGGTATCAACCAACACATGCGACAACACTGCGCCTTTACACTCCATGGTGATATGCAGAGCTCTGTTATGGTTGCGACCCTCAGGCGTCAAATCCAGATCTGTGAACCCCAAACCATGTCGTGAGCTCACATTCGCAATAACACCCTCCAACTGGTTGACAGAAATCTCTTGAGGTACGTAAGCCAGATTCAACATTTTCAGTAAGGCATTACGGTGTGCCTCAGAACACAACAACAGAGAAAGGATAGAGATTTTCGACGGAGTTTGGTTCAGTTGGTCCACAATCTTATAATCACTCTTCTTAATGATTTTCATGAACTCCTCCACATCTTTCTCAAATGAGCCCTCAGGCGCCTCCTTCTGTACAGGTCCTTCCTCAACCACAGCTTGTTTCCCTTTTGCTTTCGCAAGAGCCTCAGCATTGTTATCTTTCAAAGTCTGTGGTGCAAACAGACGACCACTTCTCGTGAACCCTCCAAATCCTCCCACATTGTCCACAGCCGGACCAACAGTTACTGGAGTTCTACTTGGCACACCAATTGTCACTGGAGCCTGATTCACTGGTCTTGTCTGACTTTCTGACCTTCTGTTATTGCGGAAAGCATTATCATACTTCCAAGGGACTGCCCTACTATTCTCAACAAATCTTTCACCAGAAGCAGCAAAGGTGGTAGGAGTACCAATAGTTACCGGTGCGGATATGGTCACTGGGGTACCAACAGTTACGGGTGCATTGACAGTTCTTGGCGCATGTCCAGGACCCTCAGACGGTTTAAAGTAAATGGTGACAGTTGATACCACCCCACGATCTTTCACAGCCCGACTAAACTGTAGGCAACCATCATCCATCAAACCCTAGATACCTCTTCTCAATTGCATACAACCATTCTCTTGATCATCACAGTTTGAACAACTTTCATCACAGCCCGGGAACACTCCCCCTTTCAACAGACGCTCTTTTACCACAAGCAACGACGTCTGAACCTCATCAACACTGACTACCAAATCCACAGCTTCCTCACTTTCCACATTGTTCACCCTAGGCCCCCCATGCTGAGGCATAGGGTTATTCACAACATTCGGAACAGGAGCAAAGTTGATTATCTTGGCATCAATCAGATCCTGGACCTTATGGTGAAAAGCCCGACAATTCTCAATATGATGCCCCGGTGCACCGGAATGAAAATCACAATGAGCATTGGCATCATACCCAGCAGGAATTCTTGTCAACGGAGCCATGGTGCGAAGCTCAACAAATTTCAACCTGAGCAGTTCAAGAAGCAATTCAGCGTATGTCATGGGCAACGGGTCAAACTGACGCTCTGGCATTCTCTGTCTAGGTTGGAATGGGCGTTGTTGTTGTTGTTGTTGTCTTGGATGTTGTTGTTGAGGTTGAGGTTGGGGTGTTGGGATAGTCACAGCGGCAACCTGACGGTACTGTCCTCTGTTCATATTTCTACGACTGTGTACTGCATTAGTCTCACCCTCCCTCCTTCGGGGTACCCCAGAAAATGGCTTCTTTGAACTGGAAGATGAAGAACCAGAATCTTGAATCTTACCTGCTTTGATGAGACTCTCAGTCCTCTCTCCGCAGATAACCACATCAGAAAAGCTACCGAACGGGAAACTTCCCATATGGTCCATGAACACCCCCTGCAATGTTCCAATAAACATATCAGTCAGCTCTCTCTCCAGCATCGGAGGTTGCACTCGGGCAGCTAACTCACGCCACCTCTGGGCGTACTCTTTGAAGCTCTCGCCAGACTTCTGACACAAGCTCTGCAGTTGGGTTCGGCTCGGAGCCATATCCATATTGTACTTATACTGCCTCAAGAAGGCCTCACCCAAATCTCTCCAGCTTCTAACAGATTCTTTCCTCAAGTCCATATACCAGTCCAAAGACGCTCCAGACAAGCTGTCCTGGAAAAAGTATATCCACATCTTCTCATCGTCAGTATATGCGGAAATCTTTCTGTAGTAGGCTTGCACATGGGTGCGAGGACAAGAAGTGCCATTATATTTGTCAAAGGATGGCGCCTTGAATTTGTAAGGGATTCTCAGCCCATCAACCAAGCCCATATTGGTTACATCAAATCCCAGAGAGTTCTGACACTCCATGGCACGAATTTTCTCAGCAAGGGCATCAACTTTTCTATCCCTCTCTTTAGTCCTACCCACCTCATCATCATCACTGAGGAGAGTGAACATATCCTCTTGCCTGTCAACCAGCGGAGCAGGATGACGAACTGGAGCACGGGTTGCTCTAACATTAACAGTCTCAGGAGCGATCGGTTGTCCGTTGATTCTGATACCCCTCAGTTCATCACCCACAGCATAGTTATTGACGGGAATGGTAGCAGCAACATTGTCATTAACAGGGACTCCCTCTGGCGAAGTACGGTTGACAGGTGGAATCACAACTTCCTGTCTCTGGGCTAAGGCTCGCAGCTCCTCTTGCCCTTGAACGACCCCTTGCATCATGCTCATAAATTGGGCCATGTTAGCCCTCATCTCTGCCAATTCAGCCTGAACTTGATCCATGCTTCTCTGTTGATTCAGTCTTGTCGCGTAGCGGTGCGGACGATGATCAGCAATCCTGCCTAAAATAGGAACCAGAGTGAGAAGTCTTGTTCAAGAACACCTGTAATGCAAGAATGATATGTGTATGATGCGTATGATGTGTATGCTGTTTATCATGAATGATCCTGAAAAGGATATACATATGCGGGTTAACTGTTCTTTTTTTCCATTATCTTTTTTTTGAAAATAAACATGCTATGATGCAAAATGATGACACCCTGGCAGGTTGGCTGAGTATCACAAGGCACAGGATCAGGACTTCAGCATCAGAACCAACAGTCATCACCAGAGCAAGTCATCATCTGAGTAAGTCATCATCTGAGCAAGTACCCTCAAATTCGGCCCAAGGATCTGAAATAAACGGAACCCTCTGATAAATACCAAGGTCAAACCTTTGGCGTCTAGAAATAAAGACCCATAAATCCAACTGAGCCATAGTCACTATCACAGAATCACTGACGGAACCTGTACTTGCAAGAATCAAACCCTCCCCTCACAGGTGAATTCTAACAAGGTCATCCTAAGGCGGATAATGGTCTCAACAATCGGACAAGATACTCAACGGGTTTGCCCTTTCGGGTGTGCCGTTGCAGCTTTCATAAATCGTCTAAACCAAAGATCCGGGAAAGAACGGTCACCGAAGTCAACAACTCAGCTGAGGTGACTCAACCAAAGTGGATACTCCACAAAGGAAGAGCACTCTCAAATGAACCTCGTCCGGCTTGTGGTATGTCACGTTGCCAAAAACATGTTGACCTAACATGAGAGGCAACATGAGACCATGCTAATCCTAGGTGTATACTCGGGCCTGGGTTTTAGCCCCACTCAGAACACCCACCCCAAATCAGAGGAACCAACCTGTACAGAGTCCAGCACAATGATAATATGATGCACGCAAACACATATGCAAATATATACAATCACAGTACAACAATCATAAATGCAATAAATAAAGCAGCAAAAGCAACCAAAACTATCCTAGAGAGCGCTAGGATTGACTCGCTTAGGGAAGATGGACCAGCAAGAGGTCAACTTCTTATTGTCCCCAGCAGAGTCGCCAGCTGTCGCATTACGCGAAAAACCGGCGGGAAAAAGACACAGAGCCGCCACCGTGCGTTATTTATCCCAAAGGAGGGAAAGGAAACGCTCGAAGTAAACCTGGAAAGGAATGGTCTCACGACCAGAGATGCAAGGATCGGGAGCCGGTTATGCGAAGGGAAGGTATTAACACCCCTACGCATCCGTCGTACTCGACGGGATCCACGCTCAAAAAGAATAGGAGAAAGGTTGCTAATAAAACTGCTCAAAACTGCACACGCTGGAATAAAACACAGATGAAAGACGAAAGAAAGGTGACTCGGCAGGATGTCGCATCCTGGTCCTACGTAGTTTGTCAGACACAAACATCAGAGTCGACGTAGTTCGGGATACGGGAAACGTGCTCGCTAGGATATCGCATCCTATGCATACGTATCTTCTCTAACCAGAGGAAGAATCAGAGCACTCGTAGCTCGGCTAACGCACGCCGAAACAAAAACACTGAAACAAGACGCAGAGACATCAGGGCAAATACACAACCGGAAACAGAATGCCAATCGCTGGTCTTACATCCAACTCCACAAAAGAAACAGGAAACCGAATGCCAATCGCTGGGCTTACATCAGACTCCAAATAAAGAAACGCAAATAGGAAACCGAATGCCAATCGCTGGGCTTACATCAAACTCCAAACAAAGAAACGCAAACAGGAAACCAAATGCCACTCGCTGGGCTTACATCAGACTCCGAACAAACAAACACACACAGGAAACCGACTGCTAATCGTTGGACTTACGTCAGACTCCACGCACACACACAAGAAGAAGAAGGGTCTCGATTGCAACTAGGGCAAGAGAAAGGGAAGGTCTCAATCGCAACGGGGGCAAGAGAAAAGGATCAAAGTTAGTTGTTAGTCAAACTCGACAAGACATCGCATCTCGTGCCTACGTATCTCATCTGGACATGAGAATCAGAGTTGCCATAGTTCGGCTAAGCTATTTCTAATTGGTTTGTGTTTTTTAGTGAACGACGTTACTATGCAATCTACCGGATGCTCGACCTTGGGAGACTTACTCACCTGTAGTAGAAGGAGTCAACGTGTCCTTAAGAGGGGATAAAGTTGGTTTGTGTTTTAGGAAAGCCCGCGCAAGAAAGGAAGTCCTAGACGAAGGAACCGTGCTACCTTAATTGACATGCAAACGAGACTATGCGAAGTCTAGCAATCCTATGGGGATACAATCACACCACACAAACACATACAACATGAAGTAAACACACCAACAAGGGGGCTCAAACATCAAGGGTGAGGCTTTAGTCAAGGGGTCATATCAACCTCGACAAACAAGCCGGCTGGAAGGGTATCTGATGCTCTTAACCACTGACATTGACCGTCAGGGTGAGCAGATGAAAGGTGATGAGGGTAAGACCTCATAGCTCTTAACCCGGGCCTGAGTGAGCTTCAATCAATGAAAACGTGGGGATCCAGAATGTGGGACCCTACTCCACTTGACTGACTCTATATACAAGGATCTTGGGTGCTTATTCAAATGCATCAGCACGTAGTGCGAGCAAGATGAAAGACTCAACTGAATAGCAGGGGATGGATTATACATCCCTTCTATCTGCCAATTGCCTCTTCACTTAGGAGGACTTGAATTACATGGCACAAAAGTAAACAAACACAGTCATTGCCTCTTAAGGAGGACTTCAGCCAAATGCCTGTCAAACAGAAACGACAGAGCTTCCAAACTACATGGAGTTAGAGGGATTACCTAAGTGGTATGCCAACCACAAGCAAAGCAAAGCAACTCAAGCAGTGAGTTAAAGCTACTAAAGTATCTGTGAGAAAAGCTAAACAATCAGTACTATGTTCAGACAAACAACCAATCAGTCAATCACAGTGTTACAACTCAATAGGCACACAAGTCAAGCTTTATAACTCAAGAATTCAAGTGATTCCACCACACTCCATGAACCTACAACACAAAGGATTAGTGCACAAAGTAATTTGCATCTCATGAAATGAGATTACATCAATCATTAAGATTAGAAGCTTGAACCTGAAATACAAAGCTTAGAAAGTGAGTACAAACCACTAGCACCAAGGCTAGGGTCAAAGGTAAGGCAAAAAGTTAAAACAGAAACCAATACCCAACATGTAGCATATTTAATCTATCATGAACATGTCCTAAAAAGGATCAAGTCAAAAGTATTAAGCAAAATCATCACATGAGCAAAATATGGCAAAGGCAATTTCAAGGCACACAATTGGTCATCAAGAATGAAAATTCCATATTAAAACAGAAATGAATCAAACAATCCTGGAAATTTTTATGAGCATACAACATGTCCAACACAATCATCATGCCAAAATTTAGAATCAACAGAGTTCAATTGACCTAGAAATGAAAATGCACAAGTAGGACATCAAATTGTGTGACACACATTGTCACACCATACAATCATGTGTCTAAAATAGAGATGAAAAATGAGAAAAATGCACAACCAAACCTTAAAAATCATGCAACATGTTGGGAATCAGCACATAAAATTTCATGGCATTTGGACAATGTATGAGCATTTCACAATAGAATGCATGAAGCATGTCACATTTGCATACATGTTCAAATAACAATCCACCATCCAAAATCCAGAAATGATAAAATCAAGAAAATCACATCATAAAATACTAGACACTTCAAGGAGTATGTGAGAAAAAATTGCATTCAATTCGGACTTGTTTTCAATTAGTTATGATTTTTTGAATTAGCATGAAATAAAAATGGAATTAAATGTGAAAACATGAAAATAATGTGAAAATGAAATGAGAAATTTGGAAATGCCATGGCTGAGGATCGAATGGAGGTTCAAAGCGCGTCCGAAACGACGTCGTTTTGGCTATAAGGAATTAAAATGAAAAAAATGCAGAAGTGCGCTCGGTGGGAATCGAAGGAGGGGTCTGGTACGTCAAAACGACATCGTTTTGAGCTTATGGCTAGGGTTTTGCAGACGGCGGCTGGGAACTATTCACGTACGGTGGAAACCACCGTCTTCTTCATGAAGACGGTGGATGAACAGTGATCATCATAATTTTTTTTTGCAGAAATTGCAAAATCATACATCATTCAAAAGCATGTCACGTGTAGAATACAAATCCAGCACTATTTTGGTCTAATTCCTCACGTATCATGCAAATCGAGCAAAATCATTTTTCACCATCAAACTTTAACTTCACATAACTCCACGAATACTCAACCAAATTTCAAGATTTTTATATCAGAATGATCAGGAAGCAAAGATCTACAACATTATGCACATAAAATTATGAATTAAGAAACTCGAAAATCCAACCTCTTGAAGTGCAGAACAATGGAATCGTGGCTTTGAGCTCTTGCAAGTATCCAGATCTTCTCCTATGTTGATATTATGAAGCTTGATGCAATAATTGAAGCTTGAGATGGCTTGGATCTAGCTCAGATTTGAATCTCCATTGTCATGTTCTTGAGCTTGCACACCTTGATTCTTCACCAAATGCTTCAATCAAGAGCTTGAATTCTACCAAATGATGATCAAGAAACCAGAATATGCAATAAAAATCATGTGTTACTTGAAGAATTTTGAATTATGGTGGAGAAATTTTTTGGAGGGAAAGTTTGAATCTAGATCTAGAATGATGAATTATGAGAAATTCTGTTAGGATTAGGGCTTTATATGTTATGTTAATCCATTTGCTAATTACACTTAGGCATGGCTAATGAAATTTTAGTGAGAAATAAGGTGTTATGCCAAATTGATTTTTCACCCCATGCATGCAACATGAACGTGAACAGTACCACATGACCATGCAATTACACTTAAAATCATCTTATGAACATGATATAATGGTTAAAAAACTCATATGATGCACCAAATTCAAATTCATGATTTTCCCTCCAAAATGAGCATGAATGAGCAAACGGTCATGTGATGAAATTTCATGCAATGCCTTGATGGATTTGGAAAATATGAGTCATGACAAGCATTATGCAAAAAGAGGCACTCAATTTGGAGTTTTAGATCAAAAGTTATGGCTTGTTGAAGTTCCATGCACACTTAGCATTGATTTGATCATATCTTCTTAACCGTTCATCAGATGCTCATGATCTTGGACTTTTTGAAAATGGGAGAGAAAGATCTTCAACTATCATGTTGGACAAAATTTCATTTGAAGCTTCTTTGATGTTGGAAAGTCAAGTTGAATTTGATCCAAAAACTTGCCATTTTTGGAAACTTGAAATTACAGGTCACTTTCCATTTTGGGAAACTTTTGATCTGGCTTCAAAATCTTCAATGTAGTTGTTTGACATGATGAATAGGTCTCTTTTGGACATGAATGAAGTGTCTCAAACCATTTCTCCACCTCCTAGCCCTCAGTTGACTTGCCGTTGACTTTTATGGGCCCCAGATGACCTGAAACTGCACTATGGACTTTGAGCCTCTAACACTTGGTCAAGTTGCTTCAAAATGAACCTTGGTTCATATAAGCTCTTCTAGAATACTCATGTGGCTTCTTTTCAAGGAAATGCTTGGTCTCTTGCACAGATGAATCCTCTTGATGCCAGTCTTGACTGATGAGATGCAATGCACTATGCAATGTTAATGTAATGTTAGTAACCTAAAAAATGAAATGAATGCATGAATGGGGGGTGCAAATTTGAGGTGCTACACCTTGTCTGTGATAACTCTCGTCCCCAGCTGGAATGATTGATGATTCATCCCTTGCAGAGTTCTTTGCTTCCTGGTATCTCTGATCCCCAGCAGATTGGATACTCTCCGGTGAACTTGGCTTTCTCTCTTAAGATGTAGTACCGGGTGGTTAATTCCTAGACCTGGTTGTGTTAGATATGTCTGTCTGTCAGCATACATCATACATAAACCACACATATTCATGCATAATTATAACATTCAAGTATTCATGTTGCATTCTTTGCCATATATCGTTGTTTGTTGTCTCCTGCTATTTAGTGATATACTTCCCCAAGCAGACGTGTGTGTCTGATCTCTCCATATAGAGTCAGCTCCATAAGCAGAAAACGTCTATCCTTTCTTCCATATTCCCCACGGGTTATATCCTCGTGGATGTTGATTATTTTGTTCCTTCCCAACACATATATTGGGTTGGTTTTCCCCATTGAGTTATATCCTCACCAGGACAAGTCTTGATTTGGTGTGCCTATCTAGTTTGATCCTAGATCGGTCTCTTGAGACTCTTTTCCTGTTTCCCCATGGTAAATGAATAATCACTCAATAATTAGTAATTATTATCCCGGCGGAGTCTGTGGTTCTCTACCCTCATACCGGTAGTTGTAAGTCATATTTTTGTGGTCTACTACCCAGTAACCGGTAGTTGTAAACCCCATTTTGTCCCCGTGCAGAGTTAAACCTTGATTGTTGTTCATCCTAACCGATGACGGGTACTCTCTTTTGTGGTTCTCTACCCTCATACCGGTAGATGTAATTCCCTCCTTGTTGGTTATCTTTATACAAAATTCGATATTGACATTCCTTAATTTTTTAGTATACCACCCAGTAACCGGTGATATATCTCTTGGATAATTGCTCTAATTACGCAATTTATCCCCAGCGGGTCATCTCTCGTCTATCTTGTTGTTGTTAGTAACGATTGTTCCTCCCCTGAATTGGTCATCATTATATACTTAGTTTTGGTATCCCGATGCCTTTTCTTTTCGGTCGATTTATCCTTTATTAACCCAGTAACCGGTTGTGGATAATCGTCCATGCGAGTATATTATCTATGTTCTGACGGTAATAGATAGTATATCTCATGCACTCTTTGATCGACGCCTTTTGTTCTTCCCCAGTTGAGTAAGATTCGTACCCCCTTTTCGGAGTCGAATGTCCATCCCATAATCGGGTTTGCTTTTTTCCCTCTTTTTGGATGATGAGTGTTTTGGGAATATTCCCCAATTCACACCTTGATTGGTCATCATTATATACCTAGTTTCGGTATCCCGATGCCTTTTCTTTTCGGTCGATTTATCCTTTATTAACCTAGTAACCGGTTGTGGATAATCATCCATCCGAGTATATTATCTATGTTCTGACGGTAATAGATAGTATATCTCATGCACTCTTTGGTCGAAGCTTTTGTTCTTCCCCAGTCGAGTAAGATTCGTACCCCCTTTACGGAGTCGAATATCCATCCTATCATCGAGTTTGCTTTTAGCCCTCTTTTGGATGATGAGTGTTTTGGGAATATTCCCCAATTCACGCCTTGGTCGGTCACCTATTATATGCCCAGTAACCGGTATCCCTGGTGTTCCCTCCTCTCTGCTCCCTATTATGTCTTTTTATCCTCTGTGGAGTCAGATTTTCCTGAGTTGAGATATACCTTTTTAGGTCTTCCTCAGATGATTTGGTTGATTGATATCTCTCAGAATATATGAGGTTTTCCTGAGTTTTCTGAATATATGAGGTATTATGGGTGAATTTGACTTTCTACCTCTTTGAATTTATTAGGCTTAAACCTCTTTGTCTCTTTGTTATTATTTAAGCCCATTCTACCTCGTCGAGACGAAGATTTTAACCTTCACTTCTCCGGCTAGAATGACCTTAAATAGGGGCATCTGTAAGACCCCAATTTTGACCCTAAGATCCCTCATGGCATCATAACATTGCATTTGCATAGCCTCAAGGATCATGAGCATCTTGGTTCCCTTTGCCTTTGGGTGGGACTCCTTGTGATTGGTTTGAGATCACCAAGCATGCTTGAATTATACATCATTTTTTCTCTTACTTTTGTTTACTAAAAAAAACGAAAAAAAAAGAAAAAAAGAAAAAGAAAAAACGAAAATAAAATAAAATAAATAAATAAATAAATATATAACAAAAAAAAATGGACTTGGGCCTCTCTCATTTGAGCCCACAGGTCCACAAAAACCAGGTTATAAATTCAGAGTTTCAGTGAAATAAAAGGGATGCCATTCCTATTACCCTGGTAGGAAAAAGAAAGTGAGAGAAGAGCTAACAGAGTTCAGAGCAACCTCCAGAGGCTGAAGGGAACTCATCGGCAAAGAACCAATTCCCTCTCGTATAAACCCTCAGATTGCTCTGCTAACCCAACGGTGCAATTCAATTTCATTCGATCTCTCCAATCAGGTTTGCCCTATATCCATCATCTTTATGCCTTCAATTTGAATTTTCTGAATATATGAGGTATTATGGGTAAATTTGATACCCTTTTGATGCATGTGTTTGACAGGAGGTTTAGGCCTCCTACCCTTGGTTGCTTTTTGTGAGCTTTTTTTGTGAATTTTAATGGCATGATTCATGTGGTTACATTTTGATTTGGGGGCAACTCTTGATTACCCTATCTTGTTTCTCTAACCTGTTTGTTGAGTTTTTTTTTTGTGAGGGCTCACATGACTCTTGCAGAGATGGCCTGGTGTTCCACTTTATTTGTGGGATACCCCCTGGAGGTTTATTCCGATTACCTGTGCTTAATGGCTTGAGATATTTGTTTGTGACTGCTTATTCCAAAGGATGGGAGCTACTTGGATCATCAATATGATCTCAAGAGGGGAACTCCTAATGTGGTTTTATTTTCTTTTTCCTTATCTCTTGTATGTTTAGGCATTTAACCCTTCTTTTTTTTCCCCATTCTAACCCAAGCCAAAACTTTTTGTGCAAACAATAACTTTTGTTTTCAACATTAGAAACCTAAGCCTTATGCTTTTGATTTTCAAACTTATTTTTCATAACACTTGTTCTGGAACCTTTTAATCCACTTTAACCCTATCTTTGTAAATACTTTTAATTGGTAAATATAACCCATTCAAATACTTTTTGTGGTTTCAATGGCCACCTTCTTAATCAAACCTTTTTTTA
This sequence comes from Lathyrus oleraceus, assembly GCF_024323335.1. Taxonomy (NCBI): domain Eukaryota; kingdom Viridiplantae; phylum Streptophyta; class Magnoliopsida; order Fabales; family Fabaceae; genus Lathyrus; species Lathyrus oleraceus. Next base: position 269,550,799 of record NC_066580.1, read on the forward strand.
TAACCATTAGCTATTAGGTTTGAGTTATCCTTGAGGTAGATATAATACTCACCTTTATCCTTAGTGATGGACAATGAGTCTTCCATGCTTATTATAGGGTTAACCCCACACTAGCATGTTGAAGCTATCCTCACATGGTGGATTTGTGGTTTTAGGTTGAGTTTTCTCCCTTTGATAACAAAAGACCTTAAGGTTTTTGGACCAATCAATTCACCAACTTTTTTTTGAATTTTTTTACCCCGAACTACGAGGTTTTGATCCTAATCTTTTTTTAAGATGGTACGTAGGCAATGGGTTCATCCATTCGAACACAAAATGTAAAATAAATTTGTATATTCTTTTCTCATCCCTTCAATCATGTTTGCACAAATAAATTTTCAAAAAAAAAAAAAAAACAACAACCTTACAACAAATGTGAAAAGGGTTCCCTAGGAGTACCTAGGATGCTTTGGGTGCCTAACACCTTCCCATTGCATAACCAACCCCTTACCCAGATCTCTGACATTTTTACTAGTTTTTGATTCAATAAAACTTTTAGGTTTTTGTTCACTTTCTAACCATTCCTTTGGATAAATAGAAGTGCGGTGGCGACTCGACTTGTATGATTTACCTTGGATTTAGTCAATATCTCTAATGGTAACGAATACCCCGCTACAGGGAAACTACTTCAAAAGGCTCTATGGTCTAGTTTACACATTCCTAGTAAAGGAATTCTGGAGGTTCGTTGACTACGGCGACCACTGCATTATGTCCTACGTTCCGGGGGTCAAGATGGTAATCATAGAGAAGTCCATTGCGAAGCTTCTGGACATGGAAAATGCAGGGGGAATAAGGATATACAAAATCAACCCTAGGGAAAAGTATATGTCCCAGGAAATCACCCCTATAACATTCAATCAAAACCCAGAAGGGAAAACCTCAATGAATAAAGAACTTCACTAGAATCTAAGGGTTTGGTTGAAGATCATTCTGGGAACTATCCACCATCGTCCAACGTCCAACTCCTATGACTACATTAATACAAATCATAAGTGCATTTTGTACTGTTTGCACAAATGGTTGAAGCTAAATCTTCCCTCTCTCTTCTTCAAATATATGAGGGACTCCGTCAGAGATACAAGGAATAATATTAAGCCTAGAAATTACATCCCTCTAGGGAGGTTAATTTCTGATGTGTTGATAGAAAGTGGGATGGTGTACCACCTCATCTCTATTAACATGTTGGAAGATGTTACAGTTGATGTGGGCAAGCCTCTAAATGCCAAGAATCTGAAGAGCATGGGGATTATTGACAAGGTCAGAGTCAAACCCACATTAGGCACCTCCTGGGACTCTCTGAAGGATCATAGGGAGATATCTCGTGGGATGTATCTCTTCTTCAAGATTGATCCCCTAGAGGTAATCGCTCACTACCTTCAAGATCTGGTAGCCCAGGGTATTGACATCTCTAGATTCACTCTAGGCTAGATACTAGAACAACCACCAAACTTCATGAAGAGGAATAGAGAGCCCTCTGAGAAGAAGAAGAAGAAGAAGGAGACTCAGAAGCTGGGAGAGACTTCAGGATCTCAGAAGCCACCTGTGCCTCTGAGCTCCTCCACTCCAAGTAAGTCTCCTATTTCTGAAGCTCCCTTAAGTTCTGGATCTAGGAAAATTCTATCATCCTTACCTCAACCCCCTCCAATAATCTCTCCTTTTGAACCCATTATCTCCATCCCAAATCCTTCAGAACCCCACACCTCTGAAACCCACAATTCCGAACCAAACACATCCTCATCCCCACTTAAAAAATTTGATCTCGCAACCACAACAATCCCTGTATTTGAGGGCATTTTATTTAGAGAACCCATATCACATCCCTCATTTACTCCCTCATCTCCTCCATACTATGACCTGACTTCAAACTCTGAACACTCAGATGTCCCTAACCCAACCTCCCCCACTCTGGCGCAACCATAAGCCACAGCAGAATCTAAATAGACTAAGTCTGTACCAGAAACCTCTAAACCAATACCACCACCCTCTGCACCCACTTCAGAACCCTCCGAAACCCTTCCACCCACTTCAAAACCCTCTAAAACCCTTCCTTCTACTTCTTCACCCTCTGAACCCATCCACAACCCCTCTGAATCTATCCCTTAAACCTCTGAACCCGATCTTACTTTTCGAGCCCTGGATGAAGTTTTTGCCAAGTTCTCATTGAACATTGTTGCGAGGCTCAGGAAGCTATCTGAAGAGTCCATACTAAGTGACAATCCTTTTGAAGTAAGGACTCACTAGAATGAATTTCTCAGATGGATGACATCCGAGATCTTCAAGCTCAAGGGAATCTCTGAACAAGTCAGAAATGACTGCATTAGAGATGATGAGGAAAGACTAGAGGTGTGTCTGGCGCAGGAGGCTGAGGAACGGATCAAGAAGGAAGATAAGGAAAAGGCCAAAATAGAAGATGATGAGAAAGTTGTTGTTGAAGTTGCTGCTGCTGAAGCTAAAGCTAAAGATGGCGCTGAAGAGGCTGCACACATAACTGCAAAGGAAGTTGCAAAGACTTCTGAGGTTGCTATGACTCGAGGTGAGTCATCAACATCTGATCTTGCTCCTTAGGTGCTCAATACTCTGGAACAGCTTCATAAGGAACAACAATTGGTAAGATCCAGACTCGACCAGCAAGATCAAGTCAACTCCAGCATCCAGAACCTACTTGCCCAACTACTTCAAAGAATGCCTCCTCCTCCAAACCCTTAGGTGTAACACCCCGATAAAAATAAATAATTATTTAATTTAAGCTAATATTATACTTATTAACTTAATTAAGTAATTTGGAATTATGGGATTATTATTATTATTATTATTGGGATAATAATATAAATTGGAAAATATATAAGTGTGAAATAAGGAAAAGGAATCCCATTTTTGGTAAAAAGAGTTTTTACGTGAAACAGAGAAGCGGCTGAAAAGTGGAAAGTGGAGAAAGGGCAAAGAGGAAGAGCAAGGGCAAAGGTTGGAGAAGAGAAAAGCTTGGAGCTCAAAGATTCGCCGGATTAATTCAGGTAAGGGGGGTTTATCGTCGTTTAATGGGTATTATGAGTTAACATGTAATGGGTAGTGATAAACCGTTGATTTGACTCTAATTGGGATTGTTGAATGCTGAAAAATTGTGTTGGATAAGTTGTGTTAAAGCTGTAATTGAATCTGTATTTGAGTGTGTTGTGATTTTCCGAACGTATCGCTTCTTACGGAATTGGAATCGGAGGTCCGGAAGTCCTCCAACGGCGGAAAATGCGGAAAATTCTGCATTCTGCTTCGTGTTAGCGCAGGAACAGCTTTCTGTCTTGCGTTAACCGGTTAACCCAGGGTGTTAACCGGTTAACACTGTTGTAAATTGTGAAAATGGCTGTTCTGTCTGCGTTAACCGGTTAACCCAGGGCGTTAACCGGTTAACACTGTTAAGTTTTGCCAGAAAGCGTGTTCTGTCTGCGTTAACCGGTTAACCCAGGGGGTTAACCGGTTAACACTGTTGGAAATTGGAAAAATTGATATTTTAATGTTGTGAACATAATTGATGATTGGTCTATTATAGTTAATTGTGATGAGTGATTTTGTTGGGTTTATGTTATGAAGTGTTGATACAAGTATGAATGAGTCGTTAAGTTGTCCCGGGTACGGGAAGTTGTTGAAAATACTGAGTTGTAGGCTTGGTGAGGCAAAGTTGATTATAAGTTGATTACGTTGAAAACATTGTTGTGTTGCCATTATGATTATGTTGTCGGAATTTTAAAGTCGCGTATGCCATATACATTCATATGCATTAAGTCGGAGCTTTGCTCACACCAGGTTGGCCTGGATTGGCAAATTTTAAGTTGAAAGTTGAAGGCTTATGCCTTGATGCCCAATAAAATGGCAATGATTTTAAGTTGGGAGTTTTACTCCGAATGGTACCACATGCATGACGAGTCGGGTCTCAATCGAGTTGCATTGTTGTTGGTATTGAGTATGATTTGAGATTATATATGTGTTTGTGTTGGTATTGAGTATGATAATTGAGTTGATGTGCCGTTACTGAATGCGTGATATAATTAGGGTGATTAATGTGTGAATTTACTTAGCATTACATGATGATTTATAATGCTTATTATATCGATTGAGGAACTCACCCTTACAACTATTTTTCAGGTAACGAGCAGTGATTGAGTAGAAGCTAGTGCTTGGAGTCTAGTGTAGTCTCCTTAGTGGGTCATGCTCTGATAGATGTAACATCGGGATGGGCTGTTTTAATTGTTTTATTGTTGGTTGTTGAACCATTTTACATGTAATATGTTATATGTTTTGAATGGCTGGTTTGATTTCTATCCGCTGCGAATTATGCAAAAATGTTATTTTGAATAAATAAAGAGCATGACAGTTATTATGGTGTGAAGTAGTTGTGTGACACCCTTGATTGCATATTTACTCTGATTGATATGTTGTTATTTTAATTATATATTCGGGGTATTTTAGAAGGGTGTTACATTAGTGGTATCAGAGCAGGTCGGTCTGTCCGGCCAGTTGTCGTGTCGTTACTGTCTAACAATTGTGTATTGTTACTAATCTAACTCTAAGTTGTGTTGTAATGATAAGTTGAAATGGCTGGAAGGAATGACGCTGCAATGGCTGCCGCAATGCAAGCGATGGCACAAGCTGTGCAGAACTTGCCAAATGCTGGTGGAGATGCTGGATCACGTAGCTTGGCGACTTTTCAAAGAGAGAATCCGCCGGTGTTTAAAGGGAAGCATGATCCAGATGCAGCCTTGGGATGGTTGAAAGAGATTGAGAGAATCTTCCGTGTTATGGATTGCACTCCAGCTCAGAAGGTTCGGTATGGTACTCACATGCTAGCAGTCGAAGCTGATGACTGGTGGCTAGAGACTCACGAGAGGTTGACCGTGGCAGGTGAAGTCATTACTTGGGATGTATTCCGTAGGGAATTCATGAGAAAGTATTATCCGGAAGATGTTCGTGGTAAGAAGGAAATTGAGTTCCTTGAACTGAAGCAAGGAAACATGTCTGTCACTGATTATGCTGCAAAATTTGTGGAGTTGTCCAAATTTTATCCTCATTACACTGGTGCTGGTGCTGAATTTTCAAAGTGCATCAAGTTTGAAAACGGACTGCGCTCTGAAATTAAGAAGGTTGTTGGGTATCAGAAGATACGCATTTTTACTGAATTGGTTGATAGCTGCAGGATATTTGAAGAAGACAATAATGCTCATTACAAGATTGTCAGTGACCGTAGGGGCAAGCAACATCAAAACTGTGGCAAACCGTATGATGCCCCAGTGGGAAAAGGGAAACAAGGAGCTGCTCCGGCTCAGAGGACTAGTAGGGGAGGTGATCCTGCTGGTATAGTTTGCTTCAAATGTGGTCAGGCTGGTCATAAGAGTAATGTATGCACTGCTGAAGTAAAGAGGTGATTTCGCTGTGGTAAGACTGGTCATGCAATAGCTGATTGCAAGCACAAGGAAATGATTTGTTTTAATTATGGCGAAGAAGGGCATATTGGAAGTCAGTGTCAGAAGCCAAAGAAATCTCAAACTGGAAAGGTGTTCGCCTTGACCGGAACTCAAACCTCCAGTGAGGACAGACTTATCCGAGGTACATGTTTCATAAATGGTACTCCTTTAATTACTATTATTGATACCGGTGCTACACACTGTTTTATTTCTGCTAACTGTGCTCGAAGACTGGATTTAAAATTGTCCGCTTTGGATGGTGAATTGATTGTTGAGACCCCAGCTAAGGGATCAATAACTACTTCTCCGGTATGTTTAAAATGTCCTTTGTCGATCTTCGATAGAGATTTCTATGTTGATTTAGTATGTTTACCGTTGGATGGGATGGATGTAATTCTTGGTATGAACTGATTAGAGTATAATTACGTTCATATAAATTGTCATCATAAGTCGGTAAGGTTTTCCACTCCGGAAGAGGAAGGAGTTGACTTATTACCTTTCAGAGAATTGCGAAAATTGATGAAAGAGGGAGCTCAGATGTTTTCTTTGATGGCGACGTTGTCGGTTGAGAGTAAAGCTAAGATTGAGGAACTGTTAGTGGTGAAAGAATTCCCTGAAGTTTTTCCTGATGAAATTCCTAGTGTGCCGCCAGAGAGGGAAGTTAAATTTGCTATTGATCTGGTACCTGGTACTAGGCCTGTTTCGATAGCACCGTATAGAATGTCGGCATCGGAATTGTATGAATTAAAGAAGCAATTGGAAGACTTACTTGAGAAGAAGTTTATAAGACCAAGTGTGTCGCCGTGGGGAGCCCCAGTGTTGCTAGTAAAGAAGAAAGATGGTAGTATGAGGCTTTGTATTGATTATAGACAATTGAATAAAGTAACAATCAAGAATAAGTATCCACTACCGAGAATAGATGACTTGATGGATCAATTAGTGGGTGCTTGTGTGTTCAGTAAAATTGATTTGAGGTCGGGCTATCATCAGATCCAAGTGAAAGATGAAGATATCCAGAAGACAGTGTTCAGAACTCGGTATGGACATTATGAATATTCTGTGATGCCTTTCGGTGTGACTAATGCACCGGGAGTATTTATGGAATACATGAATCGTATTTTCCATACTTATCTGGACCATTTTGTGGTAGTATTTATTGATGATATTTTGATTTACTCTAAGTCCGAAGAAGAGCACAAGGAACATTTGAGATTAGTGTTGGATGTTTTGAAAGATAAGAAATTGTATGCGAAGCTGTCCAAGTGTGAGTTTTGGTTAAGAGAAGTCAGTTTTCTCGGCCATGTAATTTCAGGAAAAGGTATTGCTGTAGATCCTTCCAAGGTCGAAGCTGTATTGCAATGGGAGACTCCTAAGTCGGCTACCGAGATTAGAAGCTTTTTGGGATTAGCTGGATATTATAGAAGGTTTATTGAAGGATTTTCTAAGTTAGCACTTCCGTTAACTAAATTAACTGGTAAAGGTAAAGCTTTCGTGTGGGATGTTCAGTGCGAAGAGAGTTTTAATGAATTAAAAAGGAGATTGACGTCGGCGCCGGTTTTGACTTTGCCAAATCCGGAGGAACCGTTTATAATTTACTGTGATGCTTCATTGATGGGGTTAGGAGGTGTGCTCATGCAGAATAATAAAGTAATTGCTTATGCGTCGCGACAGTTAAGAATTCATGAAAAGAACTATCCTACGCATGATCTTGAACTTGCTGCTGTGGTGTTTGTGCTAAAAATCTGGAGGCATTACCTTTATGGTTCCAGATTTGAAGTTTTCAGCGATCATAAAAGTTTAAAGTATCTATTTGATCAGAAAGAGCTGAACATGAGACAACGTAGGTGGTTAGAATTGCTTAAGGATTATGATTTCGGGTTGAATTATCATCCAGGAAAAGCAAATGTTGTGGCCGATGCTTTAAGTAGAAAGACCTTGCATATGTCAACAATGATGATTAAGGAGTTGGAATTAATTGAGTAATTTCGTGATATGAGTTTGGTTTGCGAAGTAAAACCGCAGAGTGTAATGCTAGGAATGCTAAAGATTAATAATGATTTTATGGATAGTGTCCGAGAGGCACAGAAATTGGATGTGAAATTAGTAGATATCCTTAATCGTTGTGGTCAATCAGAGAAGAGTGACTTTAAGATTGATGCGAGAGGTGTGTTGAAATTAGGGGAAAGAATTTGTATTCCTGATGACGCGATTTTGAAAAGAAGCATTCTAGAAGAGGGTCATAGAAGCAGTTTGAGTATTCATCCAGGAGCTACTAAAATGTATCGGGATTTAAAGAAAATATTTTGGTGGCCCGGAATGAAAGAAGATGTGGCTCGTTTTGTGTATGCGTGCTTAACTTGTCAGAAGTCAAAGATTGAGCATCAGAAGCCGTCTGGGCTAATGCAACCGTTGGCTATTCCAGAGTGGAAGTGGGATAGTATCAGTATGGATTTTGTTTCTGGTTTACCGAGGACAAGTAAGAATTTTGAAGCTATTTGGGTGATTGTTGATAGATTGACGAAATCGGCTCATTTCATTCCGATCAGAATGGATTACCCGTTAGAGAGATTAGCTGAGTTGTATATTGAGAAGATTGTAAGTTTGCATGGTATTCCGTCGAGTATCGTTTCGGAGAGAGATCCTAGATTTACATCGAAGTTCTGGGAAGGTTTGCAGAGGGCCTTGGGAACTAAGCTGAGATTGAGTTCTGCATATCATCCGCAGACTGATGGTCAGACTGAGAGGACGATTCAGTCATTAGAGGATCTTTTGAGAGCTTGTGTTTTGGAAAAGGGAGGTACTTGGGATTGTTACTTACCTTTGATTGAGTTTACCTACAACAATAGTTTTCATTCGAGCATTGGTATGGCGCCGTTTGAAGCTTTGTATGGTAGGAGATGTCGGACACCTTTATGTTGGTATGAGTCCGGTGAGAGTGCTGTGGTTGGACCGGAGATTGTTCAACAAACTACGGAAAAGATTAAGATGATTCAGGAGAAGATGAGGATTGCTCAGAGTCGTCAGAAGAGTTATCATGACAAGAGGAGGAAGTCACTTGAGTTCCAAGAGGGAGATCATGTGTTTCTTCGTGTTACTCCGATAACGGGTGTTGGTCGAGCTTTGAAGTCGAAGAAGTTGACACCTCGATTTATTGGTCCTTATCAGATTCTAGAGAGGATAGGAGAGGTAGCCTATCGTATCGCTTTACCGCCGTCACTTGCGAATTTGCATGAAGTTTTGCATGTGTCTCAGTTGAGGAGGTACATTCCTGATCCGTCGCATGTAGTCCAAGTGGATGATGTACAGGTGAGAGATAACCTGACTGTTGAAAGATCACCTATGAGGATCGAGGATCGAGAGTTGAAGCAGTTGCGGGGTAAAGAGATTGCCTTGGTGAAGGTAGCTTGGGGAGGACCAGCAGGTGGCAATGTGACTTGGGAACTTGAGAGTCAGATGAAGGAGTCTTATCCTGAGTTATTCGCTTGAGGTATGTTTTCGAGGACGAAAACTCTTTTAGTAGGGGAGAGTTGTAACACCCCGATAAAAATAAATAATTATTTAATTTAAGCTAATATTATACTTATTAACTTAATTAAGTAATTTGGAATTATGGGATTATTATTATTATTATTATTGGGATAATAATATAAATTGGAAAATATATAAGTGTGAAATAAGGAAAAGGAATCCCATTTTTGGTAAAAAGAGTTTTTACGTGAAACAGAGAAGCGGCTGAAAAGTGGAAAGTGGAGAAAGGGCAAAGAGGAAGAGCAAGGGCAAAGGTTGGAGAAGAGAAAAGCTTGGAGCTCAAAGATTCGCCGGATTAATTCAGGTAAGGGGGGTTTATCGTCGTTTAATGGGTATTATGAGTTAACATGTAATGGGTAGTGATAAACCGTTGATTTGACTCTAATTGGGATTGTTGAATGCTGAAAAATTGTGTTGGATAAGTTGTGTTAAAGCTGTAATTGAATCTGTATTTGAGTGTGTTGTGATTTTCCGAACGTATCGCTTCTTACGGAATTGGAATCGGAGGTCCGGAAGTCCTCCAACGGCGGAAAATGCGGAGAATTCTGCATTCTGCTTCGTGTTAGCGCAGGAACAGCTTTCTGTCTTGCGTTAACCGGTTAACCCAGGGTGTTAACCGGTTAACACTGTTGTAAATTGTGAAAATGGCTGTTCTGTCTGCGTTAACCGGTTAACCCAGGGCGTTAACCGGTTAACACTGTTAAGTTTTGCCAGAAAGCGTGTTCTGTCTGCGTTAACCGGTTAACCCAGGGCGTTAACCGGTTAACACTGTTGGAAATTGGAAAATTGATATTTTAATGTTGTGAACATAATTGGTGATTGGTCTATTATAGTTAATTGTGATGAGTGATTTTGTTGGGTTTATGTTATGAAGTGTTGATACAAGTATGAATGAGTCGTTAAGTTGTCCCGGGTACGGGAAGTTGTTGAAAATACTGAGTTGTAGGCTTGGTGAGCCAAAGTTGATTATAAGTTGATTACGTTGAAAACATTGTTGTGTTGCCATTATGATTATGTTGTCGGAATTTTAAAGTCGCGTATGCCATATACATTCATATGCATTAAGTCGGAGCTTTGCTCACACCACGTTGGCCTGGATTGGCAAATTTTAAGTTGAAAGTTGAAGGCTTATGCCTTGATGCCCAATAAAATGGAAATGATTTTAAGTTGGGAGTTTTACTCCGAATGGTACCACATGCATGACGAGTCGGGTCTCAATCGAGTTGCATTGTTGTTGGTATTGAGTATGATTTGAGATTATATATGTGTTTGTGTTGGTATTGAGTATGATAATTGAGTTGATGTGTCGTTACTGAATGCGTGATATAATTAGGGTGATTAATGTGTGAATTTACTTAGCATTACATGATGATTTATAATGCTTATTATATCGATTGAGGACCTCACCCTTACAACTATTTTTCAGGTAACGAGCAGTGATTGAGTAGAAGCTAGTGCTTGGAGTCTAGTGTAGTCTCCTTAGTGGGTCATGCTCTGATAGATGTAACATCGGGACGGGCTGTTTTAATTGTTTTATTGTTGGTTGTTGAACCATTTTACATGTAATATGTTATATGTTTTGAATGGCTGGTTTGATTTCTATCCGCTGCGAATTATGCAAAAATGTTATTTTGAATAAATAAAGAGCATGACAGTTATTATGGTGTGAAGTAGTTGTGTGACACCCTTGATTGCATATTTACTCTGATTGATATGTTGTTATTTTAATTATATATTCGGGGTATTTTAGAAGGGTGTTACATTAGGCACTCTAGGATTATTTGATTGTATCTTTTTTGTTCTAAGAGTTTTTAGCTCTGAGGCTTTCTTCTTCTATGTTTTTCCTCTGTGTATCCCTCTGAACTTTTAAATGAAATTCTATTTGTCTTATGTGAATTACTTTAGCATTTTTTGTTAACTTTTTGAGTCTGACAAAAAGGGGGAGAAATAAATAACAACCTTTCTGATGAAATAAAATATCTAACTCGCAGAGTTCACTACTTACATTCTAAATCAATTGCACTATCTAAGTGTTTACAAGATATATTTGAACAAGGAAAACTGAATCAATATCTGAGAAACAAGCAAAGCAACCTAAGAAGCTTTGGTAAGACACTCTAACCCCGAAACACTAATTGATGTAAATAACTCTAAAACTTTTCTTAGTATCAGACATGGGGGAGATTTTCAATCTCAAGGGGAGTCGTATCGTATCTGACTCTAACTAATTTAATATTTGTATCTTGTAAAGTACCATTGTTTCATCAAAAGTCTAAGTTTTTGTCATCATAAAAAAGGGGGAGATTGTTAGAACAACATTTCGGTTCTGCAATATATCTCTAAGTTTTGATGATAACAAATAATGAAACAATTTGGTACCCTAATAAATTTCCTAAGTGTGCAGGTTTCTAAGGAAGAACAAATCTGATGAAAATAATATCTGACAACTAACGGAGTCTGGAACAGCTGATCCAGAAATTAAGAAATCATACCTGACTCCGAATAAGAGCTCTATTGAAAGAATTACATACAGATGTTGTCCTTGAAGACTTTACATCTGAAGACTCTGAAGACCTTACATCTGAAGACCTTACATCTGAAGAATATATCTGAAGATCAATCAAGATGACATTGGAGACTACTCAACAAACAACTATATGAAGAATACAAGTTCAGTTCCAAGACTCTGAACTCCGCTCACTCTGATTCACGCTCAACTAATCATCTGACTCATCAAAATCAGAAACTTATTCAAGAAGTATTATAAGTATGACACAAACCTATATAAGGACAGTATGGATTATACTCCAAGTCTGCTATGGAAAGGACAAGAAAATTAATGTCATTAAGTCCCATAATTGGAAAGATATTGTAAGACCCCAAATTTGACCCTAAGACCCCTCATGCAATTCCATCATAAGCATTAGCATTGGGATCATACCTTGGCATCCTCCTTACCCCTCTTTCATTGGGTTTGTTTTGGGAGAGATCACCAAGCACTTTGTGATTGTATCATACTTGTATTTTATCATTTCACTAACCAAAATACCAAAAATATGTCTTTGCATTTGTCTAACTCTTTTGTAGGAAGGGCATGATTCCATTGATTTATCAAGTTCACATCTAGGGTTTGAGACCCTCAGGAACGAAAAGCACAACTAAGAATTGATCCAAGAATGTTTATAAGCATCATATATGAGTCCCAATGTTCTCTACAAGAGTTTGAGGGTGATTTGCCTTGGAAACCCTAGTTTGACTGGGTATCTTGAGTAACTTCTCCAACAAGCTATCTCACCAATTGATCAAATTTCTCAAGGGACACTTCAAAATTTATCATCTTATGCATACATGATCTACCATGAGCCAAGAAAGTCAAGATAATTAGAAGTTATCAAGTTGGTTGATGGTGGTTGGCCAGATGGATTCATCTGATCAAAACTGGGTCTCCCTAGACCCTATCTCCTACAATTTTCACAATATGAAAATGATTCAAAGAGAAAAGTTACTCTAAATGGAATTCCAAACAACTTTCATGTTGATACCTAGAGATATTTTTGCTTGGAAAATCATTTTATATGTTGAAACATTATAGGTCATTCTGTCTATACCCTAATTTGAAAGTCAACTTCCCAAGGCCATATCTTGCATAATTTTTATGAGATGAAATATTTACAAGTTGCACAATCAAATTCAATGTGTCTACTTCAACTTTGATGTTTGGAGTGTGAGCTAATTCAACTTTTTTGAGCATGTGATATGAGGTTACATTATAGGTCACTTTTGACCTATACCATTGATCAAGTGATTTTTCATAACTTCAAAAATGCATACCTGTAGATGTTTGATTGGCTGCATTGTATGGTAAAACACTAGCTGGATTCTAATTCTTGACTGATGTCATGACATGCTGTGGAGATGACTGTTTGACTGCATTGTATGTTAGAACATCTAACTGTACTCTGATGTCTTGACTGATGTCATGACATACTTGAGTTGTATGTTGCAGGTTTAGCTAATACAGGATCTACTGAATGCCAAACTATGTGTTATGACATTCATCCCTGTCAACAGTTACTGAGGAATAGAACAGTTGGTGTTCTTTAATAACTCAGTATTTGTTTCCAGTCTGTTTATTAAGGGGATAACAGACCTGACACAAAGCCTACTGTCTGAATGTCAAACTGGAAGTTATGACATTCATCATTGACAGCATATACTGAATAATAGGCAGGTTAGTTGTCTGCTACAGTTCAGTATATTTCTCAGTCTGCTTATCAAGAGGATAACAGACCTGACGTAAGGCTCATTGTGTAAATGTCAAATTGGATGCTTTGACATTTATGAATGTACGCTGTTACTAAAGTATGGACTGATTGGTCCTGTACAGTACAACAATTTTGTACAGCCTGTTTTCAGGAAGATAATAGACTTAGCATATGGTCTATGCTTTGGATGTCAAACTAAATGTTGTGACATTCACTCTAGACAGCATATGCTAAATTGTAGGTTGTTTAGTTTTTCTGTTTCAGCATTTTTCTCAGGCTATTCTTCAGGAAGTCAACAGCTGAGCTAAAATCCAGGAAACCAACAACTAAGCTACAATAAATGAACCTAACAAATAGCCTATTTATTAGTAACCTAGCTGTGGAATTTAGGTTAACTCGCTTGACCTTAAATTCAGGAAATACAAGTACAAGGCCCAAGTGCTGCAATATAAAAGGATGGCAATCCTTCTTTCAGAACTCGGGGATTTTAGGCGTGAAGATTTTGTGTGTACATCATACTTCACTGCTGTATTTTTGTGTGTCTTGTATTAGGTGTATCTTGTGAGCCAAGCTATTATCGCTGAGATGATTGCATTGGTATAGGTTGTTCATTGAGTTGTAAGTGTTGTGTCACTCTAAGCTTTTAAGCGTGAGTGCTGTGTATCTTGATTAAAGCTGTTAAGCACAATCAAGAGTTGTTTGAAGTGTGACTTCACAATTGTCTTTAATCTTAATTAAAGGTTGTAATCACTGAGGTGATTGAGGGGGAGTGAGTAGGAACTCTGATCTTAGTGTAAGATTGAAATTGCATTGGGTAGGTATTAAGTGATAGGGTTAAACAGTTGGTTTAAGGTCTGAATTAATACTACTAATAGTGGATTTCCTCCCTGGCTTGGTAGCCCCCAGACGTAGGTCATGTTGGACCGAACTGGGTAAACAATTACTTGTGTTATTTACTGCACTTACTTTTAAGTTCTGCATAATTCTTGTCTGCGCAGAATTGGATGTCATAACAACCCGTGTGACATCGAAACTCTGATAACTAGAATTTCAATACCTCTATCATTTCAAATCCAAATGACATGAAATTTGTGACCATTTTGAAGGTCTTTGAGAGAGATACTTTAACACCCTTCTAAAATACCCCAAATTTAAATAAAACAACAAAATAAAAAAATCAGAGTAAATATGCAATTAAGGGTGTCACACTTGACACTTCACACCATTCACCAAAATAGTTTGTCATGCTCATTTATTAATCAGAATAAAATATTGCACAATTCGCAGCGGATATAAATCTAACAACATGCAAATCCATGTAACACATTACATGTAAAATTGTCCAACAACAAAATGAAAACAAGTAAAACATCCCGTCCCGATGTTACATATACCAGAGCACGACCCACTAAGGAACTACACTAGACTCCAAGTACTAGCTTCTACTCAATCACTGCTTGTTACCTGAAACATAGTTGTAAGGGTGAGTTCCTCAATCGATATAACAAGCATTATAAAATATCATGTAATGCTAAGTAAATTAACACATTCATCACCCTAATCATATCACACATTCAGCAACGGCAACATCAACTCATAATCATACTCAACACAAACACCAAACACACGTATAATATTGGAATACATCCATTCATATTATACGCCATACATACATTATGAAATGAGACTCCATGCATGCGGTACCGACTATTCGTGAACACATAGTTCAACCTCACCGATCAAACCCAGATACGGCTACCAAGCTCACTAGTCCCACTCATTTGAGACCTAGTGACTCACTCACTAATTCCTCACCATGGGAATTAGCTACCACCATAAAGGCTATGCTATGCACGCTAAATCACCTAGCATGCAAACATCAACAACAATCCACAATGGACATATGCTCACACTCTAAGCCATAAACAGTCCATCCACAATTGCATACATAATAGATATATTCACAGCATTATGCATACCATCACACATCATCAGCATATTTATCACAGAATCATATCATGTCATGCCAAATAATAATTCACAGTATTAGCACACTCTACTAATACCTATACTGCTCAAAACAACGGGAAATGGTCCCTACTATATCATACATCAGCTAAATTACATCACTCAGCTGAAACGACCAAAACTGCACAACAAAAGCTCAGAAAAAATCAAACTTCTGCCCATACGCGTATGCCTCATGCCCATACGCGTATGGCATATTTCCTAGCCAAGCCCATACGCGTATGGCCTGTCTCATACGCGTATGCTACGCGTACCACTTCTCCCATACGCGTACCAACAGAGACAAAACCACGTTTAGAACATCATCTTCTTCATTCATACGCGTATGGCCTCACCCCATATGCGTACCACTCCATCTCATACGCGTATTGCCTAGTGCCATACGCGTATGACCAGAAACCAATTTCCAGATCTGCTATGGGTTTTCTCTGCTACGAGATTTCTCAAATCTATCCTTCCACAGTCCAATTTTTACACAACATTCGTTCATATTATCTAACATAGATCATACCCATTCAATTTCACAATTCCTACCCTTATTACATCTAATTCCTACGACTTTTTCCTCAATTCTAAACCCATATCTCGTTCATCCAGAAGTTCACAAATTTCAGTATGCATCATCCTAATTAGAGTCGATTCAATGGTTTATTACTATCCATTACATGTTAACCCATAATACCCATTAAACGACGATAAACCCCCCTTACCTGAGTTAATCCGGCAATTGATTCTTTGACCTTCAAGCTTTTCCCTTCTTCAACCCTTGTTCTCTTGCTCTTCCTCTTTGCCCTTTTCCACTTTTCTGTCGCTTCTCCCTTTTCACGTGAAAACCCTCTTTTACCAAATGGAACCTTTTTACTGACTTCAACTTTTATTATTCCAATAATAATAATCCAATAATATTCCAATTATTTAATTAAATTAATAAATATATTAATAATAATATATATGAATGGTTTATCTTTTAAATAATACCCTCTCATTCATATTATCATCATAATATACTATTAAACTTGAATTAAATAATTATCATATTTTATCGGGGTGTTACAGATACAACTTTGATGAAGACACTTTTTTCATTTGAAGCTCATATAAAAAGTTACGCAAGGTGGAATATTGAGACATATGGCTTGACACTTAGAAAAAATTTGATATGTCAAAAAATTCCAAACTTCCACCTCAAATTTCTCCAAGTTACAAACTCCAAATGAAAAAGTGTTGAACATGAAATTTGTTCCACTTTATCTCACCTTTACATAGAGCTCAAATTCATTCATTTTGGACAAGGAATGCATAGGCTGCACATGGCATGAACATGGTGTCATCACTTGGCAAGGATCAAAATTCAAATCCAAATGCACACTTGCCTTGCAATCCAAGCTGAATTCAGACTATCTAACATTCATTTGTGGACTTATGGCAATGATTTTATGGGCCTATGTGTACCCATGCACCCATGCATCATCAATGACCAAATTTGGAAAGTGATTTCAAGTGTGCAAATATAAATGGTTTCAGATATAAATAGAGCCTCATATGCTCAGCAATCGACACACATCCGCGCTAGCTTTGATCCCCCATCTCTAACCCTCACTTTGCAAAGGATAAACCTGAGAAATTCATTTGAATTTGAGGTTAAATTTCCACTGTTTTGAAATTCAAATCTCCAGGAATCCATAGCCTTTTAAGAATTCCATCCTTCTTCTGCAAGCATTTGGAGTGAGATCAAGCACGAGAAAGATCAAGATCAGTTGAATCTAGACCTCAATTGAAGGTAATTTCAAGAAATTTTGATCTCTTCGATTCTCTCAAATTCTTACTCTATTCTATTGATTCTTTGGTTGTCTGAAGTCCTACCAATGTAGGCAAGAAGATTGAGTTGCTTTGAGGCCAAATCGAAGCAACTCAGTTCATGTACTTTAAATTTCAACTCCATGTATATCTCAATATACTTGGAGTTAGAGTGAATTGAGGCCAGATTCGA
The DNA here is from genome assembly GCF_024323335.1 of Lathyrus oleraceus. NCBI lineage: Eukaryota > Viridiplantae > Streptophyta > Magnoliopsida > Fabales > Fabaceae > Lathyrus > Lathyrus oleraceus. Next base: position 269,568,099 of record NC_066580.1, read on the forward strand.
GCTCAGTGCCATTTTTACTTTGAAATCATGTCCTTGTTTTTAATTTTGGTGATGGTTGATGGTGGACCAGTCCGGTGAGGTCCACCAGAAAAGAAGACCGGAGCTACAGCTTCGGCGATGTGTTGGCATCTCTCACAACCACAGGATCCATGTAAGTTGTTTTGATCGTGATCGTTCCTTTTGAATACCAATGTTATGGCGCGCTGGCTCATGTGCACGGTGGAACGCGTGTTTCTAGCCACTTGATCTGCCACCTCAATTAATGAGGGAGATCAAGTGGTCCATGTTTTTTCTGATATTTTAATTTTCATTTTAATTGCATTATTTTCAATAATTCATATTAAATTCAATATTGATCCAAAAAATATGGGACTTTCACAAAAAAAAAATCAAATATTTTTCTCTTTCATATTCTGAATTAAAATTATTTTTTGGATCATTATTAATATTTTTCATGAATTAATTGATTTTTCATTTGTTTTTAATTGTTTAAAAATATTTTTAAATGTCCAAAAATTATGAAATTTTTTCTCCAAGGTCCTTTAACCTCTTTTGACCTATGATAAATCTCATGGCCATTTCGTTGGTGTTTGGATGAGATTTTAGGAATTGGACAAACCATATTTAGTTTAAATGCACTATTTTAGTATTTTAATTTGAATAAATGCCAAATAAATTTGTTGACCAATTGTGATGGCTTGTTTATGTTTGACTCTTGTTGTTGGGCCTTGGTCAAGGTTGATTTGACTTTGTCAAATTAATATCATTGGATTTAGGGGATTGATGGAATGTACATTCCATCTCCCAAAATGAATTAATGATATTAATTTGGTAAAAGTCCTCCTTTGACCAATTTGTGTTTTGATCCATTCCCCTCCCTCTTTATCTCATTCCCCTTCTTTATGCATTCATCTCATTTGGCCTATGATATCTCAAAGTCCTAATGCTAGTTGATTGAAAAATTGACATGAGTATGGATGAGATTAGGCCACACTTTTTGCATATTCTTTTTGTGTGTGGTATGTTTCATGAGCATAGTACATTATACTATGTCTCTAACATACATTAATACCAAAATTCTATTGCTCGGCCTCAAATAGTTGTGACTTCTACATAAGTCCAATTACGATTGCTTAACATAACACTAAATTTGTAACATAAAAGGCATAAGCATTCTAGTCAGTGAGATTGTAAGTCTCCCCTCTTTCATGGTATTGTGTGGAAACTTGGCCTCTTTCCTTCCTTTGGAAGATGTTTTGGCTCAAAGATTCATGCTTGTGATAAGTGGGTTGAGTGTTCTCCAAAGAATGTCTTAAGATGAAAAGCAAAAAGCAAAACAATACTAACTTCTAACCTATTAACTACTAACTTTTAATTTCAAGCCTTTACTTTAATGAAATTTACTTTTATCACTCTATTTCATTTGCCATTGTTCATATCATTCTAATTATTTATGTTAGTGCAATTTTCACTTTGTCCACTTGGACCATATTGTGTGATATATTTTGTTTGTGTATACTTTGCTTGTTTGTGTGGTCTTTGACCATTAATATACATAATAATAACCAAAATCCTAAAAGACTTTTGTGTGGACTGTTGGCTTGATCTTGGATAAATGGACTTAGAATCTAGGCAACCTTCCTATGCTAAAGGACTTGGCCAATGCCAACTTGTTAAAGAACCAACTGCTTGCAATTTGAAATTCATTTGATACATCTTTAAATACATCTCTAAGTTCATCTGCAACATGATTATTGTGAAGTTGTTATTTTGAACCTGTGACTTATGGAATTCATCTGTTGCATGGGTTATTTTGGAGAAGATCATGGAATGGATAAGCTTGGATGTGTCCATCTTTATTTGATGCCCTGCTCTTCAAGATAATGTAATTGTGCATTTGTATGTTGCTTAATTCTAAAAGTCCAAGGGAATTCTGGGTTTCTATTGACATTCTTGTCTATTGGATTGCTACCCATTTGGTCAGATCTTTTCAACTCTAAACTTTTAATTTTGTACATAGGATAGCCTCTTCATCTTCTCCCCTTTTCTTTAATTTCAAAATCTCTCCCTCCATTTTTCAAAATCTTCTTTGTGTGAACTACTTTTGTTCTAAACTTAGACTACTTTTGCAAAAAAAATAGAAACTTTGGCCTTATGCCATTGCATTTTTCAAACTTATTTTCTTAAATCAAACTTGTAAATAAACTTAACTATACTTGACTTAAACTTTCAAAAATCCAAAAAGAACTAACTCATTCAAACCATTTTTAGGCCTTGGTACGTAGGCACAAGACCGAAGGTCTTGTAAAACACAAAAAAATATAATTAATGAATTCTTTTCTCATCCCCTCATCCTATTTGTTTGTAAACATCACTTTATGCCAAGTACATATGCATACAAAAAGGGCTCCCTAGGAGTACCTAGGACACTTTGGGTGCTAACACATTCCCTCTGTGTAACCAACCCCCTTACTTGTAATCTCTGACATTTTATTAGTTTTGATTTGAAAACTTCTTATTGTTGGGTTTTGTTCGTACTTTTTCCCTTTTCCCTTGGAAACAATAAAAGTGCGGTGGCGACTCTTGTTATTTGATCTCTAGCTTGTCAATAGCTTGATGATCATGAATTTCCCGCTACAGAAATTAAGTGGCGACTCTGCTGGGGAGTAGTCTCTAGTGGGTTTGGCCTACTTTTTGTGTGTATATATTTGTTTATATGTGATGTTTGTATATATGTATGTGTGATATAATCTGCTTGTTGTGCTTGGTGATCTTTGAGTGGTGAGATAAGTTCTAACCCGAACTTGAGTGCAATTAAGATAGGTGGATGGTATAGTCATGTTTGACTTGTGTGGAGTAGTCCTTAACAAGTTGGTTTGAGATCCATCTGCTCAGTGGACACTCCTTTGGATTTGGAAATGTCACACAAGTATTTGTGGTTAGGCATTACTATTTCTAATTGGGTCTGAGAAACTGGGGACCTTAGAACATTTAACCCATCTTGGCCTATTTAGGGCGTAGTGCGGAAACTGTTCAAGTGTAGACTTGATAACAGTTGTTACGTGATACTACACTCAAACGAGTTTCTCTTGAGAATATTATGGGTCGATGAGTCAGTCATCTTAACCTGTAATATCCGATAGATGGAATTAAGACTCTGGGAACTTTTTAGAACATGATCTACAGGTTTTTATCCTTAGTTCACTCCTTTGGGATGGTTCTTAACCCAGAGTCCATGCTCGTGACTCACAATAATCCCTTGATTCTTGGTTGATCCAATCAAGTCTTGTCAATATCAATGGAAACTTGGGTGTTGATAAGGTGTAAACCATAATCCACCAAAATGGATGATTGATCTTGACAATGACTTGATTCATCCCTTGACCTTTGTTTGCCTTGTGTGTGATCCCTTATTTGTGATTGTTGCATTCATGCATTCATGCGCATCATAACATTCATCACACGAAAATCTCAAGGAACTAAGGTATCATTTGCAAATATTTTCAGACCATGGATTATGGACGAAGGAACACTAAGAAGTACAGTTTCAGATGTCCCGACTTAGAAGAGTTAAGGAAGCTAGCATCTTTTGTATTAGATCCTTTGGACTTCAAACAACGTCATGGGAAGCTTTTGTCCATCTTGTCTGTTGATGTGGTTGAAGGACTCTTGAGTGTGCTAGTGCAGTTCTATGATCCTCTCTACCATTGTTTCACTTTCCCAGATTCTTAGCTTGTGCCTACCTTGGAGGAGTATTATCATCTTTTGGGGATACCTATTTCTAGTAGAGTGCCTTTTAGTGGATTGGAGGAGATTCCCCGATCTAGTATTATTGTTGAAGCTCTTCACTTGAAGAAGTCTGAGATAGAGGCTCATTGGGTGGAGAAAGGAGGATTATTTGGGTTGCCATCTGTTTTCCTCATCAAGGAAGCTACTACTTTTGCTCAAGCTGGTAGTGTGGAGGCTTTTGAGCTATCTTTGTGTTGCTCATCTATGGATTAGCTTTGTTCCCTAACATTGACGGTTTTGTTGATGTTAACGCCATTTGACTTTTCTTGATTGGGAAACCTGTGCCTACTTTGTCGGGTGATATGTATATTTCTTTGCATCTAAGGAATTCTAAGGGTGGTGGAATGATTTTCTGTTGCATTCCTCTTCTGTACAAGTGGTTTATTTCGCACTTGCCTGAGACGCCTGCTTTTATGGAGAACAAACAATGTCTAAGGTGGTCCCAGAGACTTATGTCTCTCACTAATGATGATAGAGTTCGGTATGATCCATCTTTAAGTAGTTTGGAGATTATTTATAGTTATGGTGAATTCTCTAATGTGCCTCTCATTGGTACACAAGGAGGAATTAACTACAACCCTGCTTTGGCTCGTCGTCAACTTGGGTTCCCCTTGAGAGACAAACCTAATAACACTTTGTTAGAAGGTCTTTTCTATCAAGAGGGTAAAGATCCCCAACATTTGAAGCAGAAGATTGTGCATGCTTGGCATAATGTGCATAGGAAAGAAAGATCCGAGCTTGGTCCACGCAATTATGTAGCTTTGGAAGCTTACACTCTTGGGGTGAATAAGAGAGCTATGGAGTTAAAGATGCTTTATCCTTACGAAAGACCTATGTTTATGGTTGTGGTTGAGCCATTAACTCTCCCTAACCAAGATGTAGAGGAGTTGGAAGACGCGCTCGCCAAGATGAAGCAAGAAAAGGACACGTGGGAATAGCGTTTTTGTACTTTGAGCAAGAAGCATGAAGAGTTGCAGTTGGAGTCTAAGGACAAAGATGCACTTATTGAGCTACTTGAAGATCGAGTGACGAAGACACAAAGAGAACTAGAGGTTTCATCATCTAGCATGCCTCAGCCTTCCGTTGCTTGGAAGAAGATTGTTGACCAGCTTGTCCTCGAGAAAACTCAGATGAAGGCTTCTTTTGAGACCAAGATCCGTCGCATTCGAAGGAAGTAGACGCCTTCAACCAGATCTTCTGACATTGTTGTTAGGGATCCTTAGGATGACTAGTCTCCTTTTCTCTTGTATTTTTCATTTGGTTTCTGAAATTGTTCTCAATGTAATCCTTCCAATTTATATAAATAAAAAGATATTTTTGGTCATATCAAATTGTTGCAATTGCCATTTAAATATTATATATTTGCAAATGACATAGTAAGTTCCTTGAAAATAAAAATAATCAAGCATTTCATTTCATGCATCATTTGCATAAGCAGGTTTTGGCCAGATGTCTGATTGGTGTTTCTTCTGTGCTTTAGCCAAGTTGACTCACCGGTACAATATCCACGCCAATCATCAGAAAATCATGGAACATTTGGAGCAAGAGAACAGAGAGGTGAAGGACGAGATCGCCTGCCTGACTGCCATGATGGAGTCAGTTCTTGCTGCTCAAAATCAAGCTTCTCCAACACCTGTAACTTCTCCCACGAGGACTGTTACTTCAGAGGTGACTACCTCTACCATGCCTGCTGCTACTGCCCATTTCGCGCCGAATATGCCTGCCGGATTCCCGTGGGGAATGCCTCCCAACTTTGTGCCCGAAGGCTTTGCGCCTACATTTGCTTCCATGCCGACATCTAGCCCAGTCATGTCTGTGCCACCTCCCGTTGTGCACACTTTGCCCCGCGTAGAGGATACCATCTATCATTCCGAGCCGTCTGAGGGTCCAAATGTTTATAAGAAGATGGAAGAGATGAAAGATCGGTTTCTTGAGTTGTGCAAGGAATTGAAGATGCTGAGAGGTAAAGATTTGTTTGGAAAGAGTGCTATTGAGTTGTGCTTAGTGCCTAACGTCAAAATCTCGGTGAAGTTCAAAGTGTCTGACTTTGAAAAATATAAGGGGAACTCTTGTCCGCTCAGTCATATTCTGATGTACACCCGCAAGATGTCTACCCATACCGACAATGATCAATTGCTTATTCACTACTTCCAAGATAGTCTGAATGGTGTTGCACTCCGTTGGTACATGGGGTTGGATAGCGCAAGCATTCGCACTTTCAACGACTTGGGAGAGGCTTTTGTGAAGCAATACAAGTATAACGTGGACATGGCGCCGGATAGAGACCAGTTGAGGTCTATGTCTCAGAAGGACAAAGAGACATTTAAAGAGTACGCGCAAAGATGGAGGGAGTTGGCTGCCCAGATCACTCCTCCTTTGGAGGAGAAAGAAATGACGAAAATATTCTTGAAAACTCTGAGTTCATTTTATTATGAACGCATGATCTCTAGCACCCCCAATAATTTTACCGAAATGGTAAACATGGGGATGAGACTTGAGGAAGGAGTTCGTGAGAGATGGTTGTCAAGAGAAGAGACGTCAACAAGCAAGAGATATGGTAGCAACTTTGGTAAGAAGAAGGATAGTGAGACCAACGCAGTAATCAGTGGGCGGTAGAGGAGGCCTCAGATCAGAAGAAATCCACCACCCCGCCAACATCACCATCATCAAGTAACACCAATTCAACAACAACACCAACGTCAACAACAACAACCGCAACAACGAACGAACACCTACAACAACAACAATACCAACAACAATTATCATCAACAGAACTTTGAGAGGAAGAAGGTCTCTTTTGACCTGATTCCTATGTCGTATGCAGAGTTGTATCCCTCGCTAGTTCTCAAGAACTTAATTCAACCGAGGAACCCACCGCAGATCCCAGAACCATTTCCTTGGTGGTATAAACCTGAGCTCCGTTGTGCTTTTCACCAAGGAGCACCCGGACACGATATTGAAAACTGATATCCATTGAAGTATGAGGTTCAAAAGCTTATGAAGAGTGGTATGGTGTCCTTTTAGGACCGCGCGCCAAATGTGAAAGCAAACCCTTTGCCCGCTCATGGGAACTCTTCAGTAAATATGGTGGATGGTTGTCCTGGAGAATTCAAGGTTTGTGATGTCCGGTTTATCCGAAGATCCTTGGTGCAGAGGCATAAGGATACCTGTTTGGTGAGTGACTGTGAACATGACCATGATGGTTGTGTTATTTGTAGTGTGAACCCAAGAGGGTGTGTTATAGTGAAAAGGGACATCCAACGTCTGATGGATGAAGGCATGATTCAAATTGTTCAATCCCGTCATGTAGATGACGACGTCAATGTCATAGTGCCCGTTTTCAAACAACGTCATGGGAAGCTTTTGTCCATCTTGTCTACTGATGTGGTTGAAGGACTTTTGAGTGTACTAGTGCAGTTCTATGATCCTCTCTACCGTTGTTTCACTTTCCCAGATTATCAGCTTGTGCCTACCTTGGAGGAGTATTCTCATCTTTTGGGGATACCTGTTTCTAGTAGAGTGCCTTTTAGTGGATTGGAGGAGATTCCCGGATCTAATCTTATTGCTGAAGCTCTTCACTTGAAGAAGTCTGAGATAGAGGCTCATTGGGTGAAGAAAGGAGGGTTATTTGGGTTGTCATCTGATTTCCTCATCAAGGAAGCTACTACTTTTGCTCAACCTGGTAGTGTGGACGCTTTTGAATTTATCTTTGTGTTGCTCATCTATGGCTTAGTTTTGTTCCCTAACATTGACAGTTTTGTTGATGTTAACGCCATTAGACTTTTCTTGATTGGGAATCCTGTGCCTACTTTGTTGGGTGATATGTATTTCTCTTTGCATCTAAGGAATTCTAAAGGTGGTGGAACTATTGTCTGTTGTATTCCTCTTCTGTACAAGTGGTTTATTTCGCATTTACCTCAGACACTTGCTTTTGTGGATAACAAACAATGTCTAAGGTGGTCTCAGAGACTTATGTCTCTCACTAATGATGAGTTTGGTATGATCTATCTTTGAGAAATTTGAAGATTATTGATAGTTGTGGTGAATTCTCTAATGTGCCTCTCATTGGTACACAAGGAGGAATTAACTACAACCCTGCTTTGGCTCATCATCAACTTGGGTTCCCCTTGAGAGACAAGCCTAATAACACTTTGTTAGAAGGTCTTTTCTATCAAGAGGGTAAAGATCCCCAACATCTGAAGCAGAAGATTGTGCATGCTTGGCATAATATGCATAGGAAAGGAATATCCGAACTTGGTCCGTGCAATTGTGTAGCTTTGGAAGCTTACACTCTTTGGGTGAAGAAGAGAGCTTTAGAATTGAAGATGCCTTATCCTTGTGAAAGACCTATGTCTATGGTTGTGGTTGAGCCATTAACTCTCCCTAACCAAGATGTAGAGGAGTTGGAAGACGTGCTCATCAAGATGAAGCAAGAGAAGGACATGTGGGAAAAGTGTTTCCGTGCTTTTAGCAAGAAGCATGAAGAGTTGCAGTTGGAGTCTAAGGACAAAGATACACTTATTGAGCTACTTGAAGAACAAGTGACAAAGAGACAGAGAGAGCCAGAGGTTTCATCCTCTAGCATGCCTCAACCTTATGTTGCTTGGAAGAAGATTGTTGATCAGCTTGTCCTCGAGAAGACTCAAATGAAGGCTTCTTTTTAGACCGAGATCCGTCGCATTCGAAGGAAGTACGCGCCTACAGCCAGATCTTCTGACATTGTTGTTAGGGATCCTTAGGATGACTAGTCTCCTTTTCTCTTGTATTTTTCATTTGGTTTCTGAAATTGTACTCAGTATAATCCTTCCAATTTATATAAATAAAAAGAGATTTTTGGTCATATCAAATTGTTGCAATTTCTATTTAAATACATATATTTGCAAATGATATAGTAAGTTCTTTGAAAATAAAAACAATCAAGCATTGCATCTCATGCATAATTTGCATAAGCAGGATTTCGCCAGATGTCTGATTGGTGTTTCTTTTGTGCTTTAGCCAAGCTGACTCACCGGTACAATACCCGGGCAATCATCTGAGAATCATGGAGCACCTTGAGCAAGAGAACAGAGAGCTGAAGGACGAAATCGCTCGCCTGACTGCCATGATGGAGTCAGTTCTTTCCTCTCAAAGTCAATCTTCTCCAACGCCTGCAACTCCTCCTGCGATGACTGTTATTTCAGAGGTGGTTACCTCCACCGTGCCTGCTGCTACCGCCCACTTCACGCCAACTATGCCTGTCGGATTCCCGTGGGGAATGTCGTCCAACTTTTGCCCGAAGGCTTTGCGCCTACCTTTGCTTCCATGCCGACATCTTGCCCGGTCATGTTTGTGCCACCTCCCGTTGTGCACACCCTTCCTCACGTAGAGGACACTATCTATTACTCTGAGCCGTCTGAGGGTCCAGATGTCTATGAGAAAATGGATGAAATGAAAGATCATTTTCTTGAGTTGTGCAAGGAATTGAAGAAACTTAAAGGTAAAGATCTGTTTGGGAAGAGTGCTTCCGAGTTGTGTTTGGTGCCCAACGTCAAGATCCCGGTGAAGTTCAAAGTGCCTGACTTTGAAAAGTATAAGGGGAACTCTTGTCCGCTCAGTCATCTTGTGATGTATGCTCGTAAGATGTCTACTCAGACCGACAATGATCAATTGCTTATTCACTACTTCCAAGATAGTCTGAGCGGCGCTGCGCTCCGTTGGTACATGGGATTGGACAGTGCTAGCATTCTCACTTTCAATGACTTGGGGGAGGCTTTTGTCAAGAAGTATAAGTATAATGTGGACATGGCTCCAGATAGAGACCAACTGAGGTCTATGTCTCAGAAGGACAAAGAGACATTCAAAGAGTATGCGCAACGATGGAGGGAATTAGCTGCCCAGATCACTCCTCCTTTGGAGGAAAAAGAAATGACAAAGATCTTTTTGAAAACTTTGAGTTCATTTTACTATGAACGAATGATTGCTAGTGCCCCCCAGTGACCTTACCGAAATGGTAAACATGGGGATGAGGCTTGAGGAAGGAGTCCGAGAAGGACATTTGTCAAGAGATGAGGCATCAACAAGCAAGAGGTATGATAGTAATTTTTTTAAGAAGAAAGACAGTGAGACGAATGCAATAAGCAGTGGAAGGAAGAGAAGACCTCAGATCAGAAGGAATCCAACATCCCGTCAACATCATCATCATCAAATATCTTCTGTTATCCCGATATTTTCTAATCAACAAACAACACCAGTTCAACAACAACTGCAACAATGAACGAACACCTACAACAACAACAATACCAACAACAATCATCAACAACAAAACTTTGAAAGGAAGAAGGTCTCTTTTGACCCGATTCCTATGTCTTACGCAGAGCTTTATCCATCCTTGGTTCTCAAGAACCTGATCCAACCAAGAAACCCGCCACAGATTCCAGAACCACTTCCTTGGTAGTATAAACCTGAGCTCCGTTGTGATTTTCATCAAGGAGCACCCGGACATGATATTGAACTTGTTATCCGCTTAAGTATGAGGTTTAGAAGTTGATGAAGAGTGGTATGGTGCCCTTCGAGGACTGTGCGCCGAATGTGAAAGCAAACTCGTTGCCCGCTCATGGGAACTCTTCTGCGAATATGGTGGATGGTTGTCCTAGGGAGTTTAAAGTTTTTGATGTGTGTTTTATCAGGAGGTCCTTAGTACAGATGCATAAGGATGTTTATTTGGTAAGTGAATGTGAGCACGATCGTGATGATTGTGTTGTATGTAGTGTTAACCCGAGGGGTTGCCAAGTTGTGAAAAAGGACATCCAATGACTGATGGATGAAGGCATGATCCAAATTGTTCAAACCCATCATGTAGATGGCGATGTTAATGTCATAGTGCCTGTCTTCAAGCAGCCTGAGAAGTTGGTGATTCAGTATGACTCCAGTAACATCAACAGTCAAAGATCAGTATCGCCGTTGGTAATACAGTTAGCGGGCCCAGTCCCGTATTCATCTGATAAAGTTGTGCCGTATTAGTATAATGCTTCAATGATGAAGGATGGTCAAGAGGTCCCGTTACCTACGACTAGTTCAGTAGTAAGCATTACTAATGTTACTAAGGTGACCCGTAGTGGTCGAGTGTGTGGGCCGGTGTTCCCAAAGGATAAAGAAGAATCAGTTGTGAGTAAGAAAGTGGAAGTGCCTGTTGAAGACCCAGTTGGTTGTTCAAAAGATAAGTTTGGTGAATCCAACAACTTGAAACTCAATGATGATGATGAGGTACTTCGGTTAATTAAAAGAAGCGAGTTTAATGTGGTAGAGCAGTTGCTCCAAACCCCCTCAAAGATCTCAGTGTTGTCTCTGCTCATGAATTCCGAAGCGCACAGAGATGCACTGCAGAGAGTTCTAGAGCAAGCTTTTGTAGAACATGATGTTACAGTGGATCCATTCGATCATATTGTTGCTAACATCACTTCTTGCAATAATCTTAGATTCTGTGATGAAGAACTCCCTAAGGAGGGCAAAAATCATAATCTGGCTTTGCACATTTCTATGAATTGCAAAGAGGATGCTTTGTCAAATGTGCTTGATGACACCGGTTCATCACTAAATGTGCTTCCGAAGTCAACTTTGTCGAAGCTATCTTACCAAGGAGCGCCTATGAGGTATAGCGGTGTAATTGTCAAAACTTTTGATGGTTCGCGCAATACGGTTATTGGTGAAGTGGACCTTCTAGTTAAAATAGGTCTGAGTGATTTTCAAATTACTTTTCAAGTAATGGATATCCACCCGGCCTACAGTTACTTGTTGGGAAGGCCATGGATCCATGAGGCAGGAGCAGTTACCTCAACTTTGCACCAAAAGCTCAAATTTGTAAAGAATGGCAAGCTAGTGATTATTGGTGGAGAGAAGTCGTTGTTGGTTAGCCACCTATCATCTTTCTCTTATGTGGAAGTTGAGGATAAGGTTGGAACTCCGTTCCAAGCCTTATCTATTGCTGCTGAGAAGAGAGTTGGGGCACCTATGTCCTCATTGAAAGATGCTCAAAAGATTGTGGAAGAAGGCAATGTCGATCAGTGGGGGCGCATGGTAGAGGTCTCCGATAACAAAGGCAGAACCGGTTTGGGATTCCTGAAAGGTTCATCAACTGCAAGGTCTGATGATATGCAACTTAGCTTCCGTAACAGAGGGTTCATTCATGGAAATGAACAACACTTAGCTGTTGTGTGTAACACCCCAAAATTTACCCTTCATTTTTCCTAGAAGCATACGCTTTACTCCTCATGCATGCATTCATTTTTAGGTCATTTAGCATTTCCATTTCATCATGGCAATCAAAATATATAAAAAAAACGGAAAACGAAAAAATAAAATAAAATAAAAAATAAATAAATAAAATAAATAAATAAAAGAAAAAATCTTGGACTTGGACCTCTCTCATTTGAGTCCACAGGTCCACAAAAATCAGGTTATAAATTCAGAGTTTCAGTTAAACAAAATTTCATTCTATTCCTATTACCCTGGCTGGAAAAAGATAGTGAGAGAAGAGCTAACAGAGTTCAGAGCAGCCTCCAGACCCTGAAGGGAACTCAACTGCACAGAATCACCTCTGCCTCACATAAACCCTAAAGATTGTTTTGTAAACCTCACGGGTGCAACTCAATTTCAATCAAGCTCTCCAATTAGGTTTTCCCTATATCCATCATCTTTATGCCTTTAATTTGAATGCTCTAAATGTATGAGGTATTATGGGTGAATTTGATACCCTTTTGATGCATGTGTTTGACAAGAGGTTTAGGCCTCCTACCCTTGGTTGCTTTTTGTGAGCTTTTGGTGAATTGAAAGAGCATGATTCATGTGGTTACATTTTGATTTGGGGGCAACCCTTGATTACCCTATTTTTTTGTCTCTAACCTGTTTGTTGAGTTTTTGTGAGGGCTCACATGACTTTTGCAGGGATAACTTGCGTGGTTTTCCATTTTATTTGTGGGATACCGCCTGGAGGTTTCATTCCGATTACGTGTACTGACTCACTTTCTTTGATGGTGTTTAGCTGGGAAGGATCCCTGGGTTTCCCATTCCTCTAATTGTTGTTACTTCGGATCTTTATCCGCGTGGTACTTTTACATTTTTCCCGCATTTTACTGCTTTCCTAGCTGGAAGACCTCGATAGGAGGCAATGTTTTTGTGTGTTTATTTTTTTTACAGGTTCCTTCGTCCAGGACTCCTTTTGCATGAGCATCCCAAACCCTAACCCTTCATTGATTTTTCTTCTCCTAAACACACGTTTACTCCTTCTACTACAGGTGAGTAAGTCTCCAAAGGTCGAGCATTCGGTAGATTGCGTAGTAACGTCGTTCGTCCAAAACCCAATCCATAACCCCGTAGTTAGCCGAACTACGGCTTACTCTAATTCTCATTCCATATGAGATACGTAGGCATAGGACGTGATGTCTTAGCGAGCACACAATCACCCCAAACCCATAGGTCAGCCGAGCTACGAAGACTCTGATTCTCATATTCAGATGAGATACGTATGCAGTGGATGCGACATCCGCGCGAGTCATTTTCATTTAACCCTTTTTTTAGTAAACAGCACAAGATAAACTCACACCCTTTAGACAAGAACTACAAAAGTGGATCCCGTAGAGTACTACGGATGCGTAGGAGTGCTAATACCTTCCCTTCGCATAACCGACTCTCGAACCCAAGATTTGGTTGCGAGACCTTGTCTTTTCCTTTCCTCTTTTCAGGTTTACTTCTAGCGTTTCCTTTCCCTCCTTTGGGATAAATAACGCACGGTGGCGACTCTTCTGTCATTTTCTTTCGCCGGTTGTTTTTTCGCACACTGTATTTTTCAGGTTGCGACACTTAGGATAGGAGAATGGCGTAGTCTTGTCGACTTGTGTGGAGTTATTCCTTAGCAAGTTGACTTGCAAACCCATTGACTTGGTGGAGGTCATGTTGAGATCAATAATGTCACACAAGTAAGTTGTGGTTAGACATTACTTTTTCCAATATAGACCTTAGAAGCCGAGGACCTTAGTTTACCAAACCCATCTTGGCCTATTCGTAGGACGTAGTGCGAAAGTTGTTCAAGGGTAAGATTTGATACGATTGTTACGCGATACTACACTCATAAGAGTCTCTCTTGAGAATATTTTTGGAATACGAGTAGTCGTTCCTCCGATAATATCTGAAAGATGGGATTATGACTATGGGAACCTTTTGTAGAACATGTTTGGCAAGTTTAAACCTTAGTACACTCCTTTTGGGTGGTTCTTAACCTAAACTCCATGCTCGTGACTTGCAACGAACCCTTGATTCATGGTTGATCCGATCAGGTATCCTTAATATCAATGAAACTTGGGTGTTGATAAGGTGTAAACCATAATCCACCAAAATGGGTGGTTGATATTAAGGATAACATGATCCATCCCATGACCTTTGTTTGGTGTGCTCTTAATTCCTCTCCAGACAGTGCAACCTGACAGATGTTCAAGCAGATACAGCGATCCTGATTCCCATGCCACTGCACTGCATTCACATCATTTTGCATTCATAATCATTCACACATGTTTATCCATTTCTGTGGGGTTTATATCTTCTACTTGATTCTAGTCGGAATTTTCTTGGTTCTCATCAACGGCTTAGTCTTTTTTTTTACATCGTTTATCTATTGAGAGACTGGAATCAAGGGGGTAGAATACCTTTGGAATTGATAAACATGTCATTGCATTTACATATTCATTAGCATGTCTTGCATAACAGGTACCGCCACAGTGTTCTCAGTTTGTTTGGTGTTCCATCAGCAGGATAGCTGACCCAGGCATTCACCGGTACGGTACCCGCAGAAACCAACAGAGAGTAATGGAAAGCCTACAGGCAGAGTTCGCCGAGATGAAAATCCGCATGAATCAATTCATGGATGTGGTTCAAGGGGTGGCTCAGGGACATCAAGAGCTCAGGCAGATGATACAGAGGAATCCCCCTGCTCAACCATAAACGGTGACTGATCCTCCAGCTGGAGAGGCTAATGAACCCAATGGACCGGGGCCTATCCCAATCCTACATGTCACCTCCGGTCAACAGCCCGTTCATGATGATCAGGACGATCAGTTCCCCCTGCTGCAGGACCCCATGTTTAGAAGATTGGAAGAGAGGTTGAAGGCAGTGGAAGGACAGAATCCTCTGGGAGTAGATGTTGCTGACTTGGGGTTGGTCCCTGATGTGAGAGTGCCACCGAAATTCAAGGTCCCGATATTTGACAAATACAATGGCAACTCTTGCCCGAAGACCCATGTGCAAGCCTATTTCCGTAAAATGGTTGCATACTCCAATGACGAAAAGTTGATTATGTACTTTTTCCAGGACAGCCTAGCTGGGGCATCCCTGGAATGGTATATGAGGCTGGACAGAGCCCACATCCGTTGCTGGAGGGATTTGGCTGAGGCTTTCGTGAAGCAGTATCAGTATAATACAGACATGGCTCAGGATAGAACTCAACTTCAAAATATGTCTCTTAAAAGCAATGAGTGCTTCAGAGAATACGTTCAACGCTGGAGAGAAACAGCTTCCCATGTTCAACCTCCTATGTTGGAGAAGGAAATGGCTAACATGTTCATAAACACTCTGCCAGGACCTTATTTGGAGTGCCTGATGGTTGCAATGCCTCCAATTTTGCTGATGTAGTCTCTACCGGAGAGAGGGTGGAGAATTACCTGAGGACATACAAGACCCAGAGCGGAGATGGATCTTCATCAGGGGTGAAGAAGCCGTTCATTCAGGGACAGAAGAGGAGAGAAGGGGATGCAAGTTCCATATCTGGCTCCTCCCGTTGGTAGGCTTCCGGTGGGTTATGACGCCAACGTTAGGTGTAGCTTCCACTCTGGGGCACCTGGCCACAATATTGAGAACTGCAAAGCTTTTAAGCACGTAGTTCAGGACCTCATTGATTCAAAGGCCGTTAACTTTGCACCAGCTCCTAATGTCGTCAACAATCCCATGCCCCAACATGGTGGAGCCAACGTTAACATGGTTGAAGGAGAAGTCAAATTAGTCTCTGCGGTCAACAATGAAGATGGGGATAGTGATTGCGACATCGATAACTGGGTGCGTCCGAGGATCCCGGGTGAAGTTCTCAACAATTGGTCTTCTGAGGAGATTGTCCAAGCCACTTGTCTGGAGGAGTAATTTTCATTGTTTATTCATGCATATCCAAGTCTTACGTTCCGCCAGGGCGTAATGACTCATTGTAGGGCTCATCTATGTGACAATTGCATTTTTTATCATAAATAAAGGACGTCTTTTTGCATTCAAATATTTCGTTCCCTGTCTTTCTATTTTTGCAGTTTTTCAAAAAAAATGGTAATGTTTTGTTTAGTTTCCACTTTTTTTCTTTTTTTCACACTCATAAGCACATACCATCACTCATGCAGATGCACATCACCGGATCCTATTGATAACGGTTCTGCTATGGCTCGCTTCGACTTTGAAAATCCAATCTTTCAAGTTGAAGAAGAGGGTGATGAAGACTGTGAACTCCCTGAAGAACTTACCAGGTTATTAAAACAAGAGGAAAGGGTCATTCAACCGCATCAAGAGTCTGTTGAAGTGATTAATCTCGGCACCGAGGACGCCAAGAGAGAAATCAAGATAGAGGCTGCTTTGGAAGACAGTGTGAAGAAGGGGTTGATTGAATTGCTGCAAGAGTATGTTGACATCTTCGCTTGGTCTTATCAGGACATGCCAGGGCTTGACACAGACATCGTGGTACATCGCTTGCCGCTCAAAGAAGGTTGTCCTCCGGTCAAGCAGAAGCTCAGAAGAACAAGACCAAAGATGGCTGTCAAGATAAAGGAAGAAGTGCAAAAACAGTTGGATGCAGGGTTTCTAGCAGTCAAAAATTATCCGCCATGGGTTGCAAATATCGTTCCGGTACCTAAGAAGGATGGAAAGGTACGGATGTGTGTTGACTACCGGGATCTGAACAGGGCTAGTCCTAAAGATGATTTCCCCTTACCTCACATTGATGTTTTGGTGGATAACACGGCTCAGTTCTCGGTATTCTCCTTCATGAATGGCTTTTCTGGTTATAATCAAATTAAGATGGCACCAGAAGACATGGAGAAGACAACATTCATAACCCCACTGGGCACCTTCTGCTACAAGGTGATGCCGTTTGGTCTGAAAAATGTCGGAGCAACATATCAGCGAGCGATGGTGACTCTGTTCCATGATATGATTCATCATGAAATCGAGGTTTATGTTAATGATATGATTGCCAAATCTCAGACAGAAGAAGAATATTTGGTGAATTTGTAGAAACTGTTTGAGCGTTTGAGGAAATTCAAGCTGAGGCTTAATCCGAACAAGTGTACTTTTGGGGTGAGATCTGGAAAACTACTGGGTTTTGTTGTTAGCGGAAAAGGGATTGAGGTGGATCCGGCCAAAGTGAAAGCGATACAGGAAATACCTGAGCCAAGAACAGAGAAACAAGTCCGTGGTTTCTTAGGGAGGTTGAGCTACATTGCAAGGTTCATCTCTCACCTAACAGCCACG
The DNA here is from genome assembly GCF_024323335.1 of Lathyrus oleraceus. NCBI lineage: Eukaryota > Viridiplantae > Streptophyta > Magnoliopsida > Fabales > Fabaceae > Lathyrus > Lathyrus oleraceus. The sequence goes on from NC_066580.1 coordinate 269,585,412, forward strand.
TGTGAGCCAATATTCAAATTATTGAGAAAAGATCAGGCTATCAGGTGGAATGATGATTGTCAAAGGGCGTTCGAGAAGATAAAAGAGTATTTGCAGAATCCTCCTATCCTTGTGCCTCTGGTCACAGGGAAACCGCTGATTATGTATTTGACAGTACTGGACAATTCCATGGGTTGTGTTCTCGGTCAACACGACGAGACAGGTAGGAAAGAGCATGCCATCTACTACCTGAGTAAGAAATTCACAGATTGCGAGTCGAGATACTCAATGATTGAAAAAACATGTTGTGCACTTGCATGGGCTGCGAAGCGATTGAGACAATACATGTTGTCTCACACAACCTTACTAATCTCCAAAATGGATCCAGTCAAGTATATATTTGAGAAGCCAGCTCTCACCGGAAGAGTTGCTCGTTGGCAAATGGTACTGACAGAGTACGACATCCAGTATACTTCCCAAAAAGCCATCAAGGGGAGTATTCTGTCAGACTATCTTGCTCAACAGCCGGTTGAAGATTATGAGCCGATGAAGTTCGATTTTCCAGATGAAGACATCATGTTCCGCAAGATGAAAAACTGTGAAGAGCCAGTTGTTGAAGAGGGACCTAATCCAGACGAAAAGTGGACTTTAATGTTTGATGGGGCCGTCAACGCCAGAGGAAGTGGAATTGGTGTTGTCATTACAACTCCGAAAGGTGCCCACATGCCTTTCACCGCTCGTCTGACTTTCGAGTGCACCAATAATGAAGCTGAGTATGAAGCCTGTATCTTGGGTATTGAGCAAGCCATTGATTTGAGAATCAAGACTTTGGACATCTTCGGAGATTCAACTCTGGTAATCAATCAAGTGAATGGTGATTGGAACACTCTCCAGCCTACTTTGGTCCCCGACAGAGATTACACGAGAAGACTGTTGACTTTCTTCACGACAGTAAAGCTGTACCATATACCTCGTGATTAGAACCAGATGGCAGATGCTCTTGCTACTCTATCCTCCATGATCACGGTGATCCGTTGGAACCATGCTCCCAAGATCGACGTGATGCGTCTTGATAGGGCTGCGTATGTGTTTGCTGCTGAACCGGTAGTTGATGACAAGCCCTGGTATCACGACATCAAGTGCTTTCTGAAGAATCAAGAGTACCCTGCAGAGGCATCCAACAATGATAGAAAGACTTTGAGAAGATTGGCAGGCAGTTTCTTCTTGAACAAAGACGATGTTCTGTATAAGAGGAACTTCGACATGGTTTTGCTCAAATGCGTGGATAGACACGAAGCAGACATGTTAATGCAGGAAGTTCATGAAGGCTCCTTCGGTACTCATGCCGGTGGACATGTAATGGCTAAGAAATTGTTGAGAGCGGGATATTACTGGATGACCATGGAATCTGATTGTTTCAAATATGCTCGGAAGTGCCATAAATGCTAGATTTATGCTGATAAGGTGCATGTGCTGCCAAATCCTTTGAATGTGATGTCTTCACCGTGGCCTTTTGCTATGTGGGGCATCGATATGATTGGAAAGATTGAGCTGACCACTTCTAATGGGCACCGCTTCATCCTTGTTGCCATCGACTATTTCACCAAGTGGGTCGAAGCAGCATCGTTCGCGAATGTCACCAGACATGTGGTTGCTCGATTCATCAAGAAAGAAATCATTTGTCGCTATGGGATTCCCGAAAGAATCATTACTGATAATGGTTCTAATCTCAACAACAAAATGATGAAGGAGTTGTGCCAGAACTTCAACATTCAGCATCACAATTCTTCCTCTTACCGCCCTAAGATGAACGGTGATGTTGAAGCGGCAAATAAGAACATAAAGAAGATTGTGCAGAAGATGGTCGTTACGTACAGAGATTGGCATAAGATGCTACCCTTCGCCTTGCATGGGTACCGTACTTCAGTACGTACATCGACCGGGGCAACCCCTTACTCCCTTGTGTATGGTATGGAAGCAGTCCTACCTGTTGAAGTGGAGATTCCTTCTCTAAGAGTCCTGTTGGATGTCAAGTTAGACGAAGCTGAATGGATTCGGACAAGGTTCAATGAGTTAAGTCTTATCGAAGAGAAGCGAATGGCAGCCATTTGTCATGGGCAGTTGTATCAAAGTCAGATAAAGAGAGCCTTTGATCAGAAAGTGCATCCTCGATGCTTCCAGGTCGGAGATTTGATGTTGAAAAGGATCCTTCCTCCTCAGACAGATCACAGGGGCAAGTGGACTCCTAACTATGATGGACCGTATATTGTCACCAAGGTTTTTGATGGTGGGGCCTTAATGCTTGCAACGATGGATGGTGAAAACTTCACTTCCCCGGTGAACTCAGACGCAGTTAAAAAAATACTTCGCATGAAATAGACCCGCTGGACAATAATAAGAGTAGTCCAGGAAAAAATGGGCATCCCGGCGAACCAAGAAAATGAAAAAGGTTCGGGCAAAAATTAGGGATTAAAAGTGAAAAGATTGTACACCCGGTAAGTTGAAAACCTGAAAAGGCAACTTAGGCAAAAATGGGTATCCCGGTGGATTGAAAACCCGAAAAGGGCGATCCAGGAAAAAGTTAGGGATTAAGCGAATGACTGCTTTCTGAGTAGTTCTGAATCTCATCTCGTGTCAATGACTGGAAACTTTTGAAGGATAGGAAACAGTTCAATCACTCTTTTCAGAAAGCTGATCATCTGGAGGATCTTGAAGACGAGCAAGTCATAGCAGAGTTGGAACCCAATAGAAATCCATTTCACATTTCCATTAGATTAATGTCTGTTTTTATCTGTTGTGCGATTACCTCTTTCCAGGGATTGCTTCCTGATGTAAATGCCTATTCAGAGGCCGTTCAATCAATAAAATCATGTTATTCAGTATATCTCTGTTTTCATTTTCATTTTTCTGTTTTGTTTGCAAAAAATGACGTCCGAATTTTTGATAAACATTGCATCATGACACATAAGAGCTTTACAGGTACATGCTTAATAAACATTTAAAATTGCTGCAAATTTTAAGTGCTTTGGATCGTCTATTCAGAACAGGTACCCTCGGGGCATTTCCTTAAAATCCCCTGCAGATTATCGTGAATGTTTTCCCAATAGACGAATTCGGTATCTTATCCCTGCAGAGCTGATCAGAGCGTTGGATTCTTCAATCCCCAGCAGGTTCTCACCACTGTACCTCCCCCCCAAGCGGTGGTTTCAGATTATACACTCTCCAGTAGAGTTGACAGTGTCAGACTATATACCCCCAGCGGAGTTGACAGTGCCAGACTGTATCTTCCCAACAGAAGCGGCTGCTCCTCAGAGTTCGAGGCCAGGTCGATAATCCCAATGCCAGATCCATGGTTTCTTTCCTTGAAGCAGAACCTCGGTACCGTATCGGTGTTTGCTTCCCCTGCTAAGTCATCTCTCGTAGATCGCGGTTGCCAGAACCACTATCGCTTTCCCCAACAACATGTTTTCAGTGTCGTTCTCTCCCCAGTCAGAATCTCAGTATTTCGTCATTGCTAGAACACCGTGTGGCAGGTCATTTCCCCACAGAGTTCTTTGCGCTGTGCATCTCCAGCAGCCTTGCCAGGGTCCAGAAGATGGTGATCATTTCCCCAGCAGATCCCCTTGCCTCAGCTTGGCATTCTACCCAGCATTTCGCATCCTTGCATGTAGAATCATATTGCATTGCATCCTTCCAAATCGCGTAGCATTTCCATTTTCATGGAGCATTACGCCATTGAAAAATTCAAACATACGCATGTAAGCATAAAACATTCTCGGTATCCCAAGTGATAAGCCAGAAGTTGTTTCCAGTACTCAGACTAAAGATTGTTCATGACTTACCTTTGTTATCCCCAACAAGTGTCATTGGCCCATGCGCCGCCTCTATTATCGTTCCCTATTTCTGTCGATACTGACAGGCATGAAGTTTCCGGTATTCAGACCGAAGTGGCGTTCAGGCCAGTTTTCCGATGTTCAAATCGAAGAAGTTTCCGACGTTCAGGTCGATGCAACTTGTAGCGTTCAGGCCAGTTTTCCGATGTTCAGATCGAAAAAGTTTCCGACATTCAAGTCGATGCAACTTGTGGCGTTCAGGCCAATTTTCCGATGTTCAGATCGAAGAAGTTTCCGACATTCAAGTCGATGCAACTTGTGGCATTCAGGCCAATTTTCCGACGTTCAGATCGAAGAAGTTTTCGACATTCAGGTCGATGCAACTTGTGGTGTTCAGGCCAGTTTTCCGATGTTCAGATCGAAGAAGTTTCCGACGTTCAGGTCGATGCAACTTGTGGTGTTCAGGCCAGTTTTCCGATGTTCAGATCGAAGAAGTTTCCGACATTCAGGTCGATGCAACTTGTGGCATTCAGGCTAGTTTTTCGATGTTCAGATCGAAGAAGTTTCCGACGTTCAGGTCGATGCAACTTGTGGCGTTCAGGCCAGTTTTCCAATGTTCAGATCGAAGAAGTTTCCGACGTTCAGGTCAATGCAACTTGTGGCGTTCAGGCCAGTTTTCCGATGTTCAGATCGAAGAAGTTTCCGACGTTCAGGCCGATGCAACTTGTGGCATTCAGGCCAATTTTCCGATGTTCAGATCGAAGAAGTTTCTGACGTTCAGGTCGACGCAACTTGTGGCATTCAGGCCAGCCTCTCGGTGTTCAGACCGATATTAATAATCTCATATCTCCCGATGTTCAGATCGAAGTCATTTCCAGTATTCAGACTGGTGAGCGGCATTCAGGCCATGGTTATTTCTGTGTTACCATTTATTTTGGTATCCAGGTTAACATTCTTTTTCGGTATTCAGACTGACTCTCACCGTACCAGACGGATTCTTCTTTCAAGACCACCTCTTTGCCGATTCTGACAGGCATTGTTACTTCACTTCACTTCAGTGCAAATTTTCGGGCTTTTATTGTATTCAATCCCTTGATACCTCGAAAGCACGAAAGCCGCTGCTATCTTCTTTCCAGGTCTCCAGTCGATTTAATAGGGGCAGCTGTAATACCCTAAAATTTGCCCTTCATTTTTCCTGGAAGCATACGCTTTACGCCTCATGCATGCATTCATTTTTAGGTCATTTAGCATTTGCATTTCATCATGTCAATCGAAATATATAAAAAAAAACGAAAAATAAATAAATAAATAAATTAAATAAAAAAATAAATAAAAGAAAAAATCTTGGACTTGTACCTCTCTCATTTGAGCCCACAGGTCCACAAAAATCAGGTTATAAATTTAGAGTTTCAGTGAAACAAAATTTCATTCTATTCCTATTACCCTGGCTGGAAAAAGATAGTGAGAGAAGAGCTAACAGAGTTCAGAGCAGCCTCAAACCCTGAAGGGAACTCAACTGCACAGAATCACCTCTGCCTCACATAAACCCTACAGATTATTTGGTAAACCTCACGGGTGCAACTCAATTTCAATCAAGCTCTCCAATCAGGTTTGCCCTATATCCATCATCTTTATGCCTTTAATTTGAATGCTCTAAATGTATGAGGTATTATGGGTGAATTTGATACCCTTTTGATGCATGTGTTTGACAAGAGGTTTAGGCCTCCTACCCTTGGTTGCTTTTTGTGAGCTTTTGGTGAATTGAAAGAGCATGATTCATGTGGTTACATTTTGATTTGGGGGCAATCCTTGATTACCCTATTTTTTTGTCTCTAACCTGTTTGTTGAGTTTTTGTAAGGGCTCACCTGGCTTTTGCAGGGATAACTTGCGTGGTTTTCCACTTTATTTGTGGGATACCGCCTGGAGGTTTCATTCCGATTACCTGTACTGACTCACTTTCTTTGATGGTGTTTAGCTGGGAAGGATCCCTGGGTTTCCCATTCCTCTAATTGTTGTTACTTCGGATCTTTATCCGCGTGGTACTTTTACATTTTTCCCGCATTTTACTGCTTTCCTAGCTGGAAGACCTCGATAGGAGGCAATGTTTTTGTGTGTGTATTTTTTTTACAGGTTCCTTCGTCCAGGACTCCTTTTGCATGAGCATCCCAAACCCTAACCCTTCATTGATTTTTCTTCTCCTAAATACATGTTTACTCCTTCTACTACAGGTGAGTAAGTCTCCAAAGGTCGAGCATCCGGTAGATTGCGTAGTAACGTCGTTCGTCCAAAACCCAATCCATAACCCCGTAGTTAGCCGAACTACGGCTTGCTCTGATTCTCATTCTAGACGAGATACGTAGGCATAAGACGCGATGTCTTAGCGAGCACACATCCCCCAACCCATAGGTCAGCCGAGCTACGAAGACTCTGATTCTCATATTCAGATGAGATACATATGCAGTGGATGCGACATCCGCGCGAGTCATTTTCATTTAACCCCTTTTTTTAGTAAACAGCACAAGATGAACTCACACCCTTTAGACAAGAACTACAAAAGTGGATCCCGTAGAGTACTACGGATGCGTAGGGGTGCTAATACCTTCCCTTCGCATAATAGACTCCCGAACCCAAGATTTGGTTGCGAGACCTTGTCTTTTCCTTTCCTCTTTTCAGGTTTACTTCGAGCGTTTCCTTTCCCTCCTTTGGGATAAATAATGCACGGTGGCGACTCTTCTGTCATTTTCTTTCGCCGGTTGTTTTTTCGCACACTGTATTTTTCAGGTTGCGACATTGTGCTAGAAGATGATGAAGAGGAAGACTGCATCGATTTTGTGACGCATGGAAAGGCTTGCAACAATTGGATTGTTGTTGATATTCCTGTTATTTTGCATCAATCTAAGTAATTGTTTTTATATGTTATAAAATCCTTCTCCTATGCCTATGGGAGAAGTGAACATTGTTTGGGCATTTTCAAATTGATCATCTATAAAATTAATTATATTCATCCACATCTCTGATGTTTATTTTTACTTTTTGCTTTATTCTGAAAATGGTAATCACAAAAAACATAAATAAACAATATAATTGTCCATCTGCATAATATTTGGTCACAAATTTACTTCTCTAAAATCAAAATATCAAATCATTATGCAGGTTATTTCCTATCCCCATTGAATACAATAATCCTTCTCCTTCTCCAAATTTTGAATTCCCTGTGTTTGAGGCCGAGGAGGAACGTGATATAGAAGTAAGTGATGAATTATCTCGTCTTCTTGAGCAAGATGAAAACACCATTCAGCCATTCGAAGAGCAAGTCGAGTTAGTCAATTTGGCTTTCGAGGAAGATGTGAAGGAAGTCAAGATTGGGTCTCGACTGTGTCCATAAGTCCAGAAGGGGTTGATAGATCTTCTTCGAGAGTATTCAGATGTGTTTTCTTGGTCCTATCAAGACATGCCTGGGTTGGATTCTGAGATTGTGGAGCATAGATTACCATTGAAGCCAGAATTCCCGCCAATCAAGCAGAAGTTGAGAAGAACGCATCCTGATATGGCTGTGAAGATCAAATAGGAAGTGCAGAAGCAGATTGATGTCGGTTTCCTTGTAATCTCTGAGTATCCACAATGGGTGGCCAATATTGTGCCTGTGTCGAAGAAAGATGGAAAGGTCTGCATGTGTGTTGACTATAGAGATTTGAATAAAGTCAGTCTGAAAGATGATTTCCCTCTGCCACATATTGATATGTTGGTAGACAATACTTCTAAATTCAAAGTCTTTTCGTTTATGGATGGATTTTCCGGATATAATCAGATTAAGATGGCACCCAAAGATATGGAGAAGACCATATTCATTACACCTGGGGGAACATTCTGTTATAGAGTGACGCCTTTCGGTCTAATGAATGTTGGTGCGACTTACCAGAGAGCAATGACTACTCTTTTTCATGATATGATGCATAAAGAGATTGAAGTATATGTCGATGACATGATTGCTAAATCCATTAATGAAGAGGAACATGTTGAGCATTTGTTGAAGCTATTCCAGCATTTGAGGAAATATAAAGTCCGCTTGAATCCCAATAAGTGTACTTTTGGTGTTCGTTCTGGTAAGTTGTTGGGCTTTATTATCAGCGAGAAGGGTATTGAAGTTGATCCTGCCAAGGTCAAAGCAATATAAGAGATGCTTGCGCCCAAAACTGAGAAGCAAGTCAGAGGTTTTCTCGGCCGCTTGAATTATATTTCCAGATTCATTTCCCACATGACTGCCACATGTGCCCCTATATTCAAGCTTCTTCGGAAAGATCAGTCTTGTGATTGGACCGAAGATTGCCTGAAAGCTTTTGATAGTATCAAGGAATATTTGCTTGAGCCTCCGATTTTGTCTCCACCTATTGAAGGAAGACCGTTGATCATGTATTTGATTGTGCTCGAAGATAGTATGGGTTGTGTTCTTGGTCAGCAAGATGAGACTGGAATGAAAGAATTTGCAATTTACTACCTCAGTAAGAAGTTCACCGACTATGAGACTCAGTATTCTATGTTTGAGAAAACTTGTTGCGCATTGGCTTGGGATGCTAAGCGTCTGCGCCAATATATGTTGAATCATACCACTTGGTTGATATCCAAAATGGATCCAATCAAGTATATTTTTGAGAAGCCTTCTTTAACTGGGAGGATTGCCCGTTGGCAGATGTTGTTATCAGAGTATGATATCGAATACCAATCTTAGAAAGCAATCAAAGGTAGTATCTTGGCTGACCATTTGGCTCACCAACCGATTGAAGATTATTAGTCACTACAGTATGACTTTCCTGATGAAGAGATTTTGTACTTGAAAATGAAAGATTGTGATGAACCATTGCTTGAAGAAGGGCCAGAACCTGGTTCCCGTTGGGGCATGGTATTTGATGGAGCTGTTAATCAATATGGAAATGGCATTGGGGCAGTGATTATTACTCCTCAAGGCACGCATCTACCATTTACAGCTAGATTGACTTTCAAGTGTACAAACAACATGGCAGAATATGAAGCTTGCATTATGGGGCTTGAAGAGGCCATGTATCTCAGAATCAAGTATTTAGATGTCTTCGGAGATTCCACTTTGGTTGTGAATCAAATCAAAGGAGAATGGGAGACGAATCAACCCGGTTTAATACCATATAGAGATTATGCGAGGAGGATTTCAACTTTCTTTACAAAGGTTGAGTTTCATCATACCCCTCGAGATGAAAACCGGATGGCAGATGCTCTTGCAACGTTGGCATCAATGATTATAGTGAAGTATTGGAATGAAGTTCCCAATTTGTTTGTGATGCGTCTTGATAGGTCAGCTCATGTGTTTGATGTTGAAGAGATTAAAGATGAGAAGTTGTGGTATTATGACATCAAAAGTTTCCTCCAAAGTCAGATTTACCCGCCTGGGGCATCTCTGAAAGATAAGAAGACTTTGAGAAGTTTAGTCGGGAATTTCTACTTGAATGGTGATATACTGTACAAGAGAAACTTCGACATGGTTTTGCTCAGATGCGTGGATAGACACGAAATAGACTTGTTAATGACTGAAGTGCATGAAGGTTCCTTTGGTACTCATTCCAATGGACATGCAATGGCGAAGAAGATGTTGCGAGCAGGTTACTATTAGCTGACAATGGAATCTGACTATTGCAAATTTGTGAAGAAGTGCCACAAGTGTCAAATTTATGCTGATAAGATTCATGTTCCTCTGACACTATTGAATGTTATCTCTTCCCCATGGCCCTTCTCCATGTGGGGAATTGATATGATTGGGATGATTGAACCCAAAGCTTCGAATAGACATCATTTCATTTTGGTGGCAATTGACTACTTCACAAAATGGGTCGAAGCGACATCATATGCAAATGTAACCAAGCAAGTTATTGTAAGGTTTATCAAGAATCAAATTATATGCCGTTACGGTGTGCCAAGCAAGATCATTACTGATAATGGATCGAATTTGAATAGCAATATGGTGGAAGGTCTTTGCAAAGACTTCAAGATTGCACATCATAATTCTTCTCCTTACAGGCCCAAGATGAATGGGATTGTTGAAGCTGCAAATAAGAACATCAAGAAGATCATTCAGAAGATGGTTGTCACATACAAGGATTGGCATGAGATGCTCCCATTTGCTTTGCATGGGTATCGTACATCCATCCGCACTTGAACAGGGGCAGCCCATTTTTCTCTTGTATATGGTATGGAAGCAGTGCTCCCCGTAGAGGTTGAGATTCCTTCATTGTGTGTGCTCATGGAAGCCAAGTTGACTGAGGCTGAATTTGATTGAAGAAAAGAGATCGACTGCCATGTGTCATGGTCAATTATATCAGCAAAGGATGAAGAAAGCTTTTGATAAGAAGGTCATACCTCGTGTGTTCAGAGAAGGTGACCTTGTGCTCAAGAAGATTTTATCATTCAAACCAGATTCTAGAGGAAAATGGACTCCCAATTATGAAGGCCCATATGTTGTTAAGAGAGCCTTTTCAGGCAGTGCATTGATACTTATAACTATGGATGGTGAAGAGTTCACTCGTCTTGTGAACGCAGATGCAGTCAAGAAATACTTCGCCTAAGAAAAAGAAAAGAACAACTCGCTAAGTTGAAAATCTGAAAGGGCGGCTTAGGAAAAAATGAGCGTCTCGGTGGATTGAAAAACCGAAAGGGCGATCCAGGCAAAAATTAGAGACATAAAACAGAAAGAATTTTCCAATAAGTTGAGTACCCCACCCTGGGCAACTTATGCAAATATTAGGGATATGGCAAGTAACTGCATTCTGCTGATCTTCAGTGTTTTGAAAACTTGATTGAGCACAAGGGTTGACATCAATTCTTCACCTCGGCGGCGGTCGAGAGCATAATGGATATCGAGATTTGGTAGAAGGATTAAGGATCATTTGTATTCAATGTAACACTTTTTCATGTAAGTTACCAGTTTCAGCTTTGTAAAAATCTATGGAGTCTTGTCATTTACAGACTACCATTCTATCAAATAAAGTTGAGCTTTTATCCAATTGTTTCTTCTCTTATTTATTTCAGCCAATACTTTAAATTTTATTATGATCATTTTCTGAAAATTTAAAATTTTTAAATCTCTTTTATTTAAAACCTATAAAATCAAGAATTTTCCAAAGCAGATGAAACAAATATCAACAACATTCAGATGGATAAACAAGTCCTTGAGTGCGAAGCATCAGAGGTTCCCCAAGCAATTAACCCTTTGGGTATCCCTAGACGATCGTGTTGATTCAGTTCCTCGACAGAGTTTCTGCCTTCCCAAGTGGAGTTTGGTTTCCTTCAGCAGAAGTGGTTAATCTCCCCAGTAGATCGCATTGGTTTCCCCTCAAATCGTCATTCGACTTGCTCCCCAGTCAGAGTTTCCTCCTGGTTTCTGAGCAGTTTATCTCCCTGTAGGGTTGTCTCCCATTTTTATGGTGTTGACCTAAAATTCCCCAAAGGTTCGATGATATTTCTCTTTCCTCAGCAGGTCTCCTCCTTCCCCAGTTAGGGTTGAGCTTTTTGGATTGTTGATCTCTCTGTTCTCCAGCAGTTGTCTCCATATTTTTTGGATTGACCGAGGATTGTACCGATGATTCAATTTCTTTGCGACACCTTTGTATCCTTTGTGATCAATTTGTCAGCATAATCATCATATATACATATACATATACATTCATATAATTTCATAATTTCATATTTGAATATCTAATTAATGTGTTGGTTTGAGATTCTCATTCCCTGTATGGCGGTACTTTATCCCCATACAGATTCCGGTGTCTGTCCTCCCTCAATTGTAGAGCGTCAGCCCCTTAGGCAGAAAAACTTTAACCTTTCTCCTCTTCCCCGCTGAGTTTGTTTCCTCGTGGATGATTATTACTTCAGTTTCCTCCCCAGTTGGTTATCTGGATGGAACCACTCCCCTTGAGTTATGTCCTCATTGGGTTGAGTCTTGATTGACTGTTTCTTTCTAGCTCCTACCTAGATAGATACTTTGAATTCCCTAAGAGTCTATTGCTCAGCAACTGGTAATATTCTTCTTAGTTTGCAGTTTGTTATTTCTTGCCCAATACCCGACAAAAGTGTCCCAGCAGTAGGGTCCCTAGTGGATCTGATTCCCCAGGAAGTATATCCTTGATATGATCACCCTAACTAGTGACAGATATCTTTCCCTCCCCTGCTTGAGTCTATCCTTGATATGTTCATCCTAACCGATGACGGATATTCTCTTTTTGTTATTCTACCCAGTAAAAGGTAGTTGTAATCCCTATTCTTGTTTCCCATAGAGTTAATCCTTGATATGTTCATCCTAACCGATGATGGGTTTCCTTCTCTTTGCGGTCTTCTACCTAGTAACTGGAGTTGTAAATCCTGCTTTTTGTTCCCCCGCAGAGTTGATCCTTGATATGTTCACTTTAACCAGTGACAAATTCTCTCTCTTGGAATTCTATCCAGTAATTGATAGATGTAATTCCTATTTATCTCCTCGCAGAGTCTATCCTTGATATGTTCATCTTAACCGGTGACGGGTTTTCTCTTTGACAGCATTCGATAGATGTAATTCCTACTTTTTTTTAGTTGGTTTATCCTTGATATGTTCATCTTAACCGATGACGGGTATCCTCCTTGACAACACCAGACAAGTCTATTCTTGATATGTTCATCTTAAACGATGATGGATTTTCTTCCCTGTTGAGTTTATCCTTGATATGTGCATCTTAACCGATGACGGATACTCTCACCCTTGGTCTTCTGCCTAGTAACTGGTAGTTGTAAATCCTATTTTCCGCAGTTGTCCCCAGCAAGGCTATTCTTACCCAGTAATCGGTAATGAATTTCCTCTCTTGGAATCCTCAACGAGTCATCCTTGATATGTTCATCCTAACCGATGACGAATTGTTCTCTCTGTCTGATCTTTATTATCTCCATACCCAGTGACATGTAGTAGATAATAGATTTCTGCTCCTCCTGTGTTGAAGTTTATCTTCCCTAATAGAGTTGAGTGCGTATTTCCTTAGTGAAATCGTTGTTCCCCTGTACGAGTCGAGTACTTCAGTTTTATCCTGACTTATTCGTATCCCCTGCATATGTTGTTGTTTCCCCGGCTGAGTCTTTTCCATATTTGTGTGGAATCCCTCTAGTCCCCCAGTAGTTTTAATTCGTAGTCTGGCCTACGCATAACTCCTTTTTATCCCCCAGAGTCTCTGTCTCCCCAGTAAGTTTTCCTTACGGAATGCATTATACTCCTGCGGACTTTCGGTCTCTCTGATTTCTTTTTCCTTTGTGGCAATATTTCCACACAAAGAATGTATTGTTGCATTCATAACATATGCATCATGAGTTCTCTTAGGGACCAAAATTTGTTTCTATACGTTGTTATTTAAGCCCATTCTACTGAGTCTACATGAAGATTTTAACCTTCGCCTCCTCAGTTAGAATGTCCTTAAATAGGGGCAGCTGTAAGACCCCAATTTTGACCCTAAGATCCCTCATGCAATTTCATCATAAGCATTAGCATTGGGATCATACCTTGGCATCCTCCTTACCCCTCATTCATTGGGTTTATTTTGGGAGAGATTACCAAGCACTTTGTGATTGTATCATACTTGTATTTTATCATTTTACTAACCAAAATACCAAAAATATGTCTTTGCATTTTCCTAACTCTTTTGTAGGTAAGGCATGATCTCCATTGATCTATCAAGTTCATATCTAGGGTTTGAGACCCTCATGACAAAGAGCACAACCATGGATTGATCCAAGAATGGTTATGAACATCATACATGAGTTCCATTGATTTCTACATGTTATATTGATCAAGCATTCTTCAAGAGTTTGAGGGTAATTTGCCTTGGAAACCTTAGTTTGACTAGGTATCTTGAGTAACTTCTCCAACAAGCTATCTCATTGATTGATCAAATTTCTCAAGGTACACTTCAAAATTCATCATCTTATGCATATATGATCCACCATGAGCCTAGAAAGCTAAGAGAATTGAAGGTTAGCAAGTTGGTTGATGGTGGTTGGCCAGATGAATTCATCTGATCAAAACTGGGTCTCCCTAGACCCTATCTCCTACAATTTTCATCATATGAAAATGATTCCAAGAGAAAACTTACTCTAAATAACATTCCAAACAACTTTCATGTTGAGACCTAGAGCTAGTTTTGCTTGGAAAATCATTTTCTATGTTGATACATTATAGGTCATTTTGTCTAAACCCTAATTTGAAAGTCAACTTCCCAAGGCCACAACTTGCTCAATTTTTATGAGATGAAATATTTACAAGTTTCACGATCAAATTCAAGATGCCTAATTCAACTTTTTTGAGCATACCATTGAACAAGTGATTTTTCCAAACTTCAAAAATGCATAACTCTATCATTTCAAATCGAAATGACATGAAATTGGTGAACATTTTGAAGGTCTTTGAAATAGATACAACTTTAATGAATACGTTTTTCTCATTTGAAGCTCACATAAAAAGTTAAGCAAGGTGGAATATTGAGATATATGACTTGACACTTAGAAAAAATTTCAACATGTTGAAATTTCCAAACTTCCACCTCAAAATTCATCATGATACAAGCTTCAAATGGAAATATGTTGAACATTAAAGTTGTTCCTCTTAATCTAACCTTTCCAAAAATTCAAAGTTTATCCATTTTGGATAAGAATTTCTAGGGCTACGCATGGCATGAACATGGTATCATCATTTTGCAAAGATCAAACTTCAAATCTTCACACACACTTGCCTTGCAATCCAAGTTGATTTCAGACTCTCTTACGCTCATTTGTGGACCCAAATCAATGATTTCATGGGCTTGTACACGCGCATGCACCCATGCATCATCAATTGCCAAATTTGGAAAGTGATTTGGAAGGTGCAAATATCATGAGCTGCAGCTATAAATAGAGACCTCTAGCATCAGAATTGAACAGACATTCGCGCAAGCTTTGAGCCTAAACCCCTAACCCTTCCATTTGAGAGGATAATCCTGAGAATTTCATCTTGAAATTGAGTTTGAATCTCACTATTTTGAGATTCAAAACTCCAGGGATCCAATACTTTTTGTGCATTTCATTCTACTTCTGCAAGCATTCTGAGTGAGATCAAGCACGAGCCAAGGCAAGAGCAGTTGAATCCAGACCTACATTGAAGGTATTTTCCAGAAAGATTCATCTCTTCGATTCTCTCTCAATATTGCTCAATTCTCTTGATTCTTTGGTTGTCTAAAGTCCTACCAATGTAGGCCAGAAGATTGAGTCGTTGATCGGTCACCATTTGCACTTAGTTTTCATCATCCATCCAGCATGAATCTTCAAGAATCGGTAACACTTTGTTCTTTCTTTTATTTGATTTTTAAGTTTATCGCATTTTATAAATTTCTGTTTGTTTTAGTAGTTCGTCTCTTTTTGTCGTATTTTATGTGTTTCCATGGTAGTTCTGTTTGGTTTCCAGGTCTCACAATAAGCCCGAAAGATGCGTACCGGAAGAATGGAAGTCAAGGACATCGTGCAAAGCGGGAAAAGGCAAAAACAGGGGGCTGACACGGGTGCCCGTGTCAGCATGTGCAGAATACAGTTTGTGGAATCCAGAAACCAGGGGGCTGGCACGGGTGCCCGTGTCAGCTGACACGGCCTGTGTCAGCAAAGGCTGAAGAATTTGAGTTGACAGAAAGCCAACACGGGAAAAAGACAGAAAGGAGAAGTGAGCTTGCAAGTTGTTTAGAGGAGAAGAGATCTTCAAGATCGGAAGAGATTGAAGATCAACCTTCATCAACAACAAAATTGTAATGTCTCTATTTTCTAATTTACTGTCTTTGAATATTATGAGAAGATAACCCCCCCCCCCCCCCAATGTTAGGGGGTCTCCCTGAATTGCTATTGTATGAATACTTTTTCTATGTTTTTATGATCATCGATGTTTTCTTAATTCAAATTATTATACAACGTTCTTAATGCCTTATTTTATCAGACAAATGGAATTTGGATCTCTGGTTAAGGTTTAGGTTGGACAAACCACCTTATCGCTTGTTGTGTAATAATACTTCGGTTTAATCACTTAGGAATAAGGATCAAACCGTAGTAGCCGTTAATTCTTGATCAATTGCATATTTCGTAACGTCATTTTGAATAACTAAGGAATTAGGATTGAAATTGACTGTTAATGGTTTTCGGCTAAGGGATTAGAGAAAACAACTCTTGAGAATCGGTTTTGAACAATTACAACGTAGATGTTATATAATATGGAAGAAGCGTAGTACAAAGCAATTCACACATCTTGCCTTAGCATGCTTTCTCATATCGTTTAACAGCTTTTTATACGTTTTATATTATTTATTCTCGTTCTTATCATTTTGAAAACAATCATAAAACCCCCCATGATCTTTTGTTCAATGGAATTGTTGTAAAGATTTGTACTTATTAAGCAGTCCTCGAGATCGATACTCGGGAGAATTCCCATTTTATTACTACATCGGTGCAAATAGTACACTTGTTATTTTACCGATCAAGTTTTTGGTGTCGTTGTCGGGGACTGCCAAAGTATAAGTTGAATAATAATTCAATTGAAATTTTGTTGCTCTGCGACCAAAATTTTATTTCTCTGTACTATTATTTATTTTTATTCTAATAATTGTCTAATCTGTGTATGCGAGGTAAGGCCTCAGCTGAATTTATTTTTGACGTAGAACCAGAAAGACTATTGTGTGTAAGACGACGAAAATCTAGACTGGAACTTTCAGAAGCAACCCCCATTGTTTCTGAGTCTGAAAAAGAAGAAGTTGTTTCAGTTCATTCGGAAGACTCCGAAACCGTTTCTGAACCAATGGTTGAAGCTCCACCTCCCGTGGAGAGACTTTTGGGTGACTATGGAGGTGCAAATGCTCCTACTGAAAGGTTAACAATTGTGATCCAACCAGTAAATGTTGATCATTTTCAGCTACACCCTTCAACGATTCATCAACTCGAAAGGAGACCGTTCTCTGGAAAAATCAACGAAGATGCCAACAAGCATTTACAAAGATTTTTTACCATGACGACATCGTTGAAAATTGAGGGACACTCAGAGGAAGCTAAAAAGTGGGTGATGTTTCTGTTTACACTATCGGAAGATGCCTAAGAGTAGTTTTACTCTTTACCCGCGGGAAGCATTACAACTTGGTAACAAATGGAGACAACATTTTTGAATGAGTACTTCCCTGCTTCTGTGTATATCCGCAAGAGATATGATATTGTTAATTTCAAACAGAAGGAAGGAGAGTCACTCGGAGACGCTTACAAGAGGTTCAAGCGATTGTTGGTTGCATGTCCTACTCATAACATGGATGCAATTGAACAAATGCAAAATTTTATGAATGGCCTTAGAATGAAGACTAAGCAACTCATAGACACAGTTGCCGGTGGCTCAACAAATTTTACAACAACCACTGGAATAAAGAAAATCATTGAAGCCATTGCAGCAAATGAGCACCTGGAGCTCTATGACCGCAGTGTAAGTCAACCTGAAGGTATCATTGATCTCAAGCTAGCAAATCAAGTTATGAAGATGGAAGATCAAATAACAGCTGAAGTAGAGAGAAGAATCAAGAAAATGGCTCTTGACACTCAAACGGTGGAACAAGTTCAACCGGTTCAACCTATTCAAGCAGTTAGTTGTGAAATTTGTGGGAGACCTCACTTCGCCATGCATTGTGTGGCAACTGCACAACAGGTAGAAGAGATTAATTTTCTGAAGCAGAACAACCCTTACTCCAATACTTATAATCCTGGATGGAAAAATCATCCAAATTTTTCCTGGAAGGACCAACAAGGAAATGCTCAGAAGCAAGCATCCAATCAATATCAAAGCCAACCGCAACAACAATATCGACCACAACAACAACAACCTTACCAGCAACAGTTTCACCAATCCCAACAACAATTTCAACAACAGGGTCCAAGAAAAGCAGATTGGGAAATTGCCATTGAAAAAATGGCGGCTCAAAGTTCACAATTTCAAGAGGAGACTAGAAGTAATATGAGAAACACTAGTGCTTCAATAAAAAATCTGGAAGTGCAAATGAGTCAAATTGCTCAATAACTCGCGGGTTCTCAAACACCGGGTGCATTACCGAGTGCTACAGTTATAAATCCACGAGAGCATAATAATGTGAGTGTTGTAACCACAGTGAGTGGTAAATCGAAAGAAGTCCCTGAGAAAGATGATGACCAAGAAGACCAATTGCTTAAAGTTGAGTTGGAAATAAAAGAAAATGAGGTTGTGAGTGAAGAGGTGGTGGTACCTAAACTGATGGTTAAAGAAAAAGTTAGTGAATCAAAGCCGGTTATCAAACTCCCTTTCCCCACAATAAATAAGAAGAAAGAGCAACATGAGGAGAACTTTGAGAAATTCTTGGAGATGTTCAAAAAGCTTGAGATTAACATTCCGTTCTTGGAGGCACTTGAACAAATGCCCTCTTATGCTAAATTTATGAAGGATATTATTTCAAAAAAGAGGAGCACTGACACTGACTCTATTGTACTAACCGAAACTTGTAGTGCAATTTTGCAGGGTATGAAGATTCTACTGAAGAAGAAAGATCGAGGCTCGGTAACTATCCCTTGCACTATCGGGGATAGATCTTTCAAAAAGGCCCTTATAGACTTAGGGGCAAGTGTGAGTCTCATGCCGTTATCCATTTACAAGAGGTTGGGGATTGGAAAAGTGCAAGATACCAGAATGACACTTCAATTTGCTAACCACTCTGTGAAGAGACCTTATGGAGTGGTGGAAGATGTTCTTGTGAAGATTGATAAGTTTGTATTTCCTGTGGACTTTGTCATCTTAGAAATGTCGGAAGATGAAGAGATACCACTCATTCTTGGTAGACCATTTTTGGAGACCGGAAGATGTTTGATAGATATATAAGAGGGCACCATGACTCTAAAAGTTTACGATGAAGAGTTGAAAATTGATGTGCGTAACACCATGAGATACAAAGATAATGTGGCTACCAGTCAACACATAGAGGTGATTGATCAAATGGTTCTGCAAAAAAATCCTTTAGGTGAACCACAATTACCCTTGGAGAGAGTTCTAAGTCTATCAATTTCGGAAGACACTCAAGAAGCTGATGAAAAGGAGAGGGAAGTGTTAACTATGATGGCAACACAACCACCCTTTAAGGGATCCCGATCACTCCGATGGGAAAACTTGAGGGAACCCCAGGTTAAGGAAAAGAAAGATGAGACCAAGAAAGTGTTTGAGCTGAAACAATTGCCTGAAAATCTCAAGTATGTTTTTCTAGATTCTGAAAGGAAATGTCCGGCTATTATAAGCTCTAATCTAGAAGTTTCCCAAGAAGACAAGCTCGTCAAGGTTCTGAAGAAGCACAAAAGTGCAATGGGATGGGCGATAGAAGACTTGAAGGGGATAAGCCCTACGGTATGTATGCATAAAATTCTCATGGAGGATGGTCACAAACCAGTGGTGCAACCCCAAAAAAGACTAAATCCCGCAATGAAGGAAGTGGTTAGGAAAGAGGTTGTTAAACTATTAGATTCTGGGTTGATTTATCCCATATCCGATAGCTCTTGGGTGAGTCTTGTTCATGTGGTTCCAAAGAAAGGAGGAACTACCATTTATAAAGAATGAAAAAACTGAGTTGCTCCTACAAGGACGGTCACGGGGTGGCGTGTGTGAATCGATTATAGAAGGTTGAATTTGG
Source organism: Lathyrus oleraceus (assembly GCF_024323335.1). Taxonomy (NCBI): domain Eukaryota; kingdom Viridiplantae; phylum Streptophyta; class Magnoliopsida; order Fabales; family Fabaceae; genus Lathyrus; species Lathyrus oleraceus. The sequence goes on from NC_066580.1 coordinate 269,604,944, forward strand.
TGACAAGAAAGGATCACTTTCCTTTACCATTCATCTATCAGATGTTGGAAAGGTTGGCTGGTCATGAGTACTATTGTTTCCTTGATGGATACTCTGGATATAATCAGATTGCGGTTGCACCAGAAGATCAAGAGAAGACAGCTTTTACTTGCCCCTATGGTATTTTTGCTTACAGAAGAATGCCATTCAGGTTATGTAATGAACCAGCCACATTTCAAAGATGCATGACTTCCATTTTAGCGGACATGCTCGAAAAGCATATGGAGGTCTTCATGGATGACTTCTCGGTATTTGGTTTCTCTTTTGATAGTTGTTTAACTAACCTTTCCCTTGTGTTAGAAAGATGCCAACAGACCAACTTGATTCTCGACTAGGAGAAGTTCCACTTCATGGTGTGAAAAGGCATAGTCTTGGGTCATAAAATTTCTCACAAAGGAATAGAAGTGGACCAAGCCAAGATCGAGGTAATAGAAAAGCTACCCCCTCCTATGAGCGAAAAAGGTATAAGAAGTTTCTTAGGGAATGCGGGTTTCTACCGCAGGTTCATGAGAGACTTTTCTAAGATAGCTAAACCTTTAACTACCCTGTTGGTTAAGGACAAGGCTTTCACCTTTGATAAAGAGTGTGTCGTTGCATTTGAAACTATAAAAAATAAATTGGTGACGGCACCAATTGTCATTGCCCAGATTGGTCTCTACCTTTTAAGATCATGTGTGATGCGAGTGACATTGCAGTGGGAGCAGTTCTTGGGCAATGTAGAGATAAATTGTTGCATGTCATATATTATGCTAGTCATGTTTTGAACCCTGCACAGATGAACTACGTGACTACCGAGAAGGAGTTGCTAGCGGTGGTCTATGCCTTCGATAAATTCAGGCAATATATGTTGGGTTCTAGAGTCATTGTTTATACTGATCATGCTGCTTTGAAGTATTTATTTTCTAAGCAGGACGCTAAGCCAAGACTGTTGAGATGGATCTTACTCCTCCAAGAGTTTGATGTGGAAATTCGTGACAAAAGAGGGTATGAAAATACTGTGGCAGATCACCTCTCTCGGATGTCCCCCATAGAGGAGAATGAGAAAAAGCGTCCAATAAAGGATGAGTTTGCTGACGAACACATCCTTGCTGTTATTGGAATGCCATGGTTCACAGACTACGCGAACTATCTTATAGGTGAGGTGATCCCTAGCGAATTTGACTCTAACAAAAAGAAAAAGTTTGTGCATGATTGCAGGTTTTACTTGTGGGATGACCCATTCTTGTACAAGAAAGGAGTAGACGGGTTGGTCAGAATATGTGTTCCCGAAGAAGAACAGAGAGATGTCCTGAAAGCATGCCATGACTCTGACTATGGTGGACACTTTAGTGGTGATAGAACCGCAGCCAAAGTCCTCTAGTCGGGCTTATACTGGCCTACACTTTTCATAGATGTTCAGCAAGTAATCAAGGAGTGCAATAAGTGTCAAAGGATGGGAAACATCTCGAAAAGAAATCAGATGTCGCAAAACCCCATGTTGGAAGTTGAACTCTTTGATGTTTGGGGTATCGACTTTATGGGACCATTTCCACCTTCATTTGGAAGGAATTACATTTTGGGGGCGGTGAATTATGTATCCAAGTGGGTAGAAGCAGTCGCTCTACCAACGAATGATGCAAAAGTGGTAGTCAAGTTTCTGAAAGAAAATATATTTGTCATGTTTGGAGTGCCAAGAGCTCTAATAAGTGATGAAGGAACTCACTTCTTAAATCACCTAATGGAGAAGCTACTCTTGAAGTATAATGTAAAACATCGGATAGCCACTCCATACCACCCGCAAACAAGTGGTCAAGTTGAAGTGTCGAATAGGCGGCTGAAACAAAACCTGGAGAAGACGGTTAACGCTTCTCGCAAAGATTGGGCAAGTAAGCTTGATGATGCGCTTTGGGCATACCGAACTGCTTTCAAAACACCGATTGGTATATCCCTTTATCAATTGGTATATGGTAAGGCATGTCACTTACCCTTAGAACTTGAACACAAAGCTTTGTGGGCTTCAAAATTCCTTAACTTGGATCTTGCGAAAGCGGGAGAATCCTGAATCCTTCAACTCCATGAGTTAGAAGAATTTAGGAACCAGGCATATGAAAATGCCAAAATCTACAAGGATCAAACAAAGAAATGGCATGACAGAAGGATCCAAAGGAAGGAATTTTGGGAAGGACAAATGGTACTATTGTTTAATTCGAGGATGAAGTTGTTCTCGAGAAAACTGAGATCGAAATGGTCGGGTCCGTTTATGGTGCATAAGGTATATCCCCATGGAGCAATCGAAATAAAAAATCCATATAATGGGGACATATTTAAAGTGAATGGCCAAAGATTGAAGCCTTATAATGTGGAGCAAGAAGTTGGCCATATTGATGTTGGTCATCTTGTCTGATAAGATGAACAACCGTCGAGCCATGCGATATTAAACGAAGCGCTACGTGGGAGGCAACCCACGCTTTTGTGTCTAACTATTTTCTTTGTTTGGTTGTGTGTTATTTACTTGTAGGTTTGAACAATGTTTGCTAGAGGAGCTAAAAATTTCGTGCGCAAAAGGTCTCTGGAAAAATCGGAAGCAGAAGCCTGGCACAGCTTGAGAAAGCAACGAAAGAAAATGAAAAATCAGGGGCCTGACACGGGTGCCTGTGTCAGCTGACACGGCCCGTGTCAGGAAGTGATCAGGAAGGGAGTTTTCCAGGGGCCTGACACAGGTGCCCGTGTCAGGTGACACGGCCCGTGTCAGCCCCTGCATGAACATGTTGTAACATGGAAGGACACGGCCCGTGTCAAGGAGGTCATTTGCACTGACACGGCAGTGTCAGCAAGCGCAGTGGGAAATTTTTCAAATTTTTTTACCGTTGGCAATTGGGCCCACCACCGAATTTCCCCCACTAAATCCATTTTATCACCCATTCACTCTTCATTAACCTCTTCTCTTACCTATTCTCTCACCTTCATCTCTCTTTCTCTCAAAAATACCTAAAAGCCTCCATTTTTTTCTCACTTAAAGCTCCATACTTTCACCTCATAACTCCATCAAATCTCCATCCGTCTTCACAAAAGTTCTTCCATTTTCCATCCTCTACCTTCCTACGGTAATATTTTTCCTAATATCTCTTTTCAATTTCAAGTTTCTTTTTGTTGTGTGCAGGTAAGAACATGTCTCGCCGAGTAGACAGAAGCAAAAATGTGGCGGAATCATCCCGACCACGTCAAAGGGCGAGAAGAACTCTGAATGAGCACGCCATTGTGTTTGAAAACTTAGAGCACCAAAAGAGGTATGCGGTTCATCTTAAAAGAAAATTAACCCCCACCAGGTACATGTGTAATGGCACTTTGCAGGAATTGGGATTGCAAGCTGAGGTTCACCGAATGTTCCACACCTTAGGTATGTTGGAATTCATGCAGTTAGAAGTGCCAACTTTTGCGCCCATTACTCTTGAATTCTTGAGTACCATTGAATTTAAGCTGAAAAATAGGTGGAATGGAACGGAGAAAGAGTACTACGCTACTTTTCATTTTCGTTTATTTAATACTGATATGGAATTGTATGTGGATGAGTTAGGGAGTATCATAAAACTCCCAATCGTAGGCCCTGGAACGGTGCCCGATACTTTTGTTCCGGCGGAATTCTAGACTGCTATAATAGGTAACACTAAATATGTTTCCAAAGGGGCAAAAGCATCGGGTATCCATAACCCTTGTTTCAGGTACGCGTAGAAGGCTTTGGCGTACACCATGTTTGATCGCGGAGATAGCACTAGTGTTGCCACCCAAAGGGAGTTGTTCTTTCTGTACAATATGGCAGCACAAACTTCTATCAATGTAACATCATTTGCTGCTGACTACCTAGGTAGAGTTGGTCGCGCTACTTCAGGCGACATTTCGGTTGGCGGAATGATCACATAGATTGCCGACCATTTTGGATTTGGTGTTGCGCTTGCTGACTCTCCACAGTTACCGGGTAAAAATAAACTGGACATGGCCACGTTGATTCAACAAGACATGATTAAGGTAAAACAAGATTACTATTCTCTTATTTGCCAAAAAGTCCATGTTCTTGCTTTACCCGCTTATGATTTCATCAGTACTACTAACAAGGCCAACTGGCTCTATGAGTGTCCCGACCTGGATGAGGGGGACGAAGATTTTCTTGATTCTTTTCCTGCAGATGAACATATGGAAGGTGCGTCGAGCACTGAGGAGCCGTTTTACCAGCAACCGCCAGAACCGACTCAAGCTTCAAGGTCCTACTCCATGCCACAAGACCAATGGGGTTGGATTCAAGATGAGATCGGTCACCTTCGCACGGAGCAATCTAGGCAAGGTGAAGAGCTCACCAGGTTCGGAGTCGAACAACGACGCCAAGGGACGGTTTTGGATGAGATGAATGTGATGATGCAACACATGATGTTGCATTATCCGTACCCGCCCCCACCTCCTCAGTAAACATTGTGATTACCCCTCTTATCTTGACAATTAACATTGCGGACAATGTTTGGTTCAAGTGTGGGGGCTTTTTTAGTTATGTTTGTATTTTATTTTTAGTTGTGTTTGTTTGCTTTGTTACTTTGTTTTGTCTTTGTGTGTCTGTTTTATTTCCTTAAGTTACAGATAAAAGTGGATTCTACAGGATAAATGATGGACTAGTGACCAATGAGAGAAAGATGCAACCCTGGATTTTCTCCCGAGGCAACTTGGAAGTTGATACAGCTGAGAAAGAAAATGTTAGACGCAACTTGGCAACTCTAGACCGAAAGAGGGGAAGGTAAACCCAAGCTGAAAAAGAAGTTGTTTGTCATAAAGAATGGTTTGGAGCCTGCAAGCTTATCCAACATGGTGAGATTTCAACATAACCAAACACAAAAGAGCGCATTCAGGTATGACTTTATCTCTCTAATTTTGCGTAAGTTCTACTGATATAGCACAATACAAAGACGCACACTGAGGCACGTTGTTTGTTTTCACCCTTTTAGCTTTCCTAGCCATCCATAATGTTGTATTTATCATTTGTTAACCCCGTCGAGCCTGTACCCCCTTGTTTGTGTAAACTGTCATGTTAACCATAAGCCAAACACTTCCTACCTTCACTCGGCATGACTGTTGTATTGTAAAATTCGTGCAAAAAGATAAGTTTGGGGTGGTGATCTTTAGAAAAATTTTGAAAAAGAGCAAGTGCAACAAAAGAAAAAAAGTGTATAGAAACATCCGCTTCTACCGAAAAAAAAAGAAATGAAAAATAGAAATGAAGTATAAGCACTTGCCTAAGTCAAAGACTCATGCATTAATGTGATACTCAAAAGAAAAATTGAGTGACAAAGAGTCAAGTTGGATAACACCCCATAAAATAATTTGTGCACAAGGAAAAGCAACAACATGAATGTCGAGTTCTAAACCTTTGTCATCCATTTTCTTGTCTACCCCCACCGTACCTAAGCCCCGTTACAACCCGGAAGACCTCTAAAAGTGTGTGAATTTGGTTTGTGTAGTTAACGTAGAATCTATTCAAAAATTAAGAGTTGATATTGTATACCTTGATATCGTGAGTGCTAAACACTTTAACCCCGAGAGATTTGGTGAGTGGTGTGAAGAAGTTTGCAGGTGAAGGAACACTCTGATATGATAATGCAGTGGATAGTTCGAATGGGTGAACCAGAAGCTTAATCAGGAAGGAGGAAGATAAGTTGTGAATAGCATCAGCTGTATTGAGGTAAAAAGAGAATCCATGGTTGACCTCTGTGTTGTCTCTTACATCACTTGAGGACAAGCAATGAGATAAGTTTGAGGTTGTGATCGGTCACCATTTGCACTTAGTTTTCATCATCCATCCATCATGAATCTTCAAGAATCGGTAACACTTTGTTCTTTCTTTTATTTAATTTCTTAAGTTTATCGCATTTTATAAATTTCTGTTTGTTTTAGTAGTTCATCTCTTTTTGTCGCATTTTATGCATTTCCGTGGTAGTGTTGTTTGGTTTCCAGGTCTAACAATAAGCCCGAAAGATGCGTACCGAAAGAATGGAAGTCAAGGATATCGTGCAAAGCGAGAAAAGGCAAAAACAGGGGGCTGACACGGGTGCCTGTGTCAGCATATGCAGAATACAGTTTGTGGAATCCAGAAACCAGGGGGCTGACACGGGTGCCCGTGTCACCTGACACGACCCGTGTTGGCCAATTCGCCCCGTTTGCTGATTTTTGTTATTTTGACCCCTGTGTACGTCCGGAGGGCAATTTGGGCATTTCACAATGTTTTTAGTTGATTGGAAACTATTTAGCCTGCACTTTGGTGAAGAGAGAGGACACTTTTTGGATCGTACAAGAAAAAGACAGAAAGGAGAAGCGAGCTTGCAAGGTGTTTAGAGGAGAAGAGATCTTCAAGATCGGAAGAGATTGAAGATCAACCTTCATCAACAACAAAATTGTAATGTCTCTATTTTGTAATTTACTGTCTTTGAATATAATGAGAAGCTAAACCCCCCCAATGCTTGGTGGGTGTCCCTGAATTTCTATTGTATGAATACTTTTTCTATGTTTTTATGATCATCGACGTTTTCTTAATTCAAATTATTATATAACGTTCTTAATGCCTTATTTTATCGGACAAATGGAATTTGGATCTCTGGTTAAGGTTTATGTCGGACAAACCACCTTATCGCTTGTTGTGTAATAATACTTCGGTTTAATCACTTAGGAATAAGGATCAAACCGTAGTAGCCGTTAATTCTTGATCGATTTCATATTTCGTAACGTCATTTTGAATAACTAAGGAATTAGGATTGAAATTGACTGTTAATGGTTTTCGGCTAAGGGATTAGAGAAAACAACTCTTGAGAATCGGTTTTGAACAATTACAACATAGATGTTATATAATATGGAAGAAGCGTAGTACAAAGCAATTCACACATCTTGCCTTAGCATGCTTTCTCATATCGTTTAACAGCTTTTTATACGTTTTATATTATTTATTCTCGTTCTTATCATTTTGAAAACAATCATAAAACCCCCCATGATCTTTTGTTCAATGGAATTGTTGTAAAGATTTGTACTTATTACGCAGTCCTCGAGATCGATACTCAGGAGAATTCCCATTTTATTACTACATTGGTGCAAATAGTACACTTGCTATTTTATCGATCAGTTGCTTAGAGGTCAAATTGAAGCAACTCAGTTGACATACCTCAAAATTCAACTCCTCATATCTTTCTGTATGTGAGGAGTTAGTTAAAATTGAGGTGATATTCGTGATCTACACCATTTTTCCTTTCAGATCATGTCCTCCTTTTTCATTTATGATGTGGTGATGAATGGACCAGTCCGGCCAAGGTCGCCTGAGAAGACGATCGGCGCTTTGCTCCGGCAATGATGTGGCAAGGTCCAGAGCCATTGGATTGATTCAAATTGTTTTAATCAGGAACGTTGCTTGTAACGACCAAATGTATGGCGCGCTGACTAGTGTGTACCATGGAATGCGCGTTTCTCACCACTTGGTCTGCCACCTCAATTAATGAGGCAGATCAAGTGGTCCACGTTTTTTTTTATTTTTTTATTTTTATTTTTATTCCTTTGATTTTCATTAATTCATATTAATTTGAATATTGATCCAAAAAATATGAGTTTCACCAAAAAAATTCAAATATTTTCCTCTTTCATATTCTGAATTAAAATTATTTTTTGGATCATTATTAATATTTTTCATGATTTAATTGATTTTTCATTTTTTTAATTGTTTAAAAATACTTTTAAGTCCTTAAAAATTCTGAAATTTTTTCTCCAAGGTCCTTTGACCTTGTTTGAACTATGCTAAATCTCATGGCCATTTATTTGGTGTTTTGATGGGGTTTCAGGAATTCGACAAACCATATTTAAATTAAATGCATTATTTTAGTATTTTTAATTGGAATAAATGTCAAATAATTTTGTTGACCAATTCTGATGACTTATTGGTGTTTGACTCTTGTTGTTGGGTCTTGGTCAAGGTTGATTTGACATTGTCAAATTAATATCATTGGATTTAGGGGATTGATGGAATGTACATTCCATCTCCCAAAATGAATGGATGATATTAATTTGGTAAAAGTCCTCCTTTGACCAATTTGAGTTTTCATCTATTCCCCTCCTTCTTCATCTCATTCCCCTTCTTTATGCATTCATCTCATTTGGCCTATGATATCTCAAAGTCCTAAAGCTAGTTGATTGAAAAATTAACATGAGTATGGATGAGATTAGGCCACACCTTTTGCATATTCTTTTTGTATGTGGTATGTTTCATGAGTATAGTTCATAATACTATGTCTCTAACATGCATTAACACCAAAATTGTATTGCCCGACCTCAAATAGTTATGACTTCTACATATGTCCAATTACGATTGCTTAACATAGCGCTAAATTTGTGACATAAAAGGCATAGCATTCTAGTTAGTGAGATTGCAAGTCTCTCCTCTTTCATGGTATTGTGTGGAAACTTGCCATTTTTTCCTTCCTTTGGAAGATGTCTTGGTTCAAGGATCCATGCTTGTGATAAGTGGGTTAAGTGTTCTCCAAAGAATGTCTAAGAATGAAAAGAAGAAACAAAACAATACTAACTTCTAACCTATTAACTACTAACTTTTAATTTCAAGCCCTTTACTTTAATGTCATTTAATTCTAGCTTTTATACATTTGCCATTGTTCATAACATTCTAATTGTTTATGTTAAGGCAATTTTCACTTTGTCCACTTGGACCATATTGTGTGATATATTTTGTTTGTGTATACTTTGTTTGTTTGTGTGGTCTTTGACCATTAATGTACATAATAACAACAAAAACCCTAAAAAAAACTTTTGTGTGGACTGTTGGCTTGATCTTGGACAAATGGACTTAGAATTTAGGCAACATTCCTATGCTAAAGGACTTGGCCAATGTCAACTTATTGAGAAACCAAGTGCTTGCAATTTGAAACTTCATCTGATACATCATTCAAGATCTCTCTAAGTTCATCTGCAACATGATCATTGTGAAGTTGTTATTTTGAACTGTGACTTGTGAAATTCATCTGTTACATGGGCTACCTTGATGAAGATCATGGAATGGATAAGCTTGGATGTGGCCATCTTTATTTGATGCCTTGCTCTTTAAGATAATATAATTGTGCATTTGTATGTTGCTTGATTCTAAAAGTCTAAGGGAATTCTGGGTTTCTATTGACATTCTTGTCTATTGGATTGCTACCCACTTGGTTAGATCCTTCCAACTCTAAACTTTTAATTTTATACATAGGATTAGTCTCTTCATCTTCTCCCCATTTCTTTAATTTCAAAATATCTCCCTCTTTTTTTCAAAACCTTCTTTGATTGAACTTATTTTGTTATAAACTTTGACCATCTTTGCAAATAAGATAGAAACTTTGGCCTTGTGTCATTGCATTTTCAAACTTCTTTTCTAAATAAAACTTGTAAATAGACTTAACTATACACGACTTAAAATTTCAAAAAGCCAAAAAGAACTAACTCATTCAAACCTATTTTAGGCCTCTGTGCCTTTCAAACTTAAATCTTTTTAAAAGCAATGCATCCACTTTGAAATTTGTATCACGAACTACGAGGTTTTGATCCCTCATTTTTATGTTGACACGTAGGCACAAGACCGAAGGTCTTGCCAAACACAAAAGTATAATTAATGAATTCTTTTCTCATCCCCCCATTCTATTTGTTTGTAAACATCATTTTTGTACTAAATACATATGCACACAAAAAGGGCTCCCTAGGAGTACCTAGGACACTTTGGGTGCTAACACCTTCCCTTTGTGTAACCAACCCCCTTACCTGTAATCTCTGAGTTTTTATTAGTTTTGATTTGAAAACTTCTTACTTTTGGATTTTGTTCGTACTTTTTCCCTTTTCCCTTGGAAACAATAAAAGCGCAGTGGCGACTCTTGTTATTTGATTTCTATCTTATCCATAGCTTGATGATCATGAATTTACCGCTACACTGAGCATTTATTGAAACTATTCCAGCGTTTAAGGAAGTATAAACTCCGATTGAATCCCAATAAGTGTACTTTTGGTGTTCGCTCTAGTAATTTGTTGGGCTTTGTTGTCAGCGAGAAGGGTATTGAAGTTGATCCGGCCAAGGTCAAAGCAATACAAGAGATGCTTATCCCCAAAACTAAGAAGCAAGTCAGAGGTTTTCTCATTCGCTTGAACTATATCTCAAGATTTGTATCGCATATGACTGCCACATGTGCGCCTATATTCAAGCTTCTTCAAAAAGATCAGTCTTGTGATTTGACCGAGGATTACTAGAAAGCTTTTGATAGTATCATAGAATATCTGCTTGAGCCTCTAATTCTATCTTCGCCTGTTGAAGGAAAACCGTTGATCATGTATTTGACCGTGCTTGGAGAGTGTATGGGTTGTGTTCTTGGTCAGTAAGATGAATCTGGTAAGAAAGAATATGCAATTTACTATGTTTGAAAAGACATGTTGTACATTGGCTTGGGCTGCTAAGCGTCTACGCCAGTATATGTTGAATCATACTACTTGGTTAATATCCAAAATAGATCCAATCAAGTACATTTTTGAGAAGCCTGCTTTAACTGGGAGAATTTCCAATTGGCAGATGTTGTTGTCTGAGTATGATATTGAATACCGAGCTAAGAAAACTATTAAAGGTAGTATCTTAGTTGACCATTTGGCTCACTAACCTATTGAGGATTATCAATCAGTGCAATATGATTTTCCTGGTCAAGAGATTTTGTACTTGAAGATGAAAGATCGTGATGAACCATTGCTAGAAGAAGGGTCAGAACCTGGTTCCCGTTGGGGCATAATATTTGATGGAGCTATTAATTCATATGGTAATGGCATTTAGGAAATGATTATTACTCCTCAAGGCACTCATTTTCCATTTATAGCTAGATTGTCCTTCAAATGTACAAAAAATATGGTTGAATATGAAGCTTGTATTATGGGGCTCGAAGAAGCCATTGATCTCAAAATTAAATATCTTGACGTCTATGGAGATTCAACTTTTATGGTTAATCAGATCAAAGGTGAATGGGAGACGAATCAACCCGGTTTGATACCATATAGAGATTATGCGAGGAGGATTTCAACTTTCTTTACAAAGGTTGAGTTTCATCATATTCCTCGAGATGAAAACTGGATGGAAGATGCTCTTGTAACGTTGGCTTCCATGATCGTGGTGAAGTTTTGGAATGAAGTTCCAAATATGATTGTGATACGTCTTGATAGGCCAGCTCATGTGTTTATTGTTGAAGAAATCAAGGATGATAAGCCACAATACCATGATATCAAATGTTTCCTCCAAAGTTAGATTTACCTGTATGGAGCATCTTTGAAAGATAAGAAGACGTTGAGAAGACTGGATGGCAATTTCTACCTGAATGATGATGTGCTTTATAAGAGGAATTTCGATATGGTTTTGCTCAGACATATGGATAGACATGAAGCAAACCTAATGATGACTGAAGTCCATGAAGGTTCCTTTGGTACTCATTCCAACGGACGTGCTATGGCAAAGAAGATGTTGAGAGTGTAGCGGTAATCTCATGACCATCAAGCTATGGATAAACTTGACGTCAATAAAACCAGAGTCGCCACCGCGCTTTTATTGTGTCCAAAGGAAAAGTGAAAACTAAGAAGAAAACCCAAGGATAAGAAGTTTTCAAATCAAAACTAAAAAATGCCAGAGATTACAGGTAAGGGGGTTGGTTATAGAGAGGGAAGGTGTTAGCACCCAAAGTGTCTTAGGTACTCCTAGGGAGCCCTTTTTTGTGTGCATATGTTTTTTGGGTATAAAATAAAGAGTATGGGAATGAGAAAAGAATTCATTGATTATATTTTTGTGTTTGACAAGACCTTCGGTCTTATGCCTACGTACCAACATAAAAATGAGGGATCAAAACCCCGTAGTTCGTGGTAAAAATTTCAAAGAAATAGGTGAATTGATTTTAACAAAGGTTTAAATGAAAAGGTACAAAAAGGCCAAAGGTTTGAATGGGGTTGTTAATTATCTTTGTCTTTTGAAATTTAGGTTAATTTGGTTAAGTTTATTTACAAATTTGATTTAAGAAAAAGTTTAGAAATTCAATGGCATAAGGCCAAAGTTTCTAATCATTAAAACATGTCTAAGTTTGAAATCACAAGCAAAGAAGGTTTTTGAAAAGAGGGAGAGATTTTGAAATTAAAGAAGTGGGAGAAGATGAAGAGACTACCCAAAGCAAAAATTTAAAAGTTAAGAGTTGAAAAGATCTGATCAATAGATTGCAATCCATCAGACAAGAATGTCATATAGAAACCCATTTTCCTTTGGACTTTGATCAAGCAGTAAGCAATAAGCAATGAGCAATACCCAGACATCATAAATATCAAGGCATCAAATAAAGATAACCAAATCCAAGCAAGCATTCCAGTAGCTAGCAGTCTTCAGTGTCTTTCAATGTAGCAGATGAAATATTCCTTTATCAACTCAGAATAAAACATCAGACATAGACCATAACAAAATAATAATTAAGATGATGTATAATGAAGTCTACCTTGATATATTTTACCAATGGTTGAAAAAACTTGTTGAGGAAGTGTAGCGATAAATTCATGACCATTAAGCTAAGGATAAACTTAACGTCGATAAAACCAGAGTCGTCACCGCGCTTTTATTGTTTCCAAAGAAAAGGACAAAGTACGAACAAAACCCAAAGATAAGCAGTTTTCAAATCAAAACTAATAAAATGTCAGAGATTACAGGTAAGGGGGTTGGTTACACAAAGGGAAGGTGTTAGCACCCAAAGTGTCCTAGGTACTCCTAGGGAGCCCTTTTTTATGTGTGTATATGTTTTGGTATAAAAATGATGTTTGCAATATATAGAGTGTGGGGATGAGAAAATAATTCATTTATTATCTTTTTGTGTTTGACAAGACCTTCGGACTTGTGCCTACATACCAACATAAAAATGAGGGATCAAAACCTCGTAGTTCGTGGTATCAATTTCAAAATGAGTGGATTGCTTTTAATCAAAATTTAAATTAAAGAGGCACTAAGGGCCTAAGAGAGTTTGAATGAGTGTTAGTTCTTTTTGTCTTTTGAAAATTTAAGTCCATATGGTTAGATTCATTTACAAGTTTGATTTAAAAAAAGAGTTTTAAAAATGCAAAGGCTTAAGGCTAAAGTTTCTAATTTGCAATAAAGTCTAAGTTTAGAAATCACAAGCAAATAAGGTTTTTGAAAAGGGGGGGGGGAGATTTGAAACTTAAGAAATGGGAGGAGATGAAGAGACTAATCCTTAGCATAAAATTTAAAAGTTAAGAGTTGAAAAGATATGACCAATGGGATGCAATTCAATAGACAAGGCATCAAATAAAGATAGCCACATCCAAGCAAGCAACTTCACAATCTTCTTCTTAATCTTCCATGTATCAGATGACATACTCCTTGATTGGCTTAGAATAGGGCATTATACACAAGTTCAAAATAACATTTACATCAAGACCATGTAGCAGATGAATTGATATGGATCCCAATACTTGCATCAGATGGAAGCTCAAATCACAATAATTTGGTTTCAGAAATGTTGGCATTGCCCAAGTCCCTTTGCATAGGGAATGTTGCCTAATTCTAAGTCCAAAGCTCAGATCAAATCCAAAAGTACACACAAGCATTTTTTAGGGTTTTTGTTGTTTATTAAGTATTTTAAGATCCTAAGGCCACAAACACAAACAAGATACACAAACAAATATATACAATCACAATATATGGCTCAAGTGAGCAAAGTGGAAATGGCATAAATATAAACAAGTTAAATGATATGTAAATGGAAAATGAAATGGTAAATGACTTGAATTTAAATTGCATAAAGTAAATGACTTGAAATTAAAAGCAAGAATAATAGGAGTTAGTCAAATGTTAGTTGATTAGAAGTTAGTGAAGTTTTGCTTTTCAATTGATTAAGTCATTCTTTGGAGAACACTCAACCCTTTATTCACAAGCATGAATTCTTGAACCAAGACATCTTTCAAAGGAAGGAAAAATCCAAGTTTCCACACAATACCATGAAAGGGGGGAGACTTACAATCTCACTTACTAGAATGATATGCCTTTGGGTCAAAATTTAGCGCTATGTTAAGAAATTGTAATTGGACTTATGTAGAAGTCACAACTATCTAAGGTCGGGCAATAAATTTATTGGTGTTAATGCATGTTAGAGATATGGTATAATGAACCATACTCCTAAAACATACCACACACAAAAGAAAATGGTCAAAGGATGGACCTAATATCATCCATACTTGTATTGGTTCATCTAACACAAAGTTATTGATGAACCAATTAGCCTTAGGATATTGAGACTTCATTGGTCAATGAAAGGGATGAGAAAGAATGGGATTAAAGATGAAGAAGGAGGGGAGGTGAGATCAACTCAAATTGGTCATGGGAGGACTTTTATCAATTTAAAATTATTCATTCATTTTGGGAGATGAAATGTACATTTCATCAATCCCCTAAATCCAATGATTTTAATCCAACAAAAGTCAAATCAACCTTGACCAAGGCCCAAACACATAGTCAAACTTCACAAGTCAATAAAAATGGCTCAACATAATTTCTAAACAATTAATCAATTAAAAATCAAATTAAAATTCATTTTAATTTAATTATGTTTGATCAAAAACCTAAAATCTCTTTAAAACACCAAATAAATGGCCAAGAGATTTATCATAGGTCAAATAAGGTCAAAGGACCTTAGACAAAAAATTGCATAATTTTTGGAAAGTCAGAAGTATTTTTAAACAATTAAAAATATGCACAAAAACAATTAAATCATGAAAAATATCAAAATTAATCCAAAAAATAATTTTAATTCAGAAAATGAAAGAGGAAAATATTTGAAATTTTTTGGTGAAAGTCCCATATTTTTTGGATTAAAAATGAAATTGATATAAATTAATTAAAAATAAAGGATTAAATGAAATAAACAGAAAATCAAAAAAATAAGGGACATCTGATCTCCCTCATTAATTGAGGTGGCAGATCAGATGGCCAAGACCACGCATTCCACATGGTCACTAGTCAAACGCGCTGCAGGTATGGTAATCAGTTTGGACGCGTGAGATTAAAACATTTCAAATGGATTAGATGGCCTGGATTGATCCAGCACATCTCCGGAGCCCTAGCTCCGATCATCTTCTCCGGTGAGGACCATCCGACTGGTCCAACCAAAACCTTATGAAAAATGAAAAGTGAATACACTAATTTGAAGGGAAAAATGCTTAGGAGTACGAATTTGGCCTCAATTTTCTCTAATTCCAAGTATATAAAAATATACAGGGATTTGAATTTTGAGGATCATGAACTGAGTTGCTTCAATTTGACCTCAAAGCAACTCAATCTTCTTGCCTACATTGATAGGACTTCAGACAATCAAAAATCACAAATAATAATGAATAATTGAGAGAGAATCGAAGAGATGAAGTTTCTGAAAAATCACCTTCTTGTTGATCCAATTCCACTTGATCTTGATTTAGATTTGATTGCTTTCTCTTCCTCTTCCTTGCATAAGCCAATTGAGATGAAAAGGGAAGTAAATTTCTGGAGTTTGAACTTCCAAATAGAAGATGAAGTTCAAGCTCGATTTCAAGAGAAATCTTCAGAAATTCTATGGCAGCGGGGGTTTGAATCAATCTAGCAAAGCTTGGGCAAGGTGTTGATGTTGATTCTGAAGCCTTAAGGTTGTTTAAATTGGCAATGCATTTGATTTTTTCACCACTTGAATTTTGGCCAATTTGGAAACCTTCTTGCACGGGTGCATGGGAAATGGTTTGGGCCTAAGGAATGATGTAATCCACTTCCAGGTCGTGTGCAAAGTGTACTGAATTCATCATGTGGAAGCATGCAAAGAAGAATGATCATTTGAGCTCAAAACTTGCCAAAACACTTCCCATAATGGAGCCATGTGCATGTCCCTAAATTTTGATCCAAATGAGATGATATTAGACTTTTTGGAAATGTGAGATCGAGGGTTACAATTTTTATGTTGAACACTTTTTCATTTAAAGCTTGGATCATGATGAATTTTGAGGTGGAAGTTTGGGAAATCCAATATATTTGAAACTTTTCTAAGTCCCAAGTCAAATGTTCACTTCTTCCTCCTCAAATAACTTTTTCTATGGACTTCAAATGAGAAATTCTTTTTCATCAAAGTTGTATATCTTTCAAACCTCTTCAATTTTGTCAAAAATCTGACCTCATTTGGATTTAGCATGAAGGAGTTATGCATTTTAGAATTTGAGGAAAATCACTTGTTCAATGGTATTGGCCCAAAATGACCTATAATGTTTTCTCTTGGCACATGCATTTTCAAGTTGAATTTTAGATTCATACAAACATAAAAGTTGAATTAGACATCTTGAATTTGATCATGCAAATTGAATGGCTTTCATATCATAAAAATTGAGCAAGTTATGGTCTTGGAAAGTTGACCTCCAAACTAGGGTTCAGACAAAATGAGCTATAATCTTTCACCATAAAAAAATACTTTCTTGATGATTTCTTGATCAAAATAACATGTGAAGACCATGGGGATCCATATATGATACTTAGATTCAATGTGAATCAATTCTTCATTGAGCTCCTTGCACTGAGGGTCTTAAACCCTAGATATAAGCTTGATAGAGCATAGGTGAGCATACATACTACCTACAAAAGCAACAAACTATACATTGATATATTTTTGGTATTTTGGTTAGTAAATAAATAAAAAATGAAGTATGATACAATCAAATGTGCTTGGTGATCTCTTCCAATGCAAACCCAATGAATGAAGGGTAAGGAGGATGCCAAGGTGTGATCCCAATGCTAATGCATATGATGAGATGACATGAGGGATCTTAGGGTCAAAATTGAGGTCTTACACACATATGTTGTGAAGAGATCCTTTTCAGGCGGTGCTTTGATTCTTACAACTATGGATGGTGAAGAGTTCACTCGTCCTGTGAATGTCAATGCAGTCAAGAAATACTTCGCCTAAAAAGAAAAGAACAACTCAGCTGGGGAAGATGAATTTGCCAAAGGGACCAATCATCAGCTCAACAAGGGTTAATAGGTTGCTTAGGGAGCCTTCTTAACTAAGTTGGGAATAAACGATGAATTGTTGGGGAGGAAAACGTTACCAAACCAATTGCTTGGGGAATCAGAACCAAATAACTATTCAAAACTACTTCAAAGATCAAGACCGATCGGATGCAGTTACTTGCCATAATCCCTAATTTTGCCTAGATTGCCCCAAGGTGGGGTACTCAATCTACTGAGATAAATTTTATGTTTTATGTCTCTAACTTTTTCCTAAAACATCCTTTCAGGTTTTCAATCCACCGAGACGCTCATTTCTGTCTAAGTCGCCCTTTCGGGTTTTCAACTTAGCGAGTTGTTCTTTTCTTTTTAGGCGAAGTATTTCTTGACTGCATTGACATTCACAGGACGAGTGAACTCTTCACCATCCATAGTTGTAAGAATCAAAGCACCGCCTGAAAAGGATCTCTTCACAACATATGTGTGTAAGACCTCAATTTTGACCCTAAGATCCCTCATGTCATCTCATCATATGCATTAGCATTGGGATCACACCTTGGCATCCTCCTTACCCTTCATTCATTGGGTTTGCATTGGAAGAGATCACCAAGCACATTTGATTGTATCATACTTCATTTTTTATTTATTTACTAACCAAAATACCAAAAATATATCAATGTATAGTTTGTTGCTTTTGTAGGTAGTATGTATGCTCACCTATGCTCTATCAAGCTTATATCTAGGGTTTAAGACCCTCAGTGCAAGGAGCTCAATGAAGAATTGATTCACATTGAATCTAAGTATCATATATGGATCCCCATGGTCTTCACATGTTATTTTGATCAAGAAATCATCAAGAAAGTCATTTTTTATGGTGAAAGATTATATGTCATTTTGTCTAAACCCTAGTTTGGAGGTCAACTTCCCAAGACCATAACTTACTCACTCTTTATGAGATGAAATCAATTCAAATTGCATGATCAAATTCAAGATGTATACTTCAACTTTGATGTATGGGGGAAGTGCAAATTCAAATTGCAAATGCATGTGCCAAGAGGAAACATTATAGGTCATTTTGGATCATTACCATTCAACAAGTGATTTTCCTCAACTTCTAAAATGCATAACTCATTCATGCCAAATCCAAATAAGGTCAAATTTGTGACCAAATTGAAGAGGTTTATACAACTTTTATGAAGGAACTTTTCTCATTTGAAGTCCATATAAAAAGTTATTCAAGGTGGAAGAAGTGAACATTTGACTTGGGACTTAGAAAATTTTCAAATATGTTTGATTTCCCAAACTTCCACATCAAAATTCATCATGATCCAAGCTTCAAATGGAAAAGTGTTTAACATGAAAGTTGTTTCCCTTGATCTCACCTTTCCAAAAAGTCCAAGATCATATCATTTAGATCAAAATTGAGGGACTTGTTCATGGCTTCATTATGGGAAGTGTTTTGGCAAGATTGGATTTCAAATGATCAAATTCTTTTGCATGCTTCCACATGATGGACTCAATACATTTTGCACATGAATTGGAAGTGGATTGCATCATTCCTAAGGCCCAAATCATTGCCCATGTATCCATGTAAGGAGGTTTCTAAAATTGGCCAAATTTCGAGTGGTGCAAATATCAAGTGCATTGCCTATTTAAATAAGCTTAAGGCTTCAGATTCATCATCAACACCTTACCCAAGCTTTGCTAGACCAATTCAAACCCTCACTACCATAGAATTTCTGAAGATTTCTCTTGAAATCGAGCTTGAAATTCATCTTCTGTTTGGAAGTTCAAACTCCAAAAATTCACTTCCCTTTTCATCTCAATTGACTTCTGTAAGCAAGAGGAAGAGAAAGCAATCAAATCCAGATCAAGATCAAGTGGAATTAGATCAACTCAAAGGTGATTTTTTAGAAACTTCTTCTCTTTGATTCTCCTTCAATTCTTCACCATTCTTTGTGATTTTTGGTTGTCTGAAGTTCTATCAATGTAGGCAAGAAGATTTAGTTGCTTTGAGGTAAAATCGAAGCAACTCAATTCATGATCCTCATAATTCAAATCCATGTATCTTTTTATATACTTCGAATTCGACAAAATTGATGCTAGATTCGAGCTCTTAAGCATTTTTTCTATAAATCCATGTCTTGCTTTTTAATTTTGGTGTTGGTTGATGGTGGATCAGTCCAGTGAGGTCCACCGGAGTAAAAGAACGGAGCTCTGGCTCTGGTGATGTGTTGTCATGCATCTCAACCATAGAATCCAGTTTAAATGTTTTAATCTCATGTGTTGCTTTTGATTACCAAGCCTATGCCGCATTGACTGCAATACATCATGGAACGCGCGCTTATCACCATCTGATCTGCCACCTCAATTAAGAAGGGAGATCAGATGGATCTCCTTTTTTTGAATTTCTGAATATTTTATTTAATTGTTTATTTTTAATTAATTCATATTAATTTCATTTTTAATCCAAAAAATATGGGACTTTCACCAAAAAAAATCAAAAAATTTCCTCTTCGATTTTCTGAATTAAAATTATTTTTTGGATTAATTTTGATATTTTTTATGAATTAATTGTTTTGGTGCATATTTTTAATTGTTTAAAAATACTTCTGACTTTTCAAAAATAATGAAATTTTTCGTCCAAGGTCCTTTGACCTTATTTGACCTATGATAAATCTCTTGGCCATTTATTTGGTGTTTTGAAGAGGTTTTAGGTTTTTGATCAAACATAATTTATTTTAAATGCATCTTAACTTGATTTTTAATTGATTAATTGTGTAGAAATTATGTTGAGCCACTTTTATTGACTTGTGAAGTTTGGCTATGTGTTTGGGCCTTTGTCAAGGTTGATTTGACTTTTGTTGGATTAAAATCATTGAAATTAGGGGATTGATGAAATGTACATTTCATCTCCCTAAATGAATGAATGATTTTAATTTGATAAAATTCCTCCCATAACCAATTTGTGTTTGTCTCATCCCCCCCCCCCCCTTCATCTTTAATTTGATTCTATCCCATCCCTTCCATTGGCCAATGACATCTCAATATCCTAAGGCTAATTGGTTCATCAATAACTTATGTTAGATGAACCAATACAAGTATGGATGAGATTAGGTTCATCATTTGATCATTTTCTTTTTGAGTGTGGTATGTTTTAGGAGTGCGGTTCATTATACCACATCTCTAACATGCATTAGCACCTAAATTTCTATTGCCCGACCTCAGATAGTTGAGACTTCTACATAAGTCCAATTACGATAGTTTAACATAGCGCTAAATTTTGACCCAAAAGGCATAACATTCTAGTAAGTGGGATTGTGAGTCTCCCCCCTTTCATGGTATTATGTGGAAACTTTGCCTTTTTTCCTTCCTTTGGAAGATGTCTTAGTTCAAGGATCCATGCTTGTGAATAGAGGGTTGAGTGTTCTCCAAAGAATGACTTAATCAATTGAAAAGAAAAACAATACTAACATCTAATCAATTAACATTTGACTAACTTTTATTCTTATTGCTTTAATTTCAAGTCATTTACTTTATGCAATTTAAATTCAAGCCATTTACCATTTCATTTGTCTATACATATCATTTAACTTGTTTATGTTTATGCCATTTTTACTTTGCTCATTTGAGCCATCTATTGTGATTGTATATATTTGTTTGTGTATGTTGTTTGTGTTTGTGGTCTTAGGACCTTAAAATACCTAATAAACAACAAAAACCCTAAAAATGTGTGTGTGGACTGTTGGATCTGATCTGAGTTTTAGACTTAGAATTAGGAAACATTCCCTATGCAAATGGACTTGGTCAATGCCAACATTTCTGAAACCAAGTGATTATGATTTGAGCTTTCACCTGATGCAAGTATTGGGATCCACTTGAGTTCATCTGTTACATGGTCTTGATGCAAATGTTATTTTGAATCTGTGTTTAATGCCTTATTTTGAGATATTCAAAGAGTATGTCATCTGATACATGGGAAGATTAAGAAGAAGACTATGAAGTGGTTAGCTTGGATGTGGCTATCTTTATTTGATGTCTTTCTCTTCATTTTGCTACTTGCTTATTGATATTGCTTGATTTAAAGTCCAAAGGAAAAGTGAGTTTCTATATGACATTCTTGTCTATTGGATTGCATCCCATTAGTCAGAACTTTTCAACTCCTAAATTTTAATTTTTGCTTAGGATTAGTCCCTTCATCTCCTCCTATTTCTTAAATTTCAAATCTCTCCCCCCTTTTCAAAATCTTCTTTGCATGTGATTTCTAAACTTAGACCTTATTGCAAATTAGAAACTTTGGCCTTATGCCATTGCATTTTTAAACTTTTTTTTTCTTAAATCAAACTTGTAAATAAACTTAACCATATTGACTTAAAATTTCAAAAGACAAAAAAAACTAACACTCATGCAAACTCTTTTAGGCCCTTTGTGCCTCTTTAAATTTAAATTTTTTGTTAAAAAGCAATCAACTCACTTTGAAATTGTTACCACGAACTACGAGGTTTTTATCCCTCATTTTTATGTTGGTACGTAGGTACAAGTCCGAAGGTCTTGTCAAACACAAAAATATAATTAATGAATTCGTTTCTCATACCTACACTCTATTTATTACAAACATCATTTTATACCAAAACACATACGCACATAAAAAGGGCTCCCTGTGAGTACCTAGGAAACTTTAGGTTCTAATACCTTCCCTCTGTGTAACCAACCCCTTTACCTGTAATCTTTGGAATTTTATTAGTTTTGATTTGAAAACTTCTTATCTTTGGGTTTTATTCGTACATTTCCCTTTTCCTTTGAAACAATAAAAGTGAGGTGGCGACTCTGGTTTTATTGACGTTAAGCTTATTCATATCTTGATGGTCATGAATTTACTACTACAATGAGCCTTCATAATTAGGAGTCCATTTTCCCCTAGCATCAGGTTTGAAAGATAGAATCTTCTTGAGCACGAGGTCACCTCCTTTGAACACACGAGGCTTGACCTTCTTATCAACAGCTTTCTGCATTCTTTGTTGATATAACTGACCATGACACATGGTAGTTAATCTCTTCTTTTCAATCAAATTCAGCTGATCATATCTGGTATGGCACCATTCAGCTTCAGTCAACTTGGCTTCCATTAATACACGCAATGATGGGATATCAACCTCTACGAAGAGCACAACTTCCATGCCATAAACAAGAAAGAATGGGGTTGCCCCTGTTGAATTGCGGATGGATGTAAGGTACCCATGCAAAGCAAATGGGAGCATCTAGAGCCAATCCTTGTACGTCACAACTATCTTCTGAATAATCTTCTTGATATTCTCGTTCACAGCTTCAACATCCCCATTCATCTTGGGTCTGTAGGGAGAAGAATTATGACGTGCAATCTTGAAGTCTTTGCAAAGAGCTTCCACCATATTATTATTCAAGTTTGATCCATTATTGTAACACCCCAAAATTTGTCCTCCTCATTCATGCATTCATTTAGCATTTCATATTGCATTTCATCATGTCAATCAGAATTAGATCCAAGAAACTTTTTTTTTTTTAAAGTTTTAAAAAAAAGTTTAAAAAAAACAATTACAAATAAATAAATAAATAAAAATAATAATAAAAAATAAATAAAATATAATAGAAAAAACTTGGACTTGGAACTCTCTCATTTGAGCCCACAAAGCCATGAAATTCAGTCTATAAATACCAAGGCTTCACTTGAGAAAAAGGAAGAGAAGCAAAATACTCTGAGGTTTCCTTGGAACAAAACCCTGGACAAAACCTGAAGAGAAACCTGACAGAGAACTCAGAGCAACCCCCAGGCAGCTCTGAAAAATTCAATCTGACTCACACACTTTCATCTCACGCAAACCCTAACATTGCCTTGCAAACCCAGCCGTGCCATTTGATTTCAACCGGTCTCTCCCATCAGGTTTGCCTCATTCCCATGATTTTATGCTCTTAATTTGGATCATCTGAATGTATGAGGTATGATGGATGAATTTCATTATGTTTTTGCCCACGGGTTTAATTATGCATGAATGGGTGAAACATATGCCTTGAATGTTTAATCACATGATTTCTGAAATGTATGCCACAGGGTTTGAGGTTTCTGAAACCATACTGTTATCCATGAAAAAAATGCTTATCGTGTTTCACTAACCCTTTTGTTGAGTTTTTGTGAGGGCTCACAGACTCTTGCAGAGATGGTTTGCGTGGTTTTCCCACTTTATTTGTGGGATACCCCCTGGAAGTTCATTCCGATTACCTGTACTGACTCACCTTTCTTTGATGGCATCAGCTTGGGAGATCCCTGGGTTTCTTACTCCTTTAATTGTTGTTACTTCGGATCTTTATCCGTGTGGTACTTTTACCTCTTTTCCGCATTTTATCGCTTTCTTAGCTGGAAGACCTCGATAGGAGGCATTTGTTTTCTTTTATTTATTTACTTCTGAGCCCCTTGTTGGCACATTTACTTTATACATGTTTGTTTTGTATGTGTTCGTATCCCTGCAGGTAGCGCGGTTCCTTCGTCAAGGACTGCCTTTTTGCCCTTGAGCATCCCAAACCCTAAAACCCAAAGCAACACGTTAACTCCTTCTACTACAGGAAAATAAGTCTCCAAAGGTCGAGCATCCGGTAGATTGCGTAGTGACGTCGCTCGTCCAAAACCCAATCCATAACCCCATAGTTAGCCGAACTACGTTTTGCTCTGATTCTCAGGCCAGATGAGATACGTAGGCATAAGACGCGATGTCTTAGCGAGCACACATCCCCCAACCCATAGGTCAGCCGAGCTACGAAGACTCTGATTCTCATATTCAGATGAGATACGTATGCAGTGGATGCGACATCCGCGCGAGTCATTTTCATTTAACCCCCTTTTTTTAGTAAATAACACATTAGATAAACCCACACCCTTTAGACAAGAACTACAAAAGTGGATCCCGTAGAGTACTACGGATGCGTAGGGGTGCTAATACCTTCTCTTCGCATAACTGACTCCCGAACCCAAGATTTGGTTGCGAGACCCCGTCTTGTCCTTTCCTTTTTCAGGTTTACTTCGAGCGTTTCCTTTCCCTTCTTTGGGATGAATAACGCACGGTGGCGACTCTTCTGCCATTTTCTTTCGCCGGTTGTTTTTTCGCGCATTGTATTTTTCAGGTTGCGACAGCTGGCGACTCTGCTGGGGAATGAAAGAAGTTGACCTCTTGCTGGTCCATCTTCCCTAAGCGAGTCCCTCCTAGCTTTTGTGATTTCTTGTTTATTGGGTGTTCATGCTTTTGTACATTTATTTTCTTACCT